>NC_090269.1:330805461-331130461 GCF_040414725.1 Anabrus simplex
ACCAAAAATCTAAAGATGTTAGTTACAAACATGAAAACTGGTATTTGGAATCTCCTTTAAAAATAAAGAAACACGCAGATTTAGGGAGGAGATTCCAGATACCAATTTTCATGTCTGCAACATGTTATGTTTTCGAGATATACTGTAGATATGCTAATTTCAAAAATTCACCCACTTTTTCAGTTCTCCTTAAGTGGATTTTCCAAAAAAAATTGGTGAAAAAGGTATTGAATTCTTTTCATGGGGATACTTCTATCTCAAAAACTCAAGATGTTACATACATTTACATACATGAAAATTTGTAATAGGGATTTTCTTTCAAAGTAAAGAAACACGCAATGTTTTGTCTTTGGAAAATCCACAAAAGGGGGGAGGGGGAGAGTGAATTCATTGAAAAATTGGTTGAATTCTTTGTATGAGGATACTTATATCCCAAAAACTTAAGATCTGCAGACGTAAAAATTAGTATTTGGAATCTCCTTTAACGATAAAGAAACACGCATTTTCGGTGGGGGGGGTGAGTCAACTTAGCGGGCTGGGGTGAAAATGGAGTAGAATTCTCTTTATGAGGATACTTATATCTCAGAAACTGAAGATGCTGGAGGCATGAACATTTGTGTTTGGAATCTTCTTTCCAAGTAAAGAAACACGTGATCTTTTGTCTTGGGAAAATCCACTTCAGGGGGGTGAATTAATTGAAAAATTAGTTGAATTCTTTGTATGAGGATACTTATATCTCAAAAACTAATGATGTTAAAGATGTGAATATTGGTATTTGAATCTCCTTTAAAAATAAAGAAACACGCACTTTTTGGGAGGGGGAATCCACTTAACAGGTACGAAGGTGGGGTATGAAAAAGAGTTGAATTACTTTTATGAGGATACTTATATCTCAAAAGCTGAAGATGTTACAGACGTGAAAATTAGGATTTGGAATCTCCTTTAAAAATAAAGAAACACACATTTGTTTTTTTCGGAAAAAACTACTTGAGGGGTGGAGAGTTGAAAATAAAAACGTAGAGTTGAAATATGTTTATGATGATACATTATCTTAAAAACTGAAGCTGTTACAAGCGTGAAAGTTGGTATTTTGAATTTCCTTTCAAAATAGAGAAACGCATATTGTTTTGTTTTTCGAAGGTCCATTTAAAGCAGGAGAGGGGTGGAAAGAAGCAAAGAAGAAGAAGAAGAAGATGTTGAATTATTCTTGAGTATACATTTATCTCAAAACCTGAAAGTGTTAGACGTACAAACATGAAAACTGGTATTTGGAATCTCCCTTAAAAATAATGAAACACGTATTTCGGAAAATCCAATTAAGGGGATGAAAAGAATTGGAAGAGCGGGTGAATTTTTAAAATGAGTATCGGTATATATACATTATATGTCAAAAACTTAACATGTTAGAGACAAGAAACTTGGTATTTGGAAAGTCCTTTAAAAATACAGGAATATGTGCCCTATGTTTTCGGAGAAGGCACTTAACGGGGGGGAGAAAAGAAGTGAAAATTAATTGAATTCTTTTTTATGAGGATACATATATCTTAAAAACTGAAGATGTTACAGATGTGGGAATATGTATTTGGAATCTCCTCTAAAAATAAAGGAACGTGTATTTATTTTTTTTGACTTGAGAGAAGACTATTTCTCACATGTACAGTTCTATGTCACATGGTTGTCTTACCCCAAAAGGGAATATCACAAACATGATTTACAATGAATTTCTAGGGTAAATAAAACTAAATTTTTGGGTGAGTTTTTATACTTTAGGAATTTTCAGATAATGTGTAAGTACAATGCCAAAGAAGGATTACTTTGATCAAATTACGAAATCCACGTGAGCGAAGCCATGGGTAATTGCTAGTTTACAAATATGAAAACACAATACCGATATCTTTAATGGTTTAGACGTTATTTTCGTGCAACATATTACATGAATAACCCTGTATACTTACCAGATATTGTATTAGGAGTTGAATCATGGCTGAGAAATTATATAATGGATGCAGAAATTTTCTCACGGGACTGGAGTGTGTATCATAGAGTTTGGATAGGAATGGTAGGAGGGGGTGTATTCATTCTGGTGAAAGAAGAATTTGTAAGCTACGAAAAAGTTAAAGATGACAGACATGAAATTCTATGTGTAAGGCTCATTTCTAAACATAATAGGCAACTTAATGTCTTTGAAGTGCACAGACCGGGAAAGGGTGGCGCTGATGCTGATTCAGAATTATTTGATAATATAATCAGCTATGTGGGAAACGACATGGAAAGGAATGTGATTGTAACGAGAGCACTCAATTTACCAAATGTCAATTGGGAAGGTGATGCGAACGACAGGAAGCATGACCAACAAATGGCAAATAAGTTATTATGAGAAGGGCAGCTGATTCAGAAAGTGATGGAACCAACTGGAGGGAAGAATATTCTGGATGTGGTGGGGGTAAAACCAGATGAGCTCTATAGAGAAATCGAAGTAATAGACTGTATTAGTGATGACAAAGCTGTTTTTTTCACAGCTAAAAATAAGTATGATAGAAAGGAAGGTCATAAAAAGTAGGACTACTAAGCAGTACCATATGGCTGATAAAGCAAGCATGAGGGAGTTCTTAAAAAGTAACTATGATTTGTGGAAATCAATAAATAAAAATGTAAACAGACTCTGGGATGGGTTTAGAGCAATTGTTGATGAATGTGAAAACAGATTTGTACCTTTAAAGGTGGTAAGGAATGGTAAAGACCCAATTTATTATAATAGAGTAATAAAGAGACTAAGAAGGAGGTGCAGACTGGAAAGAAATAGAATTAGAAATGGCTGTGGAAGTAAGGAGAAATTGAAGGAACTTACTAGGAAATTGAATCTAGCAAAGAAGTCAGCTAAGGATAACATGATGGCAAGCATAATCAGGCAGTCGTACAAATTTTAGTGAAAAATGGAAGGGTATGTATACTTTATGGCAGAAACAGGTTCCAAGAAGGACATCCCAGGAATAATAAATAAATAAATAAATAAAAACAAGGGGAGTGTGTATGTGAGGATCTTCAACTGGCAAAAGTATTCAGTCAGCAGTATGTAAAGATTGTTGGTTACAAGGATAATGTCGAGTTAGAGGAGGTGACTAACGCTAAAGAAGTATTAAAATATATCTATGATAACAATGACATTTACAATAAGGCACAAAAGTTAAAACTAGAATAGCGGCTGGAATTTATAAGATTTCGGAGGATATACTAAAGACAGTATATTGGGATATTGTACCATCATCATCATTGTCATTTCCCAACTCCAGTTTCCCGGGTGTGGTGTACAAGCGCTCGCCATCTCCTTCTGTCTTCATACATCTTCTGATCCAGTACATCCTCCCATTTGTAACCTCTCTCCTCCACATCTGATCTTACAGTCTCTATCCAACGTTTTGTTGGTCTTCTCTGTGGTCTTCTTCCTACGAGATTAAGGCCGAAATATTTTCTGGCAGGTCTTTCCCTGTTCGTTCTCATTACGTGCCCATACCACTGAAGTCTGCATTTCTTTATGACACTGATAATAGGAACCTCAATACCAGCTACTTTCCTATTCACTTCATTTCTGATCTTGTCCTTTCTGGTTGTTTGGTTCATGGTTCTAATGAATCTCATTTCAGTTGCTTGGATTCTACTGAAGTCTTTGTTAGGGTATATGTCTCTAAACCATATGTGAGGATTGGTACGAAGTAAGTGTGGTACATGATTGTTTTTGCTTTCTGTGGTATTTTGCAGTCCCAGAGGAGATTCCTGACTTGACTGTAGAAGTGTGATGCTTTCTGTGTCCTGCTGAGTATTTCCTACCTAACAGTGTTGTCTTTCGATATTGTGCTTCCGAGGTACTTGAAGTGGGAAACTAATTTGATTTTTGCTCCTTCCAGAAATATATTTGAGCTTGTTCCTTCCCTGTTGATGGTCGTTTCCACTGTCTTTGTTTTGCTCATCTTCAGTCCAAAATATTTGAATGTGTTGTTCCATTCATTAAGTTTCTTCTGAACTTCAGCTTCTGTCTCTCTCCATAAAAGCACATCATCAGCAAATACCAGGGCATTTGGTTCACTGTCCATTTTCTTGATAGATTTGATGACCATTACTATTACGAACAGGAGTGGTGACAGAGCACTTCCTTGTTGGACACCTCTCTTTGTTTCAAACCATTTTGATCATCCATTGCCTATCTGGACACAGCTGTAGCACTTCTGGTATAGCATCCTGACTTTGTCAATTACTTTGGCACCTTTAGGTCTTCCAGACATTCCCATATCTTGTATCAAGAAACACTATCATATGCTTTTTCAGTGTCCACAAATGCAATCACAAGATTTCTTCCGTATTCCCAGTACTTTTCTGTCAGCATCTTTACTGCAAAGATAAGATCCACAGTACTTCGACCTTTTCTGAACCCGTGTTGTTCTTCCTCAGGCAAAGGTTCCACTATCTTCCTAAGTCTTGTTTCTATGATCTGTTCCAGTAGCTTCAGTGAGTGTGACAACAGCGTGATGCCTCTGTAATTTCCACATTTCCATCGGTTGCCCCTTTTGAACAGCAGGATGATGACTCCTTTACTCCAATCTTCTGGAATTTTGTTACTTTCCCAAATCACTGATAACACTCTATATAGCCAATTCAAGCCTGGTATTCCAGCTGCCTTTATCATGTCTGAGCTGAGATCATCAAAGCCTGGGGACTTCCCATTTTGCATGCTCTTTAGTGCTGTTTCTACCTCAAGCCATGTTAATGGGTATTTGTTGCTTTTGGCTTCATCTACACTACAATCATTGGTGGTGGTATTGCCCCCATCTCCATTTAACAGCATGTTGAAGTACTTCTTCATTTCATCACTGATTCCTTCCTCTGTTTGTATTAAGCTACCATCATCTGTTTCCAGCGCAAGGATGTTTATATTTTCATTTCTTTTACTGTTTACTATTTTGTATAGTAGTTTCCTACTTCCTTGACAGTCTTCCTCTATCCTTGTAATAAAGTCATCCCAGCACTTTTCCTTTTCTTCCTGGATCAGTCTTTTTACAGCCAGTTTCTTTTTCCAGTATTCCTGTGCTAGATGTTCAATTTCTAATTCATTTCGTCTATCATCTGTTTTCTGTTTTACGAGGTCTAATTTTCTTTTCAGTATATTTCTATCTTTTACTGCTCTGCCTCTGTGGGTCCATGGTAGAGTGTCGGCCTCCAGATCCCAAGATAGCGGGTTCAAACCCGGCAGAGGTAGTCGGATTTTTGAAGGGCGGAAAAAAAGTCCATTCGACACTCCATGTCGTATGATGTCGGCAGGTAAAAGATCTCTGGTGATACATTTGGTATTTACCCGACAAAATTAATTAAATCTCAGCCATAGACGCCCAAGAGAGATCCGGTTTACTCTAGGTCCGCTAGATGGCAGACAGAATAAACCGGAATGTCAAAATTGATGAGCAGACAGCCAGATGGCGTCAAATCAAAATGTCTGCAAATGGTAGCTGAGGTCATATGATTATTATTATTATTTATTTTAGTTTACTGCTGTCTTCACTCGGTCATTCCACCAAGGTGTTTCCTTCTCTTTTGGTGTGGCACTTGTTTTTCCACAAATTTCCGTGGCTCCTTTTACAAGGGTTTCTTTGAATAAGGACCATCCTTCTTCTACTTCCCCTTTCTCAGTTTTGGGTACTTTAGCTGTTATCCTTGCATCATAGTTTTCTTTCTTCTCCATGTCTTTCAACAGCCATGTCTTAATTTTTGGCATTTTCTTTTGTTTAATTTTTGGCACATGAACATCTTTTATGTCAGCGATTAATAGCTGATGGTCGCTATCTAGGCACTCGCTGGGTATGACTTTAATATCTGTAACATAATGACCCGCTTTTCTATCAGTGATGGTGAAGTCGATCATAGTCTTGAGCTTTCCATCCCAGCTGTATCTCATTATTTTATGGCTGTCCCGCTTCTGATACCATGTGTTCTGGATGATTAAGTTGTTTCGCACACAGAAATCAATCAGGTTCTCTCCTTCAGAGTTTCTGTTACCATAGTCATGGGGGCCAACAATGTTTTCACAGTCTAGTCTTTCTTTACCAACTTGGGCATTCAGATAAGATTGTGCCATTTCTGAAGTATTTATTTGATTATTGTTTGCATGAAGGAGCTATACCAAATGAATGGATAGTTGCTATAGTAGCCCCTATGTACAAAGGAAAGGGTGATAGACATAAAGCAGAAAATTACACGCCAGTCAGTTTGACATGCACTGCATGTAAACTTTGGGAAAGCATTCTTTCTGATTATATTAGACATGTTTGCAAAATTAATAACTGGTTCAACAGAAGGCAGTTTGGGTTTAAGGAAGGTTATTCCACTGAAGCTCAAATTGCAGGATGCCAGCAAAATATAGTAGATATCTTGGATTCAGGAGGTCAAATGGACTGTATCATGACTGACTTGTCTAAGGCATTTGATAAGGTGGATCATGGGAGACTACTGGCAAAAGTGAGTGCAATTGGACTAGATGAAAGAGTGACTGAATGGGTTGTTATATTTCTAGAAAACAGATCTCAGAGAATTAGAGTAGGTGAAGCTTTATCTGACCCTGTGATAATTAAGAGGGGAATTCCTTGAGGCAGTATTATTGGACCCTAATGTTTTCTTACATATAATGATATGAGTAAAGAAGTGGAATCAGAGATAAGGCTTTTTGCGGATGATGTTATTATATATATATATAGTAATAAATAAGTTACAAGATTGTGAGCAACTGTGAAATGACCTCAATAATGTTGTGAGATGGACAGAAGGCAATGGTGTGGTGATAAACGAGGTTAAAATTCTGGTTGTGAGTTTCATAAATAGGAAAAATCTCTCAGTTTCAATTACTGCATTGATAGGGGTGAGATTTCCTTATGCGATTCACTGTAAATACCTAGGTGTTAATATAAGGAAAGATCTTCATTGGGGTAATCACATAAATATGATTGTAAATAAAGGGTACAGATCTCTGCACAAGATTATGAGGGTGTTTAGGGGTTGTAGTAAGGATATAAAGGAGAGGGCATACAAGTCTCTGGTAAGACCCCAAATAGAGTATGGTTCCAGTGTATGGGACCCTCACCAGGATTACTTGATTCAAGAGCTGGAAAAAATCCAAAGAAAAGCAGCTCGATTTGTTCTGGGTGATTTCCAACAAAAGAGTAGTGTTACAAAAATGTTGCAAAGTTTGGGCTGGGATGACTTGGGAGAAAGGAGACAAGCTGCTCTTTGGTTTTAAGTGGTATGTTCCGAGCCGTCAGTGGAGAGATGGCGTGGAATGACATTAGTAAACAAATACGTTTGAGTGGTATCCTTAAAAGTAGGAAAGATCACAATATGAAGATGAAGTTGGAATTCAGGAGGACAAATTGGGACAAAAATTCATTTATAGGAAGGGGAGTTATGGATTGGAATAACTTACCAAGGGGGTATATTCAATAAAGGCTAGGAAAGCAACAGATAGGGAATCTGCCACCTGGGCAACTGCCCTAAATGCAGATCAGTAGTGATTGATTGATATTTCCCAACTGCAGTGTATTTGTTAATAATAATAATAATAATAATAATAATAATAATAATAATAATAATCAAATAGATTCACAACTAAGTATTTATTTATTTTCCACCTAGTCGATACAATGATTGCTTAAGGCAATTTAATGGTTAAAAGTGGTACATGTTTTGCATATTATCAACATCTTCAGCTACATAACATTGTTTAGATGGAAAATACATATATTGACAAAGTAATGCTTTAAAATATAAAAATTTTCTCTTGAGATTTTTGTTTGCTCTAATGTTGTCAAACTTATGTTAATTTTAAGGACACTTCCTCTAAAGCATTACTTTGTCAATTTATGTATTTTTCATCTAAACAGTGTTATGTGGCTGAAGATGTTGATAATATACGAAACATGTACCACTTTTAACCATTAAATTGCCTTAAGCAATCATTGTATCAACTAGGTAGAAAATAAATAAATACTTAGTTGTGAATCTAATGAAGTGCGATACGGACCACGAAGCTGATTTTATGTAATAGTAATCAAATAAGTAATTTGGGTATAGAACTATATCCCAGCCCATGCAATGCAAGGTAGGAACTGACATCAAGTTACCTTTAGTATATCCCCAGAAATTTTATCAATTACAAATGCAGTAGTTTACAGTATAATAATGGTGGGAGTGTCTAGAACACTGGTACAGGCTCCATCCTCAACATAAAGTTCAGGAGCTGTGCTCTTGAACAAGTACAATGTGTAGTCAGAACATAGTTACAACTAGGAATATTTATTGTGGCAATATACTTCTTGAAGAAAAGGTTGTCCGACAAGTATGCGTGAAGTTTCTTCAACATGTGGTCCAAACCATGCTCCTTGAAGGTTTGAATTCCCTCACTGGACTTGGTCATTTCATACAAACAAAACATGGCTACAGTGTATAAGGAGCATCCTGTCAGACTGTGAAGCGTATTTTCACTGAATGTCCACTGTACTCATACCAGGGATCACAAGCAGATCTTGTGAAGGTTCAGTCATCTCTAACCCTAAATGCACTCAGTGTGCAGCTCTGAAGCTGTAGTTTTTGTACTTTCTTTTGGCAAGCAAATGGCACCTTGCTGCTGTACATATTGTTCATTATTCTATTTTTTGAGTCTTATAGTCATACACTAAATAAATAAATAAATAAACTACAGTACCACATTTTACATTGTTATATAGCAGTGTTTCTTTTGATACAAGATGCTAATTTTTCTGTGTTCCAGTCACGCTATGGTTCCTCGTATGAAGATCAGAGTGGCAATAATGACATGCTGTTCTCTCTGGATACAACGACAGCCATGCAAGGTGTGCTCACAGATGGTCTTGCACTTTGCTCCATGATGTAAAATATTACCAGTACTTCATTTCATCTATCTTCTCATGGACTCTTCCAGCGGAGGGAGAAACTCAAACATCATAAGAGTCCATACACCACAAAGTCTGTGTATGCCCATGAGATTAAAATGAGCAGATATTAACTTCTACTACATCAGGTACAAATAGAAAAAGAGCAAATCTATTTTTCTGTAAAAGCTGCCAATGTTTCCTCTAGGCAGCATTAATGTATTACCTCCCTTGGAACTGACCCCATGCTAAGGAACGCTTCATTCAAAGAGATGGGACCAAAGGGAGATGTTCGCACATGGGGCAGTAGTATACACATCCTTCCTTCCACTTTTCCCATCATCACATTCTTGCAACCTTATTTAAAGATTTGTGAATGTAATACAGGTGTTTCAACAGTTTTACATAGCCTTAATGATGTCCCTAATTCACGAATGATATGTTATCAAGCAGCATTCTATTTCTCTTTTTTAATCTAACACGTGTTACAGGAAACTGTGACCCTCAAGGATAACAAGTGATATCAAAGCAGCTGCACCCTTAAACTCTTGAAACACAAATAGTAAATTACTAACAAGAAAATAAGGCCTGAAAATATATTTTCTCTTTTGATTACATCAAATATGAACACTATCATTTTGATAGAGCTATGAATATAATTGATACACACCACTATATTTGTTGTAACATATTTTAATAAATAGCACAGTATTATGATTGTGCCTATTAGCTTCCAAGTATAAAATCAGTCTTTAAAGTTATAAATGTCTATACAGTAGATATGTATTATTCTTTATGTACCGTAATTATTTTGTACGGTACCGCCTATATTGCTTACTTACGAGGTCAGTGCCTATTTTAGCAATACATGCCTAATTAGTCAGTGTTTTTCATTACCATTTTCTCCCTTTGTTCAATATTTTGAAATAGGCTACTCCATTCTGCTTTCTGTCCCATTACTGTAATTTGCCCCTGGTGCAAAAATCCTGTTGCAGATATATATGTATGTAAACATCGATGGTCGCCGCTAGATGGGGGCTTCATTCATTCCATTCCTGATCCGGTCAAATGACTGGAAACAGGCTATGGATTTTCATTTCAAGAATGAATGGTTGGGTGGATGAATATATGTATGCACTCTGCTGCAATGTACTGATCTAATAGAGTCATCAAACCCATTTCTATTTTACCTTTTAAAGTAGCCCAAGATTCAAAACTGAACATCCATGTGAGTATAAAAATGGAAAGTAACGCAAAATAAAATAAACACAACAGGTCAGTATTGGAAGAAAGAGCAACAGAAATACAGATGGTAAAAAAACTAGGAGCACAGGACAGACACAAAAAGAAAAATGGAAGTCAGTGATTTAATACATCAATCTTTTTGTCTCTTGCCGTTTCCTGAGTTTATCAAGCTTTCTTTTTATCACACACTTCTCATACTAAGATTGAAGATCTGTCAAGATGTCCCCTCACTGAGTATTGAAGCCTGCCCTCCTGATGAAGCTGGGAAGTAGAAACAAACTGAGAAAAATGGATGAAGAAAAACTGGGGCTGATGAGGAGAGAGCCCATCTATTTGACAATGCTAGTGCATAAAGACACAGAGATTTCCATGTCCTTCTGTAGCTCCCTCTTCCCATACTGACCTTTCACTGCATTAATGTCTAGCTCCATGGTTAATTGGTTAGCGTGCAGGCCTTTGGTCACAGGGGTCCTGGTTCAATTCCTGGCAGCGTTGAGAATTTTAACTATAATTGGTTATTTCCGCTGGCACAGGGACTGGGGACTCATAGAGCTCATCAAGAGCCTTGGCATATCAGGACAACACCTGCCCAGCCAGATAGGTTTCAGCATGACAACATTCTCAGCCGTATTGCTTGGCTCTCTTGACCAAATCTGCTGATTCCCATCAGACAGCTCCTCACAAGGTTTCATATGGCTGAGAGCAAGGCCGTACTCAGAATTTTTTCAGAGGGGCTTTTTACTTTCAAATAGATTTTACAGAAAGAAAAATTTGAAATAGTTGTAGACCAGTACTCAGCGGGTGAAGTAGAAAGGTAAACTCATAGCAGTCCGGTGGGCAGAACATGCCTTGTGCGTTCAGTACGACACAAAGATATCTGTCATTTGTTAAAAAATGGAGCTAGTAATATGTTACAGTTTTGATTCTTTCTTTTTTAATCTTCTAGCGGCTCAATAATACAAAACCATTTTTATATGTTTATTGATAGACAATTGATTTTTATAGTGCAAATCCGTATATCTCACCAAAATTATGTTTTCAGTGAATTTACTAACTATATATTCATAGAGAAACATTTAAAGATGGCATAGATTTTATGGCTGGCCCCGTGGTGTAGGGGTAGCGTGCCTGCCTCTTGCCCGGAGGCCCCGGGTTCGATTCCCAGCCAGGTCAGGGATTTTTACCTGGACCTGAGGGCTGGTTCGAGGTCCACTCAGCCTACGGGATTAGAATTGAGGAGCTATCTGACAGTGAGATAATGGCCCCGGTTTAGAAAGCCAAGAATAACGGCCGAGAGGATTCATCGTGCTGACCACATGACACCTCGTAACCTGCAGGCCTTCGGGCTGAGCAGTGGTCGCTTGGTAGGCCAAGGCCCTTCAAGAGCTGTAGTGCCATGGGGTTTGGTTTGGTTTTTATAGATTTTATGGGTTAAATTAAAGTGGTTATATTGTAAATTCTTGTTTTTATAATATTTCTAATTTACTGTAGGCTATTTCAAACCCCGTATATGCTGCTTAAATTTGTCAAGTTGACTTACTTCGGAGGGGGTTTAAATCCCACTAATCTCACTCCTGGATACAGGCTTCGTTGAGAGTACTCTGTTCCAGTACTTAGCCCAAAATTAAACTTCTTGTATGAGCTGGGAATCGAGTCCATGGCCTTTGGGTAAGAGACAGACACACTACTATAATTCCTAGTAAATTGCACCAATATTCATAAGTAATGGAAAGGAACAAACAAGTGACAAATGTCAAAAATCATATAATGAGCAAATTCTCAATGAGAGTAACTTTGTGTTATTTAAGTGTGTATACTCATATGACTGTACAGTCTCATGCAGAACTGTGTATTCTGCGCCTGTAGATACTTCCAAAAATATCTTTGTTGATGTCTCCTCCGTCTTCTATCTGGCACAGCAAGTCAGTAGTTGGCTTCGAACAATTCCACAACATTACAGATAGATTTCCTCCGTAATAAGCTATCCAAGGCATATTTTGCCATTTGTCATTGTGATTTTCCTGTTATATTTGTCCCTCTTTCTGTTACTTCCTCTTCCCATACGGATATCACTGTGTTTATCCAATTACATTGGTCAATAGCATTTTTGTCACAAAGAATTTGATTGGTGTTCTAAGCTAAGTAATGGGTGCTGAATTAAAAAATGACATCAGTTTTTGCCTATTGGGCTTGGTTTTCTTGGGATTTCTTGAGACACACTACCCTCTATCTATCAGAATCCTTGAAAATGCTGCATATTGTTTATCCTTCTGTGGTTTAATTTTTCTGCGGATGTAATTGTTGAAAACAATTAAAATATGTACAGGAATTCTCATACATGGATTCAGTTCAGAAATCCACCTCCAAGAAATAGAGGAGGTTTGGCAACATTACCAATGACTCATGCTCAAACAGGTAGAATCACATTGTGTTTGTTACGGTACCAGTTCCGTCTCAGCAATGGGAGTTCTGAAAGTGTGGGAAGTGACTGCTTGTTGTTCTAGGTTCATAAAAGTTTGTGTTTTTTGATAATTGAGAAAAATAAATGCCTCATTCCTGTGTAAACAGCCCAAATTCATTTTGTTATATCTGTGGAGAGTTAATTCTGAAATCACAAAAAAAAAATCTTAGATCCCTTGTAAATAAGTAGGGTGTAAGGTTAGCGACCAGGATAAGAAATGCTCCCCTGCCACCCCACCCCTCTCCCGCCCACATATGCTGTTTGACAACGTTATATTCCCGACAGGTTGGTTAAAAGGATCATGTCACATGTCCTTTGCTGTTCCCATTATTTGGAGGAAACCCTCAGATCACACAACAGACTGTTATTTCTGTCTGACAAAAATAGCTGTAATCACCTCTAAAACAAAGAAGACTGTGCAATATGCTAATTTACTATCTGCTATGAGACATGTATATTATAGTGAAGAATACCTGGTACCAGTGACATAATTTTTTATTATTTCAAATCAGAGTGTTGATATAATATGAACAGTACAAATATACATAAACCATAAATTATACATTACATTACACAAAATACACGGCACACCAAGGTACAGATATAATTGGTTCAGTCACACTGAGTCCATCCAATAATCAGTGACAGCAATTCCCTCTTCGGTCACTTGAACAAGGTTTTGAAGTGTACAATGGACAGGGAGTGGTTGACAATTATACATGTGTGGGGTAGTTTTTTCTCCCACAATTGCAAAGTTTTGTTTGATTTCCTTCCCCTAGATCTTCTAGTACCACTCCTCAAACAATTAAGTAAACTCCAAGTAGCCTAGCTGAGCTGATGTCCAGCAGGTGGAGATTCATGAGGTACCATCCACTCGGAAAGGTATTGTAATCTACTTCAACACATGTCTCGGCGCGCTGTTGCTGGTGATTTGTTTAAAGTGGTAGAGACATTGAGGAAGCTCTTTCCTGATTTTAGTATTTTATGAAGCGATCGAAGTCCTGTTATTCTCCACCTTTGTCCTCCACTCCCCTCCGAATATCAGGGGGGAGCGATCCCAGGCAGCCAGTAAAGTTTCTCCGTAGG
This sequence comes from Anabrus simplex, assembly GCF_040414725.1. Taxonomy (NCBI): domain Eukaryota; kingdom Metazoa; phylum Arthropoda; class Insecta; order Orthoptera; family Tettigoniidae; genus Anabrus; species Anabrus simplex. Next base: position 330,819,178 of record NC_090269.1, read on the forward strand.
GGTTGCTTTCAGGCATCCTGTAACTACTCTGCAGGTTTCATTCAAAGCTACATCCACCTGCTTTATACTGCATGAGCTGAATTGAACCACACAGAGCTTGCATATTCTGCTGCAGAGACACTGAGAGCCAAAGCAGATGTCCTCAGTACTGTTGTATGTGTGCCCCACTTGGTCAAACAAAGTTTACGAAGGATATTGTTTCAGGCTGAGACCTTTTGTCCAGTGATTGTGCAGTGTCCTGTATGTTAAGGTCCGGTCCAAGGTGACTCCAAGACTCCAAGGTACTTTTGTAAAAAGTTATGCTCCAGTGCCATCTTAGAACATGACAGTGAGTGAAGATGAATACAATGACAAACACACAGAAGACAGAGAAGGAAATATGCATGCCGGTGCAACATTTCAAGTCCCCTGTGTTTCAAATGAGCTACATTTTTCTGTCTCGAAGGGATCTCGATGATCTTACTTGTGAATTTAAATTTGTCCAAGCAACAGACTGAGCTTTTAGCACTGCAATTAAAAGAATGGAATCTTCTGTTGTTTTATGTAATGATACTGAATCCATTATGGAGACTCTTGGCCATGATTTCAGTGTAGATGAGTGTAAAGTTAGTCTGAAAACAGTACCTCTACACAATGTGAACAAAGTTCTTTTCATTTGATTTACTCATGCAGTTAACCTGGAGACACATGATAACTTTAAATTTCTGCTCACATTTAACCAATATGAGAAATACAAATGGTGAATACTGTATGTGGAGATCTTAGATAACTGCAAATTTGCCTGACATGCAGCTTGGATAGGTAAAGCAATGCTCTTTTCACATAATTTCTGTACTGATGGGTATCTGAATTAACCCTGTCTCTTGGATGAAATGGTCTGGGATGAAACTTGGGCAATTGAGTTTATACAGAAAGTATCTGTCAAATCCCAATTGATAGCCCCTACACTGTGAAGGACAAGTTGAAAATGAAGTTATATCAACCTGATTTTCATATAACACATTGGTCTGATTACCAAGGATCCTTATTGATAACACAATGGTTCAATGGAAATAATGTTAATAATGTTAATAATGTTATTGGCTTTATGTCCCACACAGGTTTACGGAGATGCCGAGGTGCCAGAATTTAGTCCTACAGGAGTTCTTTTACGTGTCAGTAAATCTACTGACATAAGGCTGATATATATGAGCACCTTCAAATACCACCAGGCTGAGCCAGGATTGAACCTGCCAAGTTGCGTTCAGAAGGCCAGTGTCTTAACCGTCTGAGCCACTCAGCCCACCTGAATGGAATGAGCAATGACTTATTTCTCTGTTCTCAAACAAACACAAGAGGACATGGTAGACTTCTAGCTATCTGGCTGATAATTGTTTAGAAAGACATGAAGACCTTTAGACCAGAAGAGAAAAGAGCTCCTTTCTATGCGAGTGACACAGCAGAGACAGAATAAAAACACTATTATCGAGAAAAAATGGCCTGCTCAGAATGAACTACTGTCTGGACAGATGAATGTGGTGAACACTCTTGTCCTCTTTTGCAAGTAGAACGGACAGACATTTCTTGATCATATGACCATATATCACCTTAGGAGTGTCTCTGTCATTTTTTCAGTAATGGGTGCAATCTTGAAACTTCCCCGCACATATTCATTCTTTACTTGGTTTGTCGGTAAGATTCCTCCTGATCAGCGCATCATGCGTGTCTCGGTAGTGTGAACTTTTGTGTATGTGTTTTCTTGACCAGCCAATATTCACTGCCATTAGTATGGTTGGCTGAACTTTGTATACTTTACCTTACAGACAGTCTTTTGGTACCACCCCATTAAGACTGCTGTCACATACTTATTTCCTTTTTTTCATCTCATGAGCAGTATAATAAATGGCTATATGTTTTACAGCTGGTTGCCACCTAATTCTGAAGTTATAGTCATTTTGGAAGACCTGTTCGCCACCACTGACATTATGAGATTCATCCACCGCCATTTCTTCTGCACTCTCCAGACTATGCATGTTCTCCTGATGGTAGATTTATCTTCCAAGATCTTCCCACCAACAGGGATTTTGTAACAGTTACATCTCTGGCTTGAATATAGTTCCTCCACTTTATCCACAGTCGGGAAATGGGTCCCCTTCCGCCTTGAGAAGCATTGGCCATCTTCACCTGTAACCCTGAGACGGGGCTTCATACTGTACGATGCTACCCACCACTCACTCTTTGTCCTGGCTTGTGACAGTCAGAGCCTGGCTTACCAAAACATTGGAACCAGGACAGCAGTCCCATATGTCGTATTGCTGTATGAAACAGAAGTAGTTTGTTAGCAGTCACATTTGCTTATCTTGTAATACTACCCTGGAAATTCAACAAATGCTCTTTGAATTACTTTTAGATGGTCATAAGTTCTCAACTTGCAGTGATATTGTAATGATGTTACAGATTACGCTACTACTCAGACCGGCATAAACTGGCACTGGTGGCGAAATTAGCTTCCAGTTTCCAGTGCCCAAGATCTGAGTCAAAATCAGTCGAGTTTTGTCAATAAGAAATCCCATAGAATGCCATGTTAGCATTCAGTCAACTTCTTTTGTCATTCTTCTATGTAGAGTTCTTGATTTTGTAATTCATTATTATTATTATTAGCCTGTTCCAGCTTCATATGTTCCATCTTAGGCATCCTTCATCTCTTCATCTTTTTGGCTTGTATGATTCCAGAGCATTTCTGATTACTCCTAAGGCTCCATCCTAATAAACTCCCCATTTCTGTCTATAGCTTTTGATACATTCTGAGAGTGGGTTTGATTCCTAGCTTGTGTCTGATTTAATTATCGAAAGAATCAATTCTTGTACATCTCTTTTCTTATCTAAAGTACTTTATTTCTATACAGTAAATTGACAGGCCTAATCTCTTTGGGTTAGGGTCCATGTCTCACAACCATACAACACTGTAGCTATCATGAATTTATAAAATTTAAACTGTGTTTTGCAATTAAGAATGTAATTATAATTCACAATCATTTTCTTTTTTTAAGTCAATTTTGGTCAATTATGAACCACCTAAATAACTCTTCATGTTTTCATTTCCTTTGGCACCAGTATTCTTTCATTCTCTTGCTTACAGCTTCTTTCTTTTCATCTGATCAATGTTGTTTCATCTTAGTTGCTATTTCTGGTTCCTGGAAACTCTTAAATGTCTGTATTTTGTTTCTGAATGTGATTCTATCGGGGATGTCTTTAACCATTATGTTCATTTCTTCCAGGTTCTTCTTGGTGTTAATAAACCATCTTTCATATGAATTGCCTTTTCTATTGGATTTGTTGAAATGGCTGAATGTTCTTTTTAGTGAGCTTGTCATTGCCCAATCTCAAAATGTGTCCAAAGAAGTTGATCCTTTGTTTTTGTATGACATCTGATATCCTGCAGTATATTTTGTACAGTTCTCTGTTGCAGCATAAGTGGTAGGTGTCAGCAAACTTTCTGGGTCTGAGGATTTTTCTTTCTTTCTTCTCAATTTCTTAAATGTCTTTTTGAAGTTGTTAATCCTAGGTATTCTGAAGCATATAGACACTCTGGTTAGTGTCTTAGCTTGGTCTTATTTGAAGCTTGGTCATAGTTGAGATTGTTACATGTGTTTCGTAAGGTGGAAGTTCCATTTTCCTTGCTTTCTCATGGTTGCAACTTTTCTGTTGGGTTGTATGATCTCCCCAAGGTACTTGAATTTAGCAACTTTATTTATTCTACCTTTTTTTATTGCCATAATATGTTTCAGGGCTTCATTAATGTTCAGCATGAATTTTGTATTTTCAAACAATATCTGCAAGTTGGTTTTTCCAGCTATCTCTTCCAAGATGTTAACTCACAGGATAGCCAATTTGATGTCCTCTGACAACAGCATGAGATAGATAGCAAATGCTAAACAGTTAATTGTGATTTTTTTTTCCTTGTAACCTATACTTACTTGGTCCTTAATACCTTCTTTTGCTGGTACTTTTTTCCATTCTTTGATAACCTTGTCCAGGACACAGTTGAACAACAATGGTGATAGGCCATCTTCTTGCCTGTCTGGACTTTGAAGGGCTCCAATATCTCACCCAAGAACTTAACTTTCAAGTTTCTATTTGTTAAAGTTTCTTTCATTAATTGTAATGTCTTGTTATCTGTGCCCATTTTTAACACGTTGGGTGCCACATGCCGCCATATGGCGTCACGATGGTCTTCAAATTTGAGATGGCGTGACGCCATATGGCGGCACACCGTTCTTGAAATCAGAGTTGGCGTGACGCCATATGGCGGCACAGCAGAGTTTCAGGCGATGCGCCGTGGATAATCAGCTGTGATATCTATGCGCGTAAAATTGGCATTACGTGAAGAGCGAACTTCAGGGTATATTCCAGCTATGTATTTTTACTGTGTGCCACCATGTGGCGCCACAGTATTCTTCCGAAGTCTCTGACTGGCCAGTGGTCATTGTCACAGGTGAAAAGCGCGCCAGGTATTGTTTATTCCTCGTTTACGAACGTATTATCATTCAGTTTGTATAGTTGTGCAAAAATATAAAAAAATGGAAGATATTGGTAATAATCTTAGTAGAAATGCTAAGCGACTTGCAAAAGAAGATAATTAGTGCAGTGGATATTTGTGAATTACTGATGGATTCTGATGAAGAGGAAGATGTAAGTGTTGATGGCAGTGAATATAACGCTAGTGATGATGAGTGCACTCACAGTGACAGCATGACAGATGTATGGAGTGATGCGGAAGACGATGGCGATACAGATAGTGATATTATAGGTGGGGACGGTGATGGTGCAAATGGTACAGACAATCATGTGAAAAATGATGTCTAGGGTCCTTGAGTAGGGGCACAGAAAGATATTCCATTTACAAGCCAGGAGCATCTAAATCTTCAAATTGATACTTCTACAGCCACACCATATGAGTTTTACCGACTGTTCCTCACAGATGAAGTTCTTGATTTGATGGTACTACAAACTAATATCAATGCAAATCAACCACTAGCGTCTATGCATATTAGGCGGTCTAGTCGTTTGAAGGAGTGTGTAGATACTACAAAGGAGGAAATTAAAGTTTTTATAGGTTTGAGATTGTGGATGGGTCTTGTAAGAACGTCTTCATTATCAAATTACTGGAGCCAGTTTTCTGTATATGGAAATATTGTAGCTGGTAAGGCAATACCAATAAATCGTTTTCAGTTACTACTTCGATTCTGGCACTTTGGTCCCAACGATGCTTCAGCTGGAAAGTTGCACAAGATTCAGCCACTGTTAGATATAATGCATATGAACTTCAAAAGTGTCAAAACCCCAGGTGAAAACCTCGTAATTGATGAATCAATGATTCCGTGGAGGGGTCGTTTATCATTCCGGCAATCTATGCCTGGTAAGGCACACAGGTACGGTGTTAAACAATTTAAGCTGTGCGACAACACGGGCTACACCTACAAAACTAAAGTATACGCTGGTAAAGGTACCTTGAAAGCTCAGAATACACTGAGCATGGCTACTCAAGTTGTAATGCAACTTATGGACCCGTATCTCTATCTGGACAGTGGCCGCTTTCTCTGCACCGACAATTATTACTTATCAATTGAGTTAGCTGAGGTACTACTGGATCGTAAGATATATTTTATTGGCACACTTAGGAAAAATCGAAAAGATTTACCAAAGGATGTTGTAAATGTAAAGCTTAAGAAGGGAGAACTCGTTGCAATGGAGAATGGAAATTGATTGACAGTGATGAAGTGGAGAGATCAGCGGGACGTGCTGATTATGTCAACCAAATTTTCTAATGATGTAATTGCTACAGGCAAAAAGAACAGGAAACACAAAGATGTGGTTAAACCGAAAATGGTAATAACATACAATAAAATAAAAGGTGGAATAGATATTCTATGTCAAAAAATCAGTGACACCATATGGCGTCACGCTATATTTCATCTTTCGTAAAAACTGATGTGACACCATATGGCGTCACACATGACCTTGGTATGGTGAGATAATATTTACTTAGTACATCACATAAATACATCCCAAGATTATATAAACAGCCTACAACGCGTACAATTGCTTTGGCACCAGCGGAATACTATTCAAAAACATGCCTGGCACCAGTGGAATAGTGTGCTAAAATCGGCTCGGCACTCAACGTGTTAAGGATGTCAGAAAATGTGGTCCTGTCAACTGACTCATATGCTTTCTGGAAAGTCCACAAACACTGCTGTGTATTTCTTGTATCTGGCAGCTCTGTCCTTCAGTACTGTCTTGAAGTTCCAGATCTGTTCCATACATGATCCCCTATCCAGAAGCCACCCTGGTATTCCCAAATTTTGTACACATCATCATTATCATCTCCATCATCATTACTGCTATTATTGTACCAGAATATACAACTACTGTACCTCACCATATATACAACAGGTTAACTATAGTATGCAAACCTTTTCTTGAGCCCTAGTTCCCATTCAGCACTATGGAGTTCAGAGCTCAAGAAAAGCTTCACGTACCGGTACTATATGTTACATTGCAGCAGAAGTGTATGTACAGTAGAACCATAACCTGTGGACTTTTATTGTATCTACAGTGCTAAATATAATCAAGAAGTGCTGGTATATTGAACATTTATTTTCTAGTAAAACTATATGTAGAACTGTTCTTAATCTAAGTTTGTCAAAAATTGTAAATTCTGTCTGATAGTGACAAATTAGAAAGAGCAATTTTACAATATTACAATTCTCACATTCTGATAATGGACAATCAATCTCATATGTGTAATTAACCAAACGTTTTTGTGGCAAACTGAAATGTAGAAACTGGATTTAAAATACTTGGATAGATATTATAACTTTAAGAAACTAATTAGAAAGCAGCTGATCCAAAATAATTTAGGAAGCTATTAATCTGAGACTGAGTTATATTTTCTGACAAGTTTATAAAAATAATGACATTCTTAACATATGTTTGGTTTTACACAGTCATGATGTTTCTTTTATATATTTATTTCAGTCTTAATTAAAATCATTATTGAAAACCATAAATGAAGTCTTTCTCTTGTGTGAACAATGCCCTTTGACATTCCAGAACAAGGATATGAAACCAGATCCAGTACCTGTTTTTCAGCATAAACCGGACTTCATGAAATCTATGAAAAATTGTCCACTAACCCAAGATTAAAAAAAAAAAAAAAAAATCTGAACTGCATGAAGAAATTAGCTGCTTTCAGTGCCTTCCAAACCCATTAGTGCCTATTTTTGTGCTTAAATTTTATGTTTCTAAACTGTATATTTAAATGTTTTAGTGTCTGTATATCTGAACCTTCTAATTAGAGGCATGGCAGCTCAGTGATATCACTGATAACTTTCACACGAAGGTAGCAGTGGCTTGTAATCCAATCAGTGTATGTGAGATTTAAAAATGAAACAATACATCCCTATGGTTTGGATTCCAAGTAAAATTGAAGGTTCCATGGCTTGTGGTCAAAATATCAGCAGTCATGAGAAACTCCAAGCTCATTTGAGATTTTCCCTTCTTATCTGGGAGGCAGTCAGGGAGTAGCTTCACTGATAGGTGCATTCATATGTATTACTAACTAATACACTTCTCCTTTTGACATAGCCTCTCTCATTAGTTTTATGTGAGAATATTGTTCCTTTCTTGATTGGCTATAAGTTTATATTGAAATTATATGCCTACTAAAGCTGTAAGCTTTCATTCTGGAGATGTTGGGTTTGAACCTCACCACTGGCAACCTGAAGATGGTTTCTGTGCTTTCCCATTTTCACACCAGATAAGTGCCAGGCATGTCCCTTAATTAAGTTCAAAGCTGTTAAACACATACCAAAAAAAAAATTAAAAAAATTACTACATACCAGGGGTGGTGCATGGTATTGTTGCAGTGTTGCACAACTCCCAATAAGTTTGCACTTCATTTGTCCTCTTTTCTTCTAATGTTTTAGTTTAATAAACTAACATATATTTGAAAACATATTAAAATCAACCCTCTTTGATCGTTCGCTTACTAATGCTTCGTAACGGACCAATAAACACTGCTGGCTTCAAATCAAACTCAGGGGGTTTGCTTTCCTACGCCAACTCCCTAGCGGATAGCGCAATGCAGTGTACCTCCGCAGGGACGAGCCTAGCCTGCATAGCATCAGATAGTATTTTCGCCGGTATTGGTCTCAGGGAGTTGCACGAGACTAGCAAGTCCCCTACCAAGAAACAGTTCCAGATGTCCCCGATAGATAGCGCCACTTCTGCAGAGATTAATTCATTCCTACTTTATCTCCTCTCGCAAAGATAATTTCATTTCCATCTTTTAAATTTACAATTTTAGCTTAACATTGAATCGACGCAGATAGGTCTTACGGTGACGATGGGACAGGAATGGGCCAGGAGTTGGAAGGAAGCGACCATGGCTTTTATTAGGGCATAACCACAGCATTTGCCTGGTGTGAAAATGGCAAACCGCGGAAAACCATCTTCAGGGCTTCCGACAATGGTGTTCGAACCCACTATCCCCCGAATGCAAGCCTCACAACTACACGACCCTGACCACGCTTCTAACTTGTTGGGTAATTTCTTTTCCATGCCATACCAGACCACCCACAATATTACCAACATCTTGCTTCAATGAAAAACAGGATGGAAAATTTTCAATTTAAGTGAGGCAAAAGTAACTTTTCCAGGCTGAGTGGCTCAGACGGTTAAGGCGCCTTCTGACCCCAACGTGGAAGGTTCGATCCTGGCTCACTCCGGGGGTATTTAAGGTGCTCAAATACATCACCTTTGTATTAGTAGATTTACTGGCATATGAAAGAACTCCTGCTGGACTCAATTCCGGCACCTTGGCGTCTCCAAAAACCATAAGAAAGTCGTTAGTGGGACGTACAGCCAATAACATTATTATTATTATTATTATTATTATTATTATTATTATTATTATTATTATTATTATTATTATTATTATTATTATGTCCGCCTCCGTAGCGTAACGGTTAGTGTTATTAGCTGCCGTCCTCGGGGGCCCGGGTCCGATTCCCGGTACTGCCAGAAATTTAAGAATGGCAGGAGGGCTGGTATGTGGTTCAAATGGTACATGCAGCTCACCTCCAATGGGGGTGTGCCTGAAAAGAGCTGCACCACCTCGGGATGAGGACATGAGTTTACTTTTTTTATTATTATTATTATTAAGAGTAACTGTAGTTACTGTTCATAATTAACCTCTTATTTCCTGTGTTGTAACTGCCAGGTATATTTCAGTTTTAGTAGGAATGTAGTTGGTTACTTAACGATAATAGTTTCTTGTTATTTCTGTAAGGTATTAAAATGTGACACTGAGAATTTTGGTGCAACACCCAGCTTCAGATACCACCAGCTGCCACTGCTACACACTATATTAATGAATATGAAGAGCATGTGAAGAAATATATTTAATGAAAAACAAACTTAAAATGTAAACTATTAGAAAGCACTCATTATAAGCGCTCAACTTTCGGTTTTGATTACAAATGAAGGGTTTTGATAGGCAGCCAATTTGGTATCAAGTAGTTTCTTCTTAAACTGGTTATAGAGCAAATTTCAGATTTCAATAAGGAAATCAACTCTTAACACAGTGAGAAAAATCTATGCAAGGTTTCGTCAAACTGAAATGTTGTTAAAACACAGTACACTTCTTATTTCAACCATTCCTGTGACATAATTCATTTGTACATTGTTCAATGAAGATCAATAAAAAGAAAACATGCGGATGATGTTATATTGTATAGAGTTATAAATAAGTTAGAAGATTGGGAGCAACTGCAAAATGACCTCGACAATGTTATGAGATGGACAACATACAATGGTACTGTATGATGATAAACGGGGTTAATATAATCGCGAGTTTCGCTAATAGAAAAAGTCCTCTCAGTTTTAATTACTGTGTTGATGGCGTGAAAGTTCCTTATGGGGATCATTTTAAGTACCTAGGTGTTAATATAAGGAAAGATCTTCATTAGGGTAATCACATAAACGGGATTGTAAATAAAGTGTACATATCTCTGCACATGGTTATGAGGGTGTTTAGGGGTTGTAGTAAGGATGTAAAGGAGAGGGCATATAAGTCTCTGGTAAGACCCCCAACTAGAGTATGGTTCCAGTGTAAGGGACCCTCACCATGATTTCTTGATTCAAGAACAGTTCCTGTGAATGTTCAATTCAGTTGGAAAACAGAGAAAATTTTTTATTTTTTTTCCTTTGGAAATTGATTCTGACATCAGTAGTAAGTGAATGAAAGACCCTTTGCTAATTAATAAATGTAGCTTTGACAGATTCATTCATATTTTTGTTTCTCAAATAAAATTTACTCTTATGGACATGCACGTCCCTTTCCAAATGTCCGATTTAAAAAGATGTCCCCAATACCTGAAGCCTCCATGGCTCAGGTGGCAGCGCGTCGGCCTCTCACTGCTGGATACTGTGGTTCAAATCCCGGTCACTCTATGTGAGATTTGTGCTGGACAAAGTGGAGGCAGGACATGGTTTTCTCTGGGTACTCCAGTTTTCCCTGTCATCTTTCATTCCAGCAACACTCTCCATTAACATTTCATTTGTCAGTCATTAATCATTGCTCCAGAGGAGTGCGACAGGCTTTAGCAGCTGGCACAATTCCTATCCTCACCGCTAGACGGGGCTTTATTCATCCTTTATTCATTCCATTCCTGACCCGGTCAAATGACTGGAAACAGGCTGTGGATTTTCACTTTTTTTCCCAATACTTGAAATAAGTACAGCTCAGAATTGTCTCAATAAGAATGAAAAAATGAAGCAGAAAACCACATATAGACCAATAGAAGTTGTTGCATTGTGGATTTTGTGTGGCTTAATTGCTAAATGCTTAGTGTGCTGGCTTTTGGTCCAATGAGTACCGGGTTTGATTCCCGGCTGGATCAGGGATTTTAACCCCTCAGCGCAGTGGATTTAAATGCCTGGTAGTCTCTGTGCTGCAGAAGCAGTTCTAAGCACTGTATTTAAATGTTCTCAGATTTGCACAAGACTGTTAATAGCAGCATAACTTTGGGACTACTATTTCGATTTCATGCATGTTTAAATAAAACTCTATTATTTTAGAAAATATGATACTATCTTACCTTAATAGTTGAGTTTGGTGTGTAAAATCCTGAATCATCCCTCAATGCAGAGAGCCCCCTTCACACCATCACATTCCCCAACTGCTTCATTCTGAGGACCTTGGTTCCCAATAAACTGTTCTATTTGTCGCACATAATTAGACATGTTCTCCTATCGAAATGTATTGGCCATGACATGAATATTGCCATTCTGTGCACACTCACTCATATACGATTCCAAACCAAGGACTTTGTGTACAGCATTGTCATCCACATCACTCAAATCACCACATGAATCCAACAAACTTTCGTCAGAATCACTCAACTGTTCTCCTAAGCCATCCTTTGTTTCCATCCTCAACAATCTGCCCTTGCTTCTAGATGCATCTCTACTCACAGTGCAGCGAATGCAAGACAGCGGGTGATAAGGAAAAAAGTCAGGGTGTGGCTACTCCAACCACTACTTGTATACCTTCATCTCCTTCACACAATATAAATAACATTTGTTTGAGCGCCAGTTGCTTTTTTAAGAAAAACAACAAAATTCGGTAGAGCATACCTCTTATATCAATTATCTCAAGGTGATAAACTCACATATCTGGCAATATACAGGGATATGGATCAAGACAATATTAAATTACTGTTGCATTTCCACAATTGAGGATTGTACATGGAACTGGAATCACTTATTATAATTAAAATAAAACTGAGTTTATGACTATAATTTACGTCACAATGAACAAGCATTGACGTCTTTTAATTTAACAAAAAAATATATCTAGTGAGATTTGCGGTACTAATAAAAGGAAAATTTAATCTAAACAAAAAAAGCTATTGGCATGAACTTGAAGTGAGATGTGATATCGCCGCTGATTACATTCTTCTTCATGTTATGAATGCATAACATGTCTGATGCTTTAATTACCTGATGTCTGCATACACTGCTGTTGAACTTGAAATTCTTGGGAAAACCTATGAGCTGAAGTCGGGAGCCGTCTGCTGTTATCTTCTTATATAACAAGGAGTTGGCCTACATACCATGTACGCGTGTAGGGAGCTCCAATGTAATTACGTCCACTCAATATATTATAAGTAATTGACAATATTATTGAAACATCTTGTGAAGTCCATCCTCACAAGAAGATGATGTTTCTTTATCAGCATAGTACCCGTCTCTGCTCGGATACAACCACCACTTGTAGACCTCCTCGATTATTACAAGACCTCTTGAAAACACAACTCTTAGCTCTGACCATCACTCTAAGACCACTTCTTCCATTTGATACATCTGACTGTTACATATGATCTGAACGATATGATACCTCTCACCACCGTTGCATCGATTTTATAAGCTCACGATGACGACTCATCTCCCTACTCTCTGTTCATCCCTTCCACTTCAACATACAGTAGCTGGTGAATACTGACACTTGGTCGCAACCACGTACCCACGCACTGATGTCATCAGTCAAGTGTTGTCTAGGCGTGCCCAAGCGGATTGCAGATGACTAAGTTCCATGCGTCACCGGGAAATCTACTTGCACATAACATTCTCAGTTAAACATAGCCTCGATTGCAAAATACTATGCCAGCTCATCTAGCCAGAGTTACAAGCCACAGCCTGACTATATGAAACCAACAAATCTCACTTACTACAATACAGAATAATTACAAACAAATTTCACTTAACCTATGATTAAATACAATAATATACGTGATACCTAATTACTACAGTCTAAATGATGAGAAACAGAATATAAAATCTAATGAATCGGGTTAATAATGATAATGATAATAATAATAATAATAATAATAATCATAAATACTGAATGGAATCTGTAACCCTGTTGTACGGTTACAAGGGGGAAAAAAGTCTCAAAAGAGCCCTGAATAAACAGAATTTATGATTACGTTGACAGTCTGGTAAGAAAGGTATAATGCAAGAAGTGTGCATAGTAGGCACTAGATAGCAAACAAATGCAGTCGTTGCCCCTGGCAATTCCTTGGAATATCACTTGAATTTCAGTGAACAAAACACTATCGAAATAGGGATCAAGTCATATCATTCAAAAGTTCAAACCTTCCACTTCAAAGAGAAATGAGTTAAGACACAAATGGCTTCAACTGCAACTGCTAGATTGCAGTACAATACATGCGTGTACCGAGCAAGCACCATGTGCAATGCTTACTACATGACGAGCACTGCTCAGCACTCCACACTGATAGATTAACCTTTGCTGGTTAATTCTGATGGTTTGGGGGCTGGATGTGTGTGCTGTCTTCACCATTAGAATTTTCATCACAGGTAGAGCCTCATTCTCACAGACACGCAGGTTGCCTATCAGGTATCAACTCAAAAGACCTCTCCGGAGGCCACACACCGTTATTTATTATAATAGACTAGATACTCAGCTCTAAATTATGGGAAATACAGTAACAAGGACATTAAGAGTGCTTAAATACTGAAGATTTGTGCCAGCAGATTTACTGACATACCATATTAAAGAACTCTTTTTCAGAATGAAAACAGTTAAAAGGGCATTCAAAATATAGCATTAGATTATTATATTAACATACACAACTACAGAAATTAGTTTCTACCTTTATCCCCCTCTAAAAACATCACCACACATCCTCATCAAGGTGGAATTCCCTGAAACTCAGAATTGTTGGGTTCCCAGCCTAAAAGGGGGGTAAGAACTGTAGAATGAAGACCATCAATCCATACTTATTAATGTCACATGCATTCTGGCTGTAGTGATATCATCATCATCATCATCATCAATTCTCCACTCCACTAGGAAAGTACAAGCCTCCTCCATATACTTCTATCCTGCCACCACTTGCCTTAAACAGAAGCTTCTTCCATTTTAGGCCTCTCCTGGCCAGGTCTTTTCCTATTTGTTTCATCTATCCATCTCTTGCTCTGTCTTGTGGCCTTTGTTTTCATTAATCTTTCTTTCACAGAAGGCCTTGAACATTCTTACTGATTCATAATTTGGCCAAACTATTTCAATCATGATTCTTCAAGAAAAGAAAAGCAAAGTCATCTCCATACAGGCCATGAAGGCCCTTGGAGGGGTGGAAGGTAAAGGCTTCCACTATCCGTAACCTCGGCACTTGATGGGGTAGAGTGGTTAGCTCTACGCCCAGCTGCCTTTGCTCCCAGGAATTATCCTGGTACTCATTTTTGGTGTTGGCTGAGTGAACCTCAGGGCCATGTGCACCTCCGGAAGTGGAAATCTAGTTTCTTAAATTTTTACGACTTCCTGATGGGGATTCGAACCCACATTCTTTCGAGCGAACCGAGCACGCCTCTACCGCCTCGGCCAGGCAGCCCCTTTCTTCAAGAAAAGCCTGGCAAAAGTGTGATCATGCACCAAGTCACCATTTATCTAGCTATCCAATGTGCACAGAACCTATCTAGGTGGGAGGAATCCCAGAGGGAAGTGTAGCAACAGTCTGCCCACTAACAGAATGTCAAACACAAATGGAAATGAAGTCAACTGCTTGTCAGAGAGGGGGTGTGGGTTGAAGGGGTAAGGAAGCAAAAGAAATATATAGCAAGTCAAAATGTAGTCGCAAGTAACTATTTTGCCATGGCTACTCTACTTGAAGGTGGATTGTTTTGTAGGAATTTTATTTCTGTTACTTGAGGTTGACTGTTGTCCCTAGGTCAGTCCATAGGTCAGAACACATCTTATAAAGTACCACTTTTGTTTTCTAAAGAAAGCTTTTGTCCCACAATAGTTGGAAAACAGAACTGTACAAAGATGCAGCTGCTTTAACCTGCTGCTAACTTCATATACAGTATAATTCTTGTCAGCTGAAAGAACACTTCCAAGGTTTTCAACCATATTAATTTAATCTTGTCCATGTCTCACCTTGATCGCTTTGCTTCCTCTGCCCAAAGTGCTGAACCATTTCAATTTCATGTTGTCCAAGTCTCAACTTGACTGATTTGCTTCCTCTGCTCATCACTAGGCACACTGTTTTGGTTTGACTTATTTTAGATCCAAACACACTGAATTCCTCTTTCCAGCAATTTAGTTGTTATACCTCTCACCCCATATCATGACATCATCTGAAGACATCACTATGTTTGTTTTGTCTTTCTCCTTGAAATCCAAGAATAATGGTTGATAGGATTCATCACACAGACCATGTGTCACCTTGTAATCTGCAAGCCTTCAGCCTGAGCAGCGGTAACTTGGTGCGCTAAGGCCCTTCAGGTCTACAGTGCCATGGGAGGCAGAGGAGATTCCTCCCTATCTTGATGATTTCATCCCTAACGTTTATGAAGAGCAGTGAGGAAGAGAAGCTTCCCTGCTGCACCTCTCTGTCTTGTCTCAAACCAATCTAGTTGCTTGTACTTGGACACAGCTCTTGGTGTCTTGGTATAGTTGTTTTACTTGAGCCACAATGTCTCCTGGCACTCCATTCTAAGCTAAACATCCCAAATGTAAGGATTAGGGAGTAATCACATGCCTTCTCTTTGCCACAAAAGTAGGGAAAATCATACAGTTTTCATATAGTGAATGAGGTTTTTTTTTTTTTTGCTAGTTGCTTTACGTCGCATCAACACAGATAGGTCTTGTGGCGACGATGGGACAGGAAAGGCCTAAGAATGGGAAGGAAGCGGCCGTGGCCTTAATTAAGGTACAGCCCCAGCATTTGCCTGGTGTGAAAGGTACATTCTAATATCTATACAATGTGCCCTGAAATGATGGAATTACCATTTATGTTTCCAAAGGAATGAAAAGTTCCAATGCTGACAGGATCTCAGTCAAAGTCTCTTATAAAGTGCACATTCATTTAAATATTGCAGAAATGTGGAAAAGCAGTCCAAGAAGAATATCATATGGAGAAACTTACACATCTGAGGTTAGGACTGGGGATGGACATCAACATATTTCTCTATGCAGGATGTTCTTCTAAGTCGATCTTGTACAACTTTGCTATGGCGCCTGTTATTTCTTGCCATTAAGTTCCATTTTCTGCCATCCTCATGCATCACTGAAGTGGACCATTTATGATGTGTTTAATCTGATCCACATATCACACTGGAGCTTTACCCCAGCTTCTTTGGACTTCAACTATCCCTTGAATTATAATTTTCTGGAGGCCATTTTGCCTTATAATGCACCCAGAGTACTTGGCAAAGCACTGCTGTATAGTTTACTTAAGCATACTTTTGTTTTGAGCTTGTTTATTACTGAATGATTGGTTCTCATATCAGTCCACAGGATTCCCAGTATTAACCTCACAACTAATAACATATATACAGGGTGAAGCGAAATTCGCGCACTCGGGCGTCGCAGCGCAACTCCTCACATGCCAGCAATAAAAAAATGTCTCTCACAAAAGTTGATCCTGCGAGTATAGCAGGCAGAAAAAGGACGTTGAAGAGTGGCAATTTGGCAACACTGTAACCACATGTACGATAACTACCTCTGGTCAGCACATGTTATTCGTGCTGTTCAGTTGGTGCAGTGGATCGAGTTTTGGGTTAGCATGCAGGAGGTTGAGAGGTCGATCATGGGTTGAATCGTGTATTTTTTTTTTATTTCGTAAATATAGTCCAGGTTGTATGGTATCTTGCATCTTAATCGTCAACAGTGATTGCAGCGGGTCCTATAGACACCATTTGCACTTACATACTACGATCCTAGAAATGGACGAACAATCGTTTTCATTGGTCAGCTTTGAAAGACGCCCTTTCCACGTCGTGGGCGTGAATTCATTCGCACTACTTCATATACTAGATGCGAAACCTGTTTACTTTGTGCCCTCCTCCAGTGGTCTCATAGATTAGTACCAACTATTATTCTTGCCTCGTTCAGGTCCATTACATTTCGTTAGGGCCTTACGTTACCAATAGGCCTAGCAAAGTACTTGTTGCGTTCAACGTTACAAAATGTTGTAAATGTAGGATACATGTGACGTAAGGTACGGATGTCTTACTGTATTACAGTATGTAATGTCCTATGGAAATTAGCAAAAAAAATGCGCCTCGACCTCCTGCATGCGAACCCAAAATTCGATCCACTGCACCAACTGTACAGCACGGATAAAGTTTGCTGACAGAGGTACTTACCCTACATGTGGTTACAGTGTTGCCTAATTGCCACACTTCAATGTCCTTTTTCTGCCTGATATACTCGCAGGACCAACTTTTGTGAGAGACATTTTTTTGTTGTTGGCATGTGAGGAGTCGCACTGCGACGCCCGAGTGTGCGAATTTCGCTTCACCCTTTATATTTCAAAGGCATCAACATGCTTCATGTCTAATTTTTTTGAGGGTCCAGCATTCTGATACATACAGGAATATGGAGAAAACTAGGGTCTTAAACAAACATATTTTGGTGTGTAAGATGATACTATGGATTTTCCAAATCTTGATCAGTTGTGAAATCGCAATTTTAGCTAACCCAGCTGTACTTTTAATGTCTTCAGTACATCCACTCACATTTGTTATTAATAAGACCAGGTATGTTATGTGATTAACAGTTTGTAAGTTGTAGGATGTACTTTACTCTCAATTCCAAGTTCAAACAGGAATTACCTTCATGTCAAGGATCATATAAAACAAATATTTTTAGACAGGTTTTCTACAGGTCAAATGATGTTACCAAGTAGCTACGAGTTCTTATGCAACAGAACGAAATTTCTCCTGCAGTACTACCTTTATGTACTGCTTACATAAAACACAATGTTGATATTCCAATATAGAAATGATTACAAATAATAAACTGTGATGGTGCTTCTGCTTTTCTATCATTCTCTTAAATTGGCATCTACTGACTGATTACTCAATTTTAACTGCTGTATCTTTCCGTAGAGAAATTGAAATCAAAAGATGTAAAGTTTTGAAATTCTCCATTCAATTTTTTAAAAAGAATTGAACTGACTTCACCACTTTTTCTTAAAGCTAAATAAATTATCTAATTAGAGCACTTCCAAGTTTGTAACAACAGCTGACCTCAGCAACTGACTACCACGATGGGAATGCTGATGTCTTGTATCCATTGCCAACATTGTTATTACTAATTAGTAAGGTTATAATATCATTCAAATCCCAAGGATTATACAATTACAAGATATTCAAATCACAAGTGTTCCTGATTGTGATCATTTTTAAGAGAAAGTACAACAATGCAACCATCTCCAAGTATTCCTATGTCAAGAATTAATAGCTGAGGATAATCATTCCCACATAATTCAACATGGGGTTGTAGTAAAGATGTAAAGAAGAGATAAGACCCCAATTAGAGTATGGTTCCTGTGTATGGGACTCAAACCATGATTACTTGATACGAGAACTGGAAAAGATCTAAAGGAAAGCAGCAACATTTTTTCTGGCTGGTTTCTGACAAGAGAGCACTGTAGTGTTATGAGAATGTTACAAACTTTGAGTTGGGAAGACTAACTTAAATGGTATGTTCTGAGCTGTCAGCAGAGAGATGGCATGGAATGACATTAATAAACAAATAAACTTGAGTGGAGCTTATAGAGGTAGGAGGTAGGAGGTAGGAGGTAGGAGGTAGGAGGTATAGAGGTAGGAGGTATAGAGGTAGGAAATATGAAGATAAAGTTGGAATTTACGAGGAAAATTGGGGAAAATAATCATTTGTAAGAAGAGGAAGGCATTGGAATAATTTATCAAGAGAGATCTTCAATAAATTTCTTTTAAAAATGACTTGGTAAACAACTGATAGGGAATCTGCCACCTGGACAACAGCGCTAAATGAAGATTAATGATGACTGATGGTTGAATTTCTTTTTGGTGATATCTGAAGCCATCTCTTTTCTGTTTTGACTCAGTTCATTTAAACTGTTAGGTTCTTAAGTCTACCAGAACTAATTTTGAATAAATACATTTTTAAAGTACCTGAAAAAAGAAAACAATTGGTAACAGAATTACATATGAAACAGAAACAACTTAATTAGAATGACATATTTTGCTCTTGAAAGAACATCATCAGTTTCTATCATCAAAACTACTTAGAATGTTTGTATAAACATTTCTGAATATTATTATACCTGAAAAAGAAACATTCTTAAATATTATACCTGAAAAATAAAAGCATTTCAAAATATTTGTTTTAGTGTGATTTGACAGAATCTACTGATGTTCTTTCATGAAGGAGACATTTTGTTATATTTTAATTAAATGGTTTCTTTTCTGGATATAATTCTGTTAAAAATTGTTTTCTTTTTCTGGTACTACTTTATAAATTTATTTATTCAAAATTGGTTTCAGCAGACTGAAGCACCTAACAGTTATACATGATGCTTGAATGTTGGGTAGGTAATACAAAACTGGAATGGGGGATTATTTCAAGTACTTATGATGTGCATTCTCCCAAGAAGGCAGTATAGTAACCAACATCAAACTAAGGTATAATATATAACTCACAGTTGTAATCAATAGTATTATATAAAAAATATATGTGAACTATCCAACAAAATTACATTTATATATCTGTCTGTTTTCAGATTCACTTTGCTGTACAGGAGTGAAAATTGGGTGGGGTCAGAATATCTCATTCATAAGTTGTAACTAACCAAAAAGAAGACAGTGAGAATGGTTGCTGGCACTATCATATGGAAACAATGGCAGAAGGGTACTCAGAATCAGGAGATATGGGCTAAGTTAGGAACGAGCTTGATGGATGAAGCTGCACGTATAAACCAGATTTGGTGGTGAGGTCTCGTGAGACTTATGGAGGAGGATAGGTTATCTAGGAGAATGATGGACTCAACCATTAAAGGTACAAGAAGAAGAGAAAGACTAAGAAGTCAACAGTTAATGATTTAAAGATAAGGGGTGTTGACCGAAAAGAGGCCAGATAGAGGATTGTGTGGGCACATGGTTAATTCTCAAAGGCTTGCAGATTGTACGCTGAAAGACAAAACAGTCTATATGCATGCATTAAGAAAGAGTAGTTAAATCAGAATGATTTGATGCAATTTTAACACCAAGTTAAAAAATTTAAAATTAGCTAACAAGATCTTTAGAACTATTTTGATGCTGTAAAATTGGTTACAAACAAGAATATTATTTTAGAACATTCATCACATTGGTTGTAATAACTGGCACAATAAGAAAACTAATCCTTTTTAGAGTCAATAAGTAAAACTAGCCTATTATCCTGTTCAGACAGATCACTTAATAAAAAACAAACAAAGCTATAAAGGGTTAAGTTTTTGTATTCAGACTAAGTTGTTATTAGAAATTGCTTGACACAGCTCTGCTCTTGTGGTAGAAACATTAAAAGAAAAAGAACGACCTGATGTGATTTAGTAATGGATAAAGCAGTATGGAGAGTAGCATCAAACAAACCTGAGGGCTGCAACTGAACAGTATATGAATATGTACATTAACTATGAAAATGATCTATTAAGAAGTTTATAATTTCCCCCAAAAGTGTTGTATTAAGCAGTTATTAGCTACTTTGATTCATGTAATCATCTGTGGAATTGAAAAAATTATGCCAATATATGATGTGAACATCACATCATATTTCCTTAACAGCTGTGCAATTGTGATAATCAAATATAAGTTCTTACTTTTGCATGTTACTGTGTGTTAGTTTCAAACCATTTTGATGTTGTTAAGTGATAATGTACAACGCACACCATGTTTGTATTAGATCACAGTTTCAGCCATCTGTAATGGCTGTATAATGCTCACTTTGTATAGAAAAATCTGTTAATAACTGTTGCCAAAATATCATGTAATATATGTTTGTGTGTAAATATCAATTATCCTTCTTGGCTCATATCACATACTCAATATTAAGAATGTTGCCCACTGAGTAGAGTTGTTTTCTTAGCTCACTTAAAGTAAACGTTATTATCCTAGACAAAGGGGATAAGTCCCGTTACTCTTCCCCACAACATGCACCATAATATCGCTGACTTTTTCATGATACAAGCAATTTAAACCGATCAAAATGCAACAGCTTAGGCTTTCACAGCCAGTGCCTCGATAAATATAGAGGAAATATTTTCAGAGCTTGTAAGTTATAGTTGGATTGGGTTAGTAACTCTCACAAGAAACTGCCCATGGCATTCTCCTACTAATACTACTGACCACTGGAGAGAGGATCTCTTAACAATGCCCAGTGCATTTTCTGAAGGAGTACTGGGAGTTACTAACCCACTTCGACCATGGCCTATAATCCTGGAAAATACCAAGAGAGTTGGCCATGCAGTTAGGGTCGTGCAGCTGTGAGCTTGCTTTCGGGAGATACTGGGATCAAGCCCCACTGACAGCAGCCCTGAAGATGGTTTTCTGTGCTTTCCCATTTTCACACCAGTCAAATGCTGGGGACATATCTTAATTAAGGCCACAGCTCCTTCCTTCCCACTCCTTGCCCTCTCCTATCCCATTGTAACCATAAGACCTATCTGTGTCGGTGTGAAGTAAAGCAAATTGTAAAAAAAAAAGAAAAAATTCTGGAAAACAATTTCTTCTATATTCAATCAAAATTCACTAGACATGCCTGATTTATTCAATACAACTGTCTCAGATCACAAACTTCTAAGAAAGTAGGAAAACAATTCTTATTCAGAGACTGTCTCCCACCAGACGGATATATTAAAAGCCGGGCTGAGTAACTCAGAAGGTTGAGGCACTGGCCTTCCGACCCCAACTTGACAGGTTTGATCCTGCTTCAGTCCAGTGGTATTTGAAGGTGCTCAAATATGTCAGCTTCGTGTCAGTAGATTTACTGGCACATAAAAAAACTCCTGCAGGACTAAATTCCAGCAAGTTCGCATCTCCATACTCTGTAAAAGTAATTAGTGGAACGTTAAGCCAATGACATTAGATATATTAAAAGACATAAGTTATCTAAATCATATTACAGTATTTAGTCAATAAATTTGCTTTCCCTTTTGATGGTGTTCACAACTCAAATTAGACTTACAAGGAACCTATTTGAATGCAAAGGCAGATAATGCAATGTCTAGTTAGGGCCATTCAAAAGCATCATTACAAATAATGATGAGAGCAAAACTGTTAATGACTTATGTGCATAGGAGAAAGACAGAAAAGAATTTAAATTACAATATAGATATACTGTAACAACAACAACAACAACAACTAAAACTGGTAGCATAATTTGAACGAAATCAAAAGTCAAGTAAATTTGCAATGCCAATCAAAACTAAATTTCAACACCAGATTTTAAAAAACTTAGTTTACGATAATAATAATAATAATAATAATAATAATAATAATAATAATAATAATAATAATAATAATAATAATGCCGGGCTGAGTGGCTCAGACGGTTAAGGCGCTGGCCTTCTAACCCCAACTTGGCAGGTTCGATCCTGGCTCAGTCCGGTGGTATTTGAAGGTGCTCAAATACGACAGCCCCGTGTCAGTAGATTTACTGGCACGTAAAAGAACTCCTGCGGGACTAAATTCCGGCACCTCGGCGTCTCCGAAGACCTCAAAAAGTAGTTAGGGGGACGTAAAACAAATAACATTATAATAATAATAATAATATAATAATAATAATTATTATTATTATTATTATTATTATTATTATTATTATATTATTTTTATTTATTTATTTATTTATTTATTTATTTATTTATTTATTTATTTATTTATTTATTTATTTATTTATTTATTTTAATTCTTAGCCAACATAGGATTACTTTAGTCAGGTTTCTTCTTCTTCTTCTTCTTCTTCTTCTTCTTCTTCTTCTTCTTCTTCTTGTCAGCCCAATACTGTTTTATCCTTTCTGAAAATAATTGTCTGTCTGCTTCTGAAATCACTCTTCCTATTCTCTGCTTGTTGATTTTTGTCAGTAGTCTAGTGTGTATATCTTTCAATATCTTGAGTGTATTTGTATTGTATTTTAAATCTTCTATTGTAATATCCATCTATATTATTCTTACTCTCCCATAATTTTCTATTATATTTCTACTGACTCAATAATAATAATAATAATAATAATAATAATAATAATAATAATAATAATAATAATAATAATAATAATAATAATAATAATAATAATAATAATAATAATAACACTAAAAAGAAAACCCCTACAAGTAAACTACAGCGTGTCAATGAGGGGGTGTGGCATGGTGGAAAGTCAACAGGCTAACTAGCCAGCTGGAATCACGTCAACGACAGAGTAACAGTATTACAACAGCTTGCATTCTACACTAAAGTAGAGAGCAGTGGGACTTCATTATGATAAGTTCCAAAATTCAAGTTTTTAAGGATTTAAATAGAAATAAACATAAATGTTTAAACACTTCTAAATATATATGACAGAATCTGATGATGTTCCTTCAAGAATGAAACATGTCATTCTATTTTAATTAAGTTGTTTCTTTTTCAGGAGTAATTCTCTTATCATATGTTTTCTTTTTCAGATAGTTTATACATTTATTTATTTATTCAAAATTAGTTTCAGCAGACTGATGAATCTAACAGTTATAATAAAAAAATAATTTTAAAAAGGTGTAGTGAGCACACTTTTATGGAATGTATGTGGTACGCTTCACCAAAAGGATATCATAGTGATTCACAAAATGTTCTAAACAAACCTTTAACTTGCACCATGAGCAACGAATGAAAAATCATGCACCACAGTGATCACAAAATTTTGCACCCGCAGGATCAAAGTTTAACTCCTTGGGAGTTGTAAAGCGTTCAGGACACCAGCAAGGTATCCCCTCTTACAGAATGTGTAAGCATATTGGTAACATGTGGTAACAAGAAATGTTGCTGTTTCTCGACTCCTGGTCTGCATATAAAAATAATACTGTTTTAGTTCAAACTATTCCTCCTGAAAGGCATGAGATGTTGAAATTCATACCATCTAGAACCACTGGTCAAATTCAGTTTTTAGATGCCTGGTTCTTCTGTGCCTATAAAACACATTATCACACCATCTGCATAGCTAATTTCATTGTAAATTGCACAACAGACTTGTTCGTATTCAACTGCATTCCATCCCATTCCATTAATCTTGTTAAAGGTTCTTGTTCTGAACATTTCACATTTTGAGCATTTGCTTTTCATCTCAATGTCTTTTTCATGAACTGAAATGAAATGAAATGGCGTATGACTTTTAGTGGCAGGAGTGTCCGAGGACAAGTTTGGCTCGCCAGATGCAGGTCTTTTGATTTGACTCCCGTAGGCGACCTGTGCATCACGATGAGGATGAAATGATTATGAAGACGACACATACACCCAGCCCCCGTGCCAACGAAATTAACCAGTTATGGTTAAAAATTCCCGGCATCACCGAGAATCGAACCCAGGACCCCTGTGACCAAAGGCCAGCACGCTAACCATTTAGCTGTAGAGCCGGACTTCATGAACTGAATCTCCCATGCATTCATTTTCTATTGATCTTCTATGCATACAGTGACTCCATAGTAGTTAATATTTTGCTCTTATCATTGTTAGTACTGGTACTGACACTTTCAAATGATTCTAACTAGATATTGCACCAATGACCTCACAATCAAGTAGATTCTTTGTTAGTCAATAAATTTGTGTCTCTTCAAATGTATCTCTTGTTTTATAGGTTCTATTTTGACCTTCTTTCAAGACTGTATTCTTCTTTTGAGGTGTTCTCATTATTTTCATATTTTTTGTGTCTTGTTTCAGACAACATAAAAAAATTCATATCTGGTCCGTATTGAAAGGAGATAACATACAATAGAGGGAAATTTGATTGATCCACCTTTTTTCAATACATACTATGTTGTTAATATGATCACAACATTTTTTATTCAGTACCAATTTCGGTGTCTATGGACACCATCATCAGCTGAAACAGGTCATATGAACAAAGATATACAAGTATGTAGTACATATAATAGACCCTCAGTAATAAGTGAAATTAACAGGATGAAGTAAAAATACAATGCTTAAAAGAATATAAACAAGTTATGTGCTTGTTGGTCAAAGTATAAAATGAATGTGAAGATATTAACAAATATTTAAAGACTTAATCACGTTGGAATGGTTAAAAAGTCTCAGGCATAGAGGCATAGCACTGCTAAACACTGGGTGAAAATACAACATGGACATCCAAAAACTGGTGTAGGTTGTTTTTTTTTTTTTTTCCAAGTTGCATTACGTCGCACTGACACAGATAGGTCTTATGGCGACGATGGGACAGAAAAGGGCTAGGAGTGGTTAGGAAGCAGCCAAGGCCTTAATTAAGGTACAGCCCCAGCATTTGCCTGGTGTGAAAATGGGAAACCATGGAAAACCATCTTCAGGGCTGCTGACAGTGGGGTTCGAACCCACTATCTCCCGAATTCTGGATACTGGCTGCACTTAAGCGACTGCAGCTATCGAGTTCGGTCAACTGATGTAGTATGCAGTCCTTCCAAAGAGTATTGATAACAAAGTAACATAAGTAAGTTTGATGGTGGCTTGTAACATCAACTCATAAAAAAGAAACTGTCATTTATGAGGTACTCAAAGAAGTGGATCATATTGCAGGCAAAGAGAAAGTAGATACATGGCCAGAAAATTCTTGATCCAATTCGGAACCTCGAAAGGCCTGATGTATGCGTGGAGAATTGCAAGAAGCAGAGTTTCAGAGTCATTAATTTTTCATTTATAAACAAATTTTCATACTTGAGATATGATCACAACAGCAATAGTATGTATAATTGAAATGAAGTGTCAGGAATGAAATAAAAGAGCACATTGACTCTAAAAACAGCAGTGCCTATGTAGTTAGTAATAATATTGCTGAAATTAGAAGACTTGGTGATACAGTACTAATTACTTCAACATTAATACTCCTTAAGAAATACTACCCAGTAAAATCAATTTACTTTTGTGGAAGGCTTGGCAAAGCAGTTTGCTTTGCATCGCACCGACACAGATATGGCGATGATGAGATAGGAATGGGCTGGGAGTGGGAAGGAAGCGGTCGTGGCCTTAATTAAGGTACAGCCCCAGCATCTGCTTGGTGAGAAAATGGGGAAACCACAGAAAATTATCTTCAGGGCTACTGACAGTGGGATTCGAACCCACTATCTCCTGATACAAGCTCACAGCTGCGCACCCCTAACCGCACGGCCAACTCGCTCAGTGCTTAGCAAAGCATCATTAATCAGGCTCAAATATACAGAGTATCCGAGAAGTTTCCGTACCCCTACATCAAAACATTATATTGTATAGTGGGGTACTTACATATAAAAACTATGTATCCAGGTGATCTGTATGTGCACCATCATACCTTACACAGAGTTCTATCTGTCTCCACGTTCTCATTGACATCTTGCAGAGCATCTCAGGAATTATGTTTCAAAAGGCTTCCTCCATACTTTGACGCAATTCTTCATTAGTCATGTACCGACATTGAGCCGTATGGGACTTCATTACTCCCCATAATGAGTTGTCTGGCACGGTGATGTTCGGGCTTTGTGGTGGCCATTTCAATGAGGCTGGAGATGTTGGTGAGCCACACCCAATCCAGCGGCCTCAAAATTGTTCATCAAGGAACTCATGCACCTGAATAGCAAAATATGCTGGAGCTCTGTCCTGCTGTAACCACACGTGATCCATGATTCCCTTGTCTTGGATCTGAGGTATTAACCAAGTTTGTAACATTTTTCAAATAAGAATTTCCATTCACACATCCTTCAAAATAATACGGTCCGAACAGGTGACGTGATGGCATCCTGGCCCATACCATCACTAGAGGCAGGTTCCTTTCCAACTATTGCACATAATGGGGATTTTCCTTAGACCAGAAAACCACATTCCTCCTCTTTGAACTGCAATATATCACACATTCATCAGAGCGAGACACGGTATTTGGAAATTGTGCCAAAAAAGCATGGCAGGCTGCAAGAAGCTGCTCCATGTCACTGTCAGATAATTCATTCACATGTATCGGTCTAAAACGTTTCATTTTAAGATTTCTTTTAATGTGGTCATGCACTGGTGACTGCCGTACTTGAAGTCCAGCTGCTCTTTCGCAAATGGATTTAACTGGAGACCGCTCAACTGACTGAGCGACAGCAGCACATTTCTTCCCATCTTTTCTTACGTCCACTATGTGGCCTGTCTTTGACACTGCCTGAAGCAAAAGCACATTTCTCCCAATCAAGTAGAGTAGCCTTACGAAGTGGGGGCTTGCCAAAGCAATCTCTGAATGCACTCATTATCTCTGTCATTGTTTGCCCTGTCTGTGGTCATTCATGCACCCACACACATCCCACTATTTAATCACCCCTGAACAGTGTAACTGTGTCTGCTCACATCAGCCATGGCTTCACAACTGAAATAAGACTGACAATAATGCTTTGCGAGAGCTTCAAGGGAGGGATACCAATACAACAACAATTTAATTCCCAATTACAGTATATAAACTCAACAGTCTATGTCATAATATAATAAAATAATAATATGAGACTAGGGGCACGGAGACTTCTCAGACACCCTATATTATTCCTACAGAGATTATTGTTGATAAGGTAGAAATAATTCTAAAACCTAATCATTAGTGGAAAACATGTTAACTGTTGTGCAATGTGATAAAAATATCAAACAAAATAATCCAACAGTCCACATCAACAACTTAAGTATTACATTCAAGAACAAACAATGCCCATTATTTAATACACATCGTATTTAGCCAAGCATCTGTCTGATATACAGTAATAATGTGAGAAGAAATATCCGATGGATTGTTAACTTTGTGGTCTAACCACTCTCTGAATAGCTGATCTCAGTGTTGTCCTCTGAAGCTTTACCATGCATCTTAAAAATACCATAGCTTGCCATGTTGTTCTTGTTATTGCTTCATATATGGGACCAGGTACATCTCGATCATTAGCTCCATGTGCTAAGAATGGAATCTTATCTGATAACTTGAGTCAACATCATGTCTGCATTTGTGTATGTATTCGTAATTAAATGGAGCCAAGATTCAGAGGGAAGCACCCTCACTCTCTGTGCTAGGTATCCTCCCAGCATTCAGCTAGACCTTAAGGTCAAAATCAAAGAAAGCCACCCTCTGGATTGCCCAGGTAGGAATTTTAACTCTCAGTGACAGAATTAAGTCTACTTCTTCTTTTCCTTCACCTTTATCTATCCACTGCTGAAAGTAGGCCTCTTTCATTATTTTCCAGTCTCTTCAATCTTAAGCTGGTGTATTCCTGCTACCTTTTTTATTTTTGCTGGTTTAACATCACACTAACACAACGAAGGCTTTTAGTGACACAAAGATGGGAAAGTGATATGATTGGGAAGGTAATATCCGTGGCTTTACTCAAGGTACAGCTCCAGCATTTGCCTGGGGTGAAAATGGGAAACCAACAGAAAACCATATTCAGGGCTGCTGACTGTCAAACCCATCACAAGTTTACAGCTACGAGATCCTAACCGCACAACTAACTCGCTTGGTACCGACTAGCTTTTTTCCATCATCAAACCATTTATTCCATGGTCTTCCTACACCCCTGTTTTCCTACAGTCTTCAGCAAACAAATCTAAGGGCCCATCTGTTAGGATCTTTTGTAGTCATGTGTCCAACACATTATAATTTTAATCTAGCAATTCTCTTCAGGATATCTGTTACCTATATTATTCTTTATATTTTCTCCATTTGAATTTTGTCCTTAAGACTGATGCTCTGTATCAATCTTTCCATTGTTCATTTTATGCAATGTAGTTTTAAAATGCTTGCATTTTTTAAGAGTCATAGTTTCTGGCCACAAGTTTTGACTGGTATAAGTCTGTTGCATATGCCTTGGTCTTCAGACTAAGTGGAACATCTTTGTTGGTTAGGACAAATCTAAGTTTATCTAAATGCTGCTCAAACCAGTCCTAATCAGATGTATTCATCGAGAGTTTCAATGGTTTGATGCTCAACTTTGAGATGCTGGTTTTTAGGGCTTAATGCTTTAGTTTTCTTGATGTTCATCTCCAAACCAATCACTGAGGCAGTCTTCAACATGGCAAAATTTCCTTGCAGTGTTCCTACTTCCTAACTGAGACCTTCTAGATTTAACCATAATAGAGCAACCTGGAGAGCCTCCATGGCTCAGGCGGCAGCACGTTGGCCTCTCGCCGCTGGATACCGTGGTTCAAATCCCGGTCACTCCATGTGAGATTTGTGCTGGACAAAGCAGAGGTGGGACAGGTTTTTCTCCGGGTACTCCAGTTTTCCCTGTCATCTTTCATTCCAGTAACACTTTCCATTATCATTTCATAACATTTATCACTCATTAATAAATCACCTTGGGAGTGGCGACCCCATTGTAATAACAGCCTATATATGTTTCATTCATTACATCCCTGACCCGGTCAAATGACTGGAAAACAGGTTGTAGGTTTTCATTTTCAGAGCAACCTGGATCAAAACACAATGTTGATGTGCCCTACAGTCAGCAAGGCATAACGGAAAATGCATGGCTTATGCCAGAACATGTGTGTTGATACTCTCATTTCATCCTATTATGTGTTCTTATACATATTTCTCTGCCTTTGCTGGTGAGATCTAGTGTTTACAGTGCCATTAAGTCTGCTGGCATAGACTAGAACAAATTTGTTACTTTGAATGACCTGTCTCAGTCTCATTCTTGGCTTTGACAATATAAAAATGACTGAGATATGAACAATGCTAGTAATGCCATTCCTTGTGCAGCCAGCCACTGTTGTGAATTGTGTGAAAATGCCACTCGTAGGGTCGGTTGGTGTGTGCATTTCAGTGGACTTGACAGACTGATCTGCAATAGTAACTTGGTAAGGAAAGCAATGGAAAATTACCTCCGCACTCCTCGTTTCCCTAGCATGCCTCTTCACTGATGCTCAGACCATCTATGATAGTTGATAGCAGAGCTGTTGAGGATCACACAAGCCTTCAGGCCGAACATTCAACATATGAAGTATCTAAATAAAGTAACGAGACTGGTAGCGTAGAGTTCAGTCAGGCAGCATTGATGATGTGGGATTTGGAGGGGAGACAGGTGAATATGTGATACACCATCAGTGTGAGTTGGGACTTGGTAGAGTTATGTTGGTTGTCCATAGCAACCGTTTTAGTGTAACAGGTTTTGCTTGTGCATTCTGAAAATGAGTGACAAGAATTTTGAGAAATGGTGTACAATCAGATTTTACTTCAGAGTAGTACACAATGCAATGGAAATTTCTGCTAAACTTTGGCAGGCCTATGGAGGCAGTGTTTTGTCGAAGGCCCAGGTGTTTTGATTGTTTAAGGCATTTGCAGAAGGAAGAGTCAGTTGAAGTTGAGCCTCGCAGTGGAAGGCCTTTAGTTTCAAGAACAGAGTCCAGGGTCTTGTATGTTCAGATCATCAGCTGACAGTCAGAATGATTGGGGAGAGGTGAATTTGAGTCTCAACAGCATTCATCAGATTTTGACCAATGAATGGAGGATGAGAAAAATTTGCTCAAAAATAGTTCTGAGAAACCTAATACAGAACCAAAAGGACATGAGAAGGAGACTGGTGCATTGACCTTTGGAATTAACTGAGAATGTTCCCAATTTTCTGGAATGTGTCATTACTTGCGACAAGACTGGGTGTTTGAGTACGACCTGGAAGCCAAGCGCCAGAGCATGGAATGGCACACTCCAAACTCTGAAAGCAAGAATGAGCAACTCAAGATCAAAATCATGCTGATTTGCTTTTCTGATAGCCAGAGAATCTTTCACAAAGACTTTGTGCTTCCAGGCCATAGGGTTAATCGACACTTTTACCAAGAGGTTCTTCAGAGACCTCAAAAAAGTGTCATGCATGTGAAACCAAACCTCAAAAAGAACTGGGTGCTGGATCAAGATAATACACCTTGTAACACAGCAACTTCAATAAACCAGTTTTTGGCCAATAAGAACATTCCTGTGGCTCCTCAGCTCCTTATTCACCCAACTTGAGACAACTGTAACCAACCAGCTGAAGGCTATTCGAAAATCATGTTTCCGGCACTGCTATGAGGAGTGGAAGAACCATGTGCAGCACTGTGTGGCTTCCCAACGGGGAAAATGTTGAATTGCAATGTCAATGGAATAAAACAAGTTAAAAAAAGTCAGTCTCATTACTTTATTTACACACCTCATATAATATTCAAGTTTCTATCTTCTATATATGACTACATTTGTCATTTGTTCCTTTCCATTTTCTCCTTCTTTTTGTGTGTCCTATGTTCCTAGTCTGTACTCATCTTTGTCTTTTTGTTTCTTCTTTTTTTTGTATTTATCAGGTATTCTTATCCTACACTTCCCACATCAAGCCCAAAGATCTGTCAAAATGGCGCCTCAGTGAGTGCTGAAGTGTGCCCTCTTGATGAAGCTGGGAAGCAGAAATGTGTTTGTTGGGACCCAAAAAGAAATGGATGTGGAAAAACTGGAACTGATAAGGTGACAGCCCATCTATATTAAGATGTGGAGACTGCCCTTGTGTTTTTATGTTTCATGTTTGTCCTTGTCTCCTCTTTCTGCTGTTCCCTCTTCCAGAGTTGACATCATTTCATTCACCTTATTATGTGTTCTTATACAATTCCTATCTTCCTATATTTACAAATAAGAGCAGCTTGCTCTGGAAACTGATGACCATGAAGTTTGATCCTTTAAAACAACAACAGACATCATCAGAGTACTCTACCATATAAGTGCTAAACACAAGGACTCAACTGAGCAATGTGGGTATAATTACGTTATTTTCAACTCCAAACTGATTAACAATATATCAACAGTTCTGGAGAGTTACCACACCAAATGCAATTTTCAAAAGAACAGCAGTGATTGAGCCAAGAAATTACATATTAGAACTAAAGACTGTCATTTTTGTTTTCGGAGGAAATGTATCACAATTTAATATATTAGATCTGGCCAATTGTTGCTTTCACAAATAACACAGGTTAACCTGAATCAATTTAATAACATTAAACATTATTTCTAGAAAGAACAAGATCATGCATTATCTATTCCTTTTGATCATGATGTGTATTGATATATAATTCAAAAGCTTCCTCCGAATACAAAGTAAGAACTGTATCAAATGAAGAGGCTATTCAGAATGCAAACTGTCAATTCTCAGTCTCTTTATTCTAGGCAATAACTGTGTATTTCAAAAGTCAAAGAAATACATAATTCATAAATATATCTTAATTTATTATTGAATACATTCGTATCCTACCTATCCTATCCTATCCTATCCTATCCTATCCACTTATATGTACACACCTAAGATATGCTCGAAGCAAGAGATTGGAAGAATATATCACAGAAGGCCCTACCGGTATATTTAAAAATTCCCTCACTTATAAGTGAAAGTAGAACACCTTCTTCAGCTTTTATAATGTAGGATAATGATCATTCCATTTTTAACTAGTGCCTTACAAGTAAACAATATAAAAAGCAATCAAAAAACCATGCACATCAAATTTAATGTTGTTATAACTCAGTTGGCAGTAAATATATCTTCTAAAACTAGAAGTAGGTCTACTGTAAAGAACGATTAGAAATGCCACCTACAGTACCACATATCAGTCATACAAAATCTGCAGTGTAGCTTTGTCTGTTACTTGGCAGACATATTGTTTACAATAACGAGTGTTCATTGTTGAACATTGTTTCATCAGTCGTTCTTATGCACACGTTGCCAAGTTTCATCAGAGATATCTGGGCTCTGCACTTCCTAACAATTTGACAACGATGAGACTAACTGACCATTTTTCGGTGAACATCTCATTCTAAAAGGATTGTAACCTCTGCATTTTCCCAATGTCACCCCCACAGTTTTTTCTTTTGGGGGTACCTTAAAAAAAATATATATAAAATCAATCTGCATCCACTGATGGAACTAAAGAACAACATTTTTATGGTGATTACCAGCATCAGTACAGTAAAACCTCTCTATAACCGACACCTTCGGTACCGAAAAAATGTCCGTTATAAAGGGGTGACCGCCTGAGAGAGGTTATGAAACCGGTACCATTAAACATAAGTTGGAACACAATAACCCATGTATTGTATGTGCTAACAATTCTCGCAAATGTACCTTTAATATACTGTATACTGCACTGTACACACATGAGAAAGTTTTAGATGGGCTGCTGCAGCTAGCGTTGCCTTGTAAATGAGAGCTCCATTACCACTTTGGAACAGTTTAATGCACTGTTCGTTGCCATTTAAATGCCATTCTTTCACTAGTTCCTCTTGCTTTTTCACAATTTCAGCTGCCTGTATCTTTCCAATCTTGAACACTTCGGTCAGTTTACACAAAACACACTTCTCACGTTTATGATAGTCTATTATGCCTAGATTTTCTTTTAGAGTTAAAAACTTCCTCAGAGCCATGTTTACACCAACTTACTAATGTAAAACTGAACACATCAAAAGCCCACGAGTCAATATAAAGTTACCTGACAGCGAAGGTATGAATACCAGTGCTGTCGAGCATGTCAGGTCACACAACATCCGGAAGTGATAGCGTAGCTTAGTGTTGCCTTCCAAGAATGTGTACAACCTGGACCAAAAGTTACGGTGTCTGCGATTCTTGGAAGTACTGCCTGTGCAAAAAGTAAGCGAATACATACTGTACAGGACACAAATACACTATTTCTTGTGAAAGGTAGTGTCCGTTAGGAGAGGTTTAATTGGAGTTTCTCGTGGCTATGGTGTGTCCGCATCCGTAATAAAGGGTGTCCGTATAAGAGGGGTAAATTACTCATACACAACATGGTATTTAATTACGGACCTAGAAAATCGTCCACCAATAAGGGGTGTCCGCCGGTGAGAGGTGTCCGTTAAGGCAGGTTTTACTGTATACAAGTGCTCCACAGTGACCTTGAGCATGGTAAAAAGAGTTCATGCATGCATTACTAAACAGGGAGGACATTGCAAGCAGGATTACTTGATTTGAGACTTTGTCTCATTACCAAAAATTGATGCCTGCCTGGCCATGATAATACAGATATTGATTTCCATAGGGAGCCTGAAATATTTGTCCTGAATGAATAAATTTATAATATGAATATAAATGGTCCGTTACTGGACATTATAAATTTTCAGCTAACTCATTGTGCACTGCATTGCATATTTCAGGTTCGCTGGAGGAATCAATATCTGTATCAACATACCACTTAGTCGAGTAGCTTGTCTTCTTTCTCCCAAGTCTTCCCAGCCCAAACTTTGCAACATTTTTGTAACGCTACTCTTTTGTCGGAAATCACCCAGAACGAATCGAGCTGCTTTTCTTTGGATTTTTTCCAGTTCTTGAATCAAGTAATCTTGGTGAGGATCCCATACACTGGAACTATACTCTAGTTGGGGGTCTTACCAGAGGCTTATATGCAACAGGCCCAACGTACATGTGAAAATTCTACTGCCTACCACCGCATATCTCGACAGGGTGCTGGCTTCGGATGTGTCAATCTACTGACGCCACTACAAAGTTGAATCTTCACGTGCACCGCCACTGCAATCTACTCACTGTGAAAGATGTCTGATATACAACTCACACACGACCAACAAGTGTCAAGCTCCGAATCCTAAGTGCAGGCATTGTTCACAAGCACATCCAACGTACAAGTGCCCTAACACTGCGCAACCTCCAGTCTGCAATTCCTGTGGAGAAGCACATCCGACCTACGCCCGCAGATGTAAAGCTCGTCCCGCCCCTCCTCCTGATAACCCCGAACTCATCGCACCCATCCGCCGAGTTGATTCACCTACCAGTCCCAGCCGCTCTCTTTTCCATCTCTTACCGTCGAGGATTTAATTCGATTCGTCACCAAAGCCCTCTACAATATTCATCCATACCACTGTCCTCTCATCCTAACACACCTACAAGCTGCCGCAAACCATCCCCTCAATGTCCAATTTCAAACATCATATTCCGGCCTAAATACTCACTTCCATTTCACCCCATTGGAAACTCTTGTCTGAACCCTGTCCGTCATTGCGCCCCCCACCTCTAACTCTTCTCTTCAGCAACCACTGCAGCATCCGGTCAGCAAACAGAACAATGATGGGGGAAGAAAGCTCCAGCACCACATCAGCGACAAACTCCCATCACTCTTCCAGTTCCAGAAGGATCATCTGTTGATTTATTCCTACTTTCTATTATTTAATTATTTTATATCCAGTCATGTAATTTTTTATTTTTACTTTATTTTTCCTCACATCAGAATATAAGTATTTTTCAGTAACAACTCATTCTCCAGAGCAGGGAAAAAACAACCAATAAAAGCAACAAAAAAGCTCCTGTAAATGATAACAAAATAAAATAAAATAAAGTTACTCATTAGCTAAGACGCCAAACCACCTCTCATCTCCTCCTTCTTCACATCCTTTTCCCACCTCCTTCCTCCATCACATCTCCCCAACCTGCCCGCATCTCTTGGCCGGAGAGAGGGCGTAACCCTCTAGCTGGCCCGCCCCACCTTTCAGGGTGAGGAATAAAAGCATTTGATCATGATGTTGATGATGATGATGATGTCTCCACGGTATGCACTAGCCATGTGTCTTGGTGGGTGTGTTATTTACCAACTAATGAGCCCAACTTAGCACACTGGGGTGAAACGCTGGCAATCAGAAATGAGTTAGCTGGAAAATTTATAATGTCCAATAAAGAACCATTTATATTGGTATTATAAATTTACTCAATCAGGACAAATATTTCAGGTTCCCTATGGGAATCAATTTCTGTATCATCTGATGGCCAGGCAGGGATCAATTTTTGGTAATGAGACAAAGTCTCTCAAAGTGCACTGGCACTGCCGGTGGCTCCAAGTAGCCTATGCAGTGGCCTCAACGGTATGCACTAGCCATGCGTCTTGGTGGGTGTGCTATTTACCAACTGATGAGCCCAACTTAGCACACTGGGGCAAAACGCTGGCAACCAGAATGAGTTAGCTGGAAAATTTATAATGTCCAATAACGAACCATTTATATTGGTATTATTAAGTGGTATGTTCCAAGTAGAGCTGGGAATGGTAGGAGTAGAGCGGAGCAGTTGTTTTCGCTCGTCATCCGGAGACCTCCAGTAGTCCTCCGATTGAACTCACTGGCGGAAAATTTAAATGCTTTAATGCGAGCAATGTTGTAACGGTGATCTTAGGAGGAATTACAATTTAGATTTCAGTACTAATTCCACAGATGCATACGTTCCCCTACATTTGTCATTAAATGCTGTAGTTGTTTCAAGATCGCTGCATTATTTGTTACGCTACGAATAACAGATTTTGATCTGCTGACATTCAGTTTGCAATAGGTGCAAGTGGATAGAATACTGTAGATTGAATACTGGCATATATTACACCGTTGCAAATGCATTTACAATATTATTAATAGTAAAAAATTTTAAGTAATAATTATATTTCATTACATGTAAAATGTTTAATATATGGTGCTCTTACATTAATTATACTCATAGCTCATTTATTATGGAAGAGTACGTGCGGCTCCATGGCTAAATGGTTAGCGTGCTGGCCTTTGGTCACAGGGGTCCCGGGTTAGATTCCCGGCAGGGTCGGGAATGTTAACCTTAATTGGTTAATTTCGCTGGCACTGGAGCTGGGTGTATGTGTCGTCTTCATCATTATTTCATCCTCATCACATACACAGGTCACCTACGGCGTCAAATCAAAAGAACTGTATCCGGTGAGCCAAACTTGTCCTCGGACACTCCCAGCACTAAAAGCCATACGCCATTTCAGTTTTTACTGAAGAATACGAACTAACTGGAACTGGTTATATGCTGTACCGGGCTGAGTAGTTCAGAAGGTAGAGCGCCGGCTAGTGGTTGAGACGGAGCGGTGCGGAGCGGAGCAGTTGTTGTGACATCACCCGGTTGTACCGAGTAAACTACCGAGCAAATGTACTGTAGCAGCACGTTTAAACACGTTACTGATATGACAACGTAAAGGTATTTCACCCATCTATTCAATGCCCTTTTCCCACAACATAACTGTTTCGCTTAATACAGCAATGTTGTTTTCTGCTGCTGAAGCCGACCTGCTCATTTCATCCTTGTGATGTCTCTTGATATGGTCCCACAAATTTGATGCACTACCACCCGTCGCGTAAATGCAGCCACAAAAATTGCATTTTACTGATGTTTATCATCAGTAATTTCAAAGAAATGCCATGCATCAGACGGTCTTCATTTCATTTGTGGAACAAATTTCTGTACAAATTTATTAAATACCTTTAAATATTCTAAAACATGAATACCATCTAAAAATGGGATTAAATATCAAACTAATACCACAATTATTTTCTAATATACTTCGCATTATCTACAAAACACAACAAGCAGAGGAAATATAGACACAATTTTAATAAGCACAGACTGAATACAGGCACAATACACTTACAAGGGAAGGCTACAATGTTCGGATCACGGACTACCTTCAAACTTTGTACACATTTAGTAGTCCATTAGGATAACATAATGTGCAAGTAGTAAGGCGTACTACTAAGGCGTTCGAGAAAATCGCAAGAGAAATTTTCGCATCGAATATGTACCGGTGCGTTGGGATCACGAACACGAAACAGTGGTGATGAAGTGGTTAGCGCTCGAGCTCCGTAATCGCTGGTTTGAGTCCTGCTTCTCACTTTGTTTTTCAACACGGGTCATTTTCTTTAAAATGCTATTTGGTCCGGGCGTCGACCCATGTGGATCTTTTGCCCCTACTGGCACCATATTGTATGAACCTACGTGTAATTGGAATGGCGGTAGTGTGGAATGTTGTGTGTGAGGAAAGGAAGATTAAGGACGTCACAAACACCCAGTCCGCAAGCCAGGGATATTAATAATTACAATTAAAAAATACCTGACCCAGCTGGGAATCGAACCCAGGGCCACTGGGGGACCGGCAGACGCGTTGCCCCCTACACCACAGGGCCGAACAACACTTGTCATAGTCTATTATATATATTACACTTCAAAGGTAATATAATGAAAAAGGTGTATTTTATTTGCATGGACTTTTATCGGATGTGTGTTATATATAACTAAAGACTAACGATAAATGAGAATGTATATATTTCATATATTCGTCTTCTTCATACTTATAAAGCAGTATTTACTACGTCGCTACCACATCCGTTGTGCTCCACTACTGGAACTGCAAGCGAGCACACATTCAGTTCTGTTCATCCGTCCTCCACTCGCCCACCGAAGCACCGATTGTTTTCCAAGCAACAGTTTACTACCGGAGAATACCGGAGGGAGCGCTGCACTCGCACTACCGATTGCAATCATAGGAACAACTGCTCTGTTCCCAGCTCTAGTTCCAAGCTGTTAGTGGAGAGAGGGCGTGGAATGACATTAGTAGATGAATAAGTTTCAGTGGTGTCTTTA
This sequence comes from Anabrus simplex, assembly GCF_040414725.1. NCBI lineage: Eukaryota > Metazoa > Arthropoda > Insecta > Orthoptera > Tettigoniidae > Anabrus > Anabrus simplex. The sequence continues at coordinate 330,857,647 of NC_090269.1, forward strand.
AAAGTTGGAAAGATCACAATATGAAGATAAAGTCAGAATTCAAGAGGACAAATTGGGGCAAATATTCATTAATAGGAAGGAGATTGGGTATTGGAATAACTTACCATGAGAGATGTTTAATAAATTTCCAATTTCTTTGCAATCATTTAAGAAAAGGCTAGGAAAACAACAGATAGGGAATCTGCCACCTGGGTGACTGCCCTAAATGCAGATCAGTACTGACTGATTGATTGATTGTGTTCCGGGTATTCTGTGGTACGCAGACATGAAAGAAGGAGCGGGCATGAATGGGTGGATATAAAACAATCAGAAGATTAATTTAAAACTTTAACATTAGAGCTATATTTCTTTCTCATTTTTTTTTTTGTTTCTTTTCAGATGTTAAATATTAACAAAACAATTCACTAAGCGAAAGACAAGATTTCGGGTAGAACAATGAGATATAGAAGTAATATAATCAATGACAATAGCACCTTTGCTCCAGGAAATTTTCTAGGAGACTACTCTCCAAACGTTATACTATTCCAGCCTTCCAAAGGCACCATTCAACCTTTACATTAATTGGAAGAGCGTTATTGCTCTATCAATTTACACTTAGGAATTTATTTCCAAAAGTTTTCCAGGCCTATCAAAGGCACAACCTACATTTTACAAAATCAAACAGTATTCACAGTCTAAAACGCTCAACAGTCTGATATCTTTACCATGAAAAGAATGACATAGAGTTTAACCGGGGTAACGAGTACCCACTCTATAAGACCTTCGGTAAAACCATAGGTTAAATTACTGACCCAAAAACAAACATGGAAAGGAGGCAAACCCTTGCACTCCCTTGCATAAAACCCCTATTTGAGCTTATGACCCGACGTTACAGACGCTAAGGCTATACTACTGAAGTGACTAAATGGAGAAAAATATTTAAGTTACAGAAATTACAAGATAGATTTTTAAAGGTTACAAAATCATAGCCACCACAATATCAAGTTGAGAGGGAACGCGAGAGAGTACCTCACTCTCTATTCCCTAATTTCGGTTAAGTTTTTTCGGCTTGTGTGAAATTTACATTTAAGTTTGAAATTTACATTTTAGAAAATAAAGTTACATTATTAAAAGTTTGAAACCTTCCCCTCGAGCTGGCTTTCAAAGACTATCACATCGTTAAGCTGGAACTGCCATTACCTTGAGCTGGTGGACCTCTTGAAGATGGACGAGGTGCCTCTGCCTCCTTTGCAAACACATACACTAGACTCGAGCAATGAATAAGACAACCTGGTCCGAAACTGAGCCAGCTTTTATACCCGAGGGGTAAGTTCCAGAAAACTCTGGGCTAAGGCCCGACACACCCCCAATTCTTATTGGATAATTAAATAAATTTGATGAAGTTACCATTTGCTTATCATCAAAACTTGACTGTCACCATTTGACTGAGTCCTTGCTAACGTCTGTAGAACTGCCATACACTGGTAAAGTCTACAAGCAGTTCGTGAATTTGAAAAAATTTGACGTTAAATATTTAAAGTATTACAAATTTATAACCTATAATCAACAGTGTGCTTCAGTTTGTTATTTTACGAATGAAAAGAATATTAGTCATGCCTAAACTTAGCTGTTTTGAGAGTGAACTAAGATTTTATTTCCATTAGGTACAATGTGTGGAAAAGCTCACGCCAATAGTAACAAAATGATTTTAATGTGTATTCCAACAAATAATTTGAAGACATTCAACAATTTTAACAGATTGTAAATGTATTCATACATGAGACTAACTAGTGACATTGTAGTTTCAAACACAACAAATAGTTATATTGTTTTTAATGGGACGATGTAATATATGAAGCTTTGTATTTAAGAGAATTTTACTTGCTGTTATGGTTAAGTTTGTTAACAGTAAACAATAAGTGTAAGTTATACAATAATGTTACCGGTTTTAACCTTATTAAGAATGTTTATAGCTGAAGATGTTCAAAATTTGAACGAAACATGTCCTATGTTTTTGATAAATTGGCAATAAATTAAGAATGAGATCCTAATTTTATAATTGCTTTTAATGTATTGAATAGGTGGAAAATAAAGTTTTATTGTTCCGCTTTGACAGACTTTCAATACGGAAAAATGAGGATAGTCTCATGCAATTTTTTTCCAGTTCTCGAAAAAATTAATCCTGGGGAGGGGTCCCATACACTGGAGCCATACTCTTACTGTGGTCTTACCAGAGACTTATACAATCTCTTCTTTACATCCTTACTACAACCCCTAAATACTCTCGTAACCATGTGAACCGTTACCCATTTTCTGGTAACTTAACTACCTAACTACCTTATTAATATGATTTTCCCAATGAAGATCATTCCTTATATTAACACCTAGGTACTTTCAGTGTTCCCTATGAGGTACTATCACCCCCATGAATACAATAATTAAAACTGAGAAGACTTTTCCTCTTGGTAAAACTTACAACTTGACTTTTCATCCCATTTACATTCATACCATTGTCTGCTGTCCAACCCTCTACATTGTTCAAGTCCTCCTGCAGTCGCTCACAATCCCGGAACTCATTTACTACTCTATACAGTATAACATCATCCGCAAATAGCCTTATCTGTGATTCCAGTTCTTTACTCATATCATTTATATATTAAAAAACCATAAAGGTCCAATAATAGGGCCTAGTGCCCTGCAGGACCCCACTCTTAATCATTAGGGGATCAGATAATGCTTCACCTACCCTAATTCTCTGAGTTCTATTTTCTAGAAATATGGCCACCCACTCAACCACTCTTTTGTCTAGTACAATAGCCCTCATTTTCATCAGTAATCTCCCATGATCTATTTTATCAAAATTCTTGGATAGGTGAATAGTGATACACTCCATTTGACATAATGAATCTAAAATATCTGCTATATCTTGTTGAAATCCTACAAGCTAAGCTTCAGTGGAATAACCTTTCCTAAACCCAAACTGCCTTCTATCAAACCAGTTAGTAATTTTGCAAACGTGTCTAATATAATCAGAAATAATGCTTTCCCAGAGCTTACAAACAACACGTCAAGCTGACTGGCCTGTAATTATCCGCTTTATGTTTGTCTCCCTTTCCCTTGTACAATGGGGCTACTATTGCAACTTTCCCTTCATTTGGTATCGGTCCTTCATGCAAACAGTAATCAAATAAGTATATCTGATATGGCACTATATCCCAAACCATAGACTATAATATATCCCCAGAAATCTTATCAATCCCAGCTGCCTTTCTAGCTTTCAACATTTACAACATTTTTGTTGAAATCATTCAACAAAAGCTTTAATACTGCAAAATTAGCTGACTTTGCCTTACATCTTACATTTACACAATGTTGTTGATAAGTTTTACAACTGCATGCCTTTGCTGAAGCCAACAATCCATGGGATCTAAAGGAGACGTTGTCTGAGTTTGCATTACAAGAAGTTTGTTTTCTCTCCCTTATCACCAAATACTAAATAAAATAATTTCTAAACACCACTCTACCAGGCAAGTTGGCCGTGCAGTTAGGGATGCACAGCTGTGATGCATTTCAGTGGGCTTGGCAGACTGACATGTAATAGCAACTCTGGCTCGGTGAGGAAAGCAACAGGAAACTACCTCACTCCTCATTTCCCTAGTATGCCTCTTCAGTGATGCCTAGGCCATCTATGACAGCTGATGGCAGAGCTGTTGAGGATCCCACCAGCGGTATCGCTGACAGACTGAACATACATACATACTCTACCAGGCAAGTTGGCCGTGCAGTTAGGGGTGCACATCCAGGAGATAGTGGGTTTGAACCCCACTGTTGGCAGCCTTGAAGATGGTTTTCCATGGTTTCCCCATTTTCACACCAGGCAGACTGATATGTAATAGCAACTCTGGCTCGGTGAGGAAAGCAACAGGAAACTACCTCACTACTCATTTCCCTAGTATGCCTCTTCAGTGATGCCTAGGCCATCTATGACTGTACCTTCATTAAGGCCAGAGCCACTTCCTCCCCACTTCTTGCCCTTTCCTATCCCATCGTCACCCAAAGACCTATCTGTGTCGGTGAGACGTAAAGCAACTACGAAAAAAACACACATCACTCTTCAATACACATAAATGTTTTTCTTTTTTTTAAATCCTTGTCTCAACTTCACTTACTGTCTCCACATTCACTCTGCAAGTGACAGTATTGAAATAACATATGCTCCTCTCGTTGGTCGACTCTTTGATGTCGTAGGTCCACTCCTCTTAAGCTCGTCATGACTTCATAACATGGAGCACAGAGCATAAGCAAGCTTTCAGCAAACAGGCAAAGCATTACTGGAACACACTCAGGTTAATCTCTATCAACAAATAGCATCCACTTACATCACTTGATATCATGCGATCAAACAGGGGCTCTTCTTTGTAGTGAGGGAGGAAGTTAGGTATTGCACATTTCAATGTTTCTTCTGATGGTCTTCTAGATAGAACTCAAGTAACTTCTTCTTCAACATCAACAACTTGGTTTCCAGCCTTGGCCAGGTATTTTGCTGATTCTAGTGTGAAGTTTTACGACTGTATGCCAGTGGCAGCTCATGCTGAATTATGTTGGTAATTCTGCTCTGTGACGCCCAGTCAATTCCAGTAAGTATAATAGACATATCTAAATTTGTATTGCATAGGGAAAGTGCCAGCTGAGCTCGTGTGCATCTGTCCTCCAATTCTATGGAAACACTTTAATTCATGTCCTATCAGTGTGAAGTTTCCAAAAATGTACAGAAAAAATACAGACATCTCAATCAGCAAGACCCTGATTTCGAGGGACATTGATGATATAAATAACTGACTTGTAAAAAAAAAAGGAAAAAAAATGAAAAATGAAAAAGTTACAAAAATAATAAAGCCTCTCCTTCGTTTATTGGAAAAAAATTGATTTAGTATCGACGCACTCATATTTACAGAGGTTCCGAGACCTCCATATATCTTTAGGAGTTGGCTTTCTTAATGGAGGGGGAACATCATCTGATGGTATTAACGTTCCTGTTTTCATTTTCATGCCTACCTAACTTGGAGGAATTCACTACCCTTATGGAGAAACATATTCATGATCACATGCAGGCCTAAGAACTCGCTCATTCGCTTCATATGAGAGAGAATGTTTTCGGCCGTTGGATAGAATTATGCTTCAGTCCTGTCCATTTACACAAAAGATAGAGAAATATACATATCCACAATCTTAAAGTACGTTGTTTGAAGACTTAACATGAACAGTAAATTGATTTTGTGTTACTTAATCACAACCATCCTCTTTTATCATGCATTTCCCCTGTATTTAATCTTTTTGGGCTTTCTTTCTATTGAACAGAAGCATCACAACTATACTGTGGTATCTTGAGAATGTTGACATGTAAGAATTTCAAACCATATCAATTTCCACACAGTTTTAAAAGTTCTCTATTTACACTGGTGAAGACAGTGGAGGGAGCTTTTTGCGAAACAGCTGACATTTCAACAAGCTCGCTTGCTGCAGTGATTCTTTCACAGACGGTGGTGCTGGTGTTATCTCTAGTGTACTAACTCTATGGTCATGGGAATAGGCCAGCCGTACTGCAAGGCATGCATTTCATACAGAAACTTATGGAAGACTCTTAGCCACTTATCAGAAGAAAACTGTAGTTAAGTGTGCTTTCCTAATGTTCAGTCGTTCACAGATCTAAACAGGGTTGCCAGATTACCAGTATCTGTATGGGTATAGATCTTTGGCTTGATATCAACACTCAATATGAAGGATGGAATCGCTAATCACTGTATATTATATTTTTCATTCTGGTGGTTCTGCAGTTCTTACTATGGAGCTGCGCCTGCTGTATGCCCTCACAGATGGTAACCACCCATAGGATCTAAACAGCTGCTCCTAACCTGGAGAACAGATGTCCTTGCAGCTGCCCCTAACTGTAGTATAGATGTTTCCTGATGTTTTCAGAAGTATTTCCTCCTCTGAGGGACTATCACCTCCCAAGATCGCTCATCCAACCAAAGCCGTTGTCCCTCTTAGAAGTTATTTTCCGCCACATAACCTTTGGCGTTGAGTCATTGGCTGTATGGTCTACTCTATTACTACAGCAGGGTTACCCGGCCGCCAGAATATTTATCTAACTTCTTCACTTTATTAATTTGGTGGAGATGGTAAAGTAAACTCATGCTTCTTGAGATGGTGCAGCTCTTTCCAGGCTCTTTTCCCACTGAAAGTGAGTTGCATGTACCTTTTTAATCACATACCACTCTCATGCCAATCTTAAATATCTGCTAGTACCTGGATTTCTCTCATGTCTACATAACAGAATTTCTCAAATCACCAAATACTGCAACTTTGACAATGCTGAGTGAAAAACGCTCAGCACGAACATGAATTCCAAAATACAAACATCTTGGAAGAAGTGACCAAGACATTCATGAGAAATGTAAGGTAAGTGTTGAAATGGTATGTTGCCTATTCTCTCTTATGTTGTCCTCCGTTATAAGCACCAATTCTTGGTTAACCTGCTTCATGAACCATCATGCAAAATTTCAAGTCCTTCATTAAAATATCCCATCCATTTATTAACCACTGAATCACTCATGGCATGTTCCCCATTCACCAGTTCCAGTTTCTTGCATACAGTAAACAAATTACAGATTTCCTTTCACATGAAGAAGCGGTTTAATTTTATATTAAATGTTGTAAATGCATAGAACACTGCATAGATGCAGTTCATTTGTTTGCAAATTGTGTTTTCCCCATTGCAAATGATAAAGATGCACATGATGAGTGCTCCCAAAAGATTTCTCCATCCAAGACAGAAGATAACATTGCTCATCCCTCCTTTGAATGACAAAGAAAGGTTCAAATGGCTTGGTTCAAGGTATCTCCTTTGTCAAGGGCTGGGATATCTGCTCCCTTTTCTCAAAAGACAGAAAATAGTAGAGAACATGAGAAGCCTCACTGGTCTTTTGTTCATTCCAGAAACTCATAAAGAAAGCCCACCTGTGTGGTTCACCAAATACTTCATCCACAAGCATCTCACCCACAAAATATTGATCAGCTGCAAAATATTAAGTTATTTGTGTGGCTATTTCTAGCAGGGTGCAGCCCTTGTAAGGCAGACCCTCCGATGAGGGTGGGCAGCATCTGCCATGTGTAGGCAACTGCGTGTTATTGTGGTGGAGGATAGTGTTATGTACAATGTGTGAGTTGCAGGGATGTTGGGGACAGCACGAACACCCAGTCCCCAAGCCAAGGGGATTAACCATTTAAGGTTAAAGTCTCTGACCTGGCCAGGAATCGAACCCGGGACCCTCTTGACCATTTAGCCATGGAGCCGGACAATATTAAGTTTTGATGATAGAAACAAACGTAAATGGGGGGGGGGGGGGGGGGGGGGGGGGGGTCAACATTGAACCTCCCACAGACTAATGCAAGAGCTTACTGCAGAAGATCTGAAAGCATCTTCTAAGAATGAGTCCGATCAAATTTGATCCCTTGCTAGAAATGGTTACCAGTTAATGATATATTGCTCAACAAGATACATGGATGTGTCTGTATGCATGTGTGCGCATGCACACCAGTTGGTTGTATAGAAACAGCATGTTAAAATGGTTCAAAGCAAAGACGTGACAGACTGGCAAAAGGGGACTATTATAATTGGACACGCCCATGACCATACAGTGACTGGTGTTGCCCAATTTATTGGTATATCAATGCGGTCTGTCCAATATGTCTACTGGGAATGGTGTGCCACTCCCGCCCACAAAACACTGCATAAGAACTGTGGTCATAAAATTATCCTACCGGGCGAGTTGGCCGTGCGCGTAGAGGCGCGCGGCTGTGAGCTTGCATCCGGGAGATAGTAGGTTGGAATCCCACTATCGGCAGCCCTGAAGATGGTTTTCCGTGGTTTCCCATTTTCACACCAGGCAAATGCTGGGGCTATACCTTAATTAAGGCCACGGCCGCTTCCTTCCAACTCCTAGGCCTTTCCTACCCCATCGTCACCATAAGACCTATTTGTGTCAGTGCGACGTAAAGCCCCTAGCAAAAAAAAAAGTAATATCCTAACCGACAGGGACCGGAGACGAGTGTCACGTCATGCCTTGTCAATGAAAATCGGTTTCAAACCTGACAGAAATTGTTGCTGTTAGTGAATGAAGGTCAATCTCAACCAGGTTCCAAGATAACATTGTAAAGGGAACTGGGTACAATGAACATCTGGAATTGGGTACATTGTCAGAAGCCATTGATCACAGTGGTACATAAATTTGAACATCTTCAATGGGCCAAACAAGACTGAACATGGACAGTAGGCTGACTCGAGGCATGTAGTGTGGTATGACGAGTTGTAATTTTGCCTGTTTTCAAATGACATAACACACTGAGTGCATTAATGACTCAATAGGGCATTTAACCCAAAGTGTGTGGAAGCTGTAGTTCAGGCCGGATGTGGTTTTGTGATATTTTGGGGGTGCTTTTCGTACTATGACTTGGGCCAACTCATTCATGAACTAAGATGTTATTGCTATTTGCTTTACGTCGCAACGACACAGATATGTCTTACGGCGATGATGGGATAGGAAAGGCTCAGGAATTGGAAGGAAGCAGCCGTGGCCTTCTACACCATTATCCAAAATCCACATCTCTAGAAGGCAACGAGATATTGCTTTATATAATGTGGATAGACTTGTGAGGAGAGGGGGAAGTATTATCACTGCAGTAGGTATAACAACATTTCAGTCACTTTGTTTAAGAATCCAAGTACTAACATACATTTGCATACTTGTTAGTTTCATTTTACATAGAGTGACCAGACATCCTTTTTTTTTATCTGGACATGTCCTCCAATCATCAATAAATCAATCAATCAATCAATCAATCAATCAATCAATCAATCAATACTGATCTGCATTTAGGGCAGTCGCCCAGGTGGCAGATTCCCTATCTGTTGCTTTCCTAGCCTTTTCCTAAATGATTTCAAAGAAATTGGAAATTTATTGAACGTCTCCCTTGGTAAGTTATTCCAATCCCTAACTCCCCTTCCTATAAATGAATATTTGCCCCAGTTTGTCCTCTTGAATTCCAACTTTATCTTCATATTGTGATCTTTCCTACTTTTATAAACGCCATTCAAACTTATTCATCTACTAATGTCATTCCACGCCAACTCTCCGCTGACAGCTCGGAACATACCACTTACAAGTGATGAAAATCATTTTTCGTCCGTATTGAAAGTTTCATAAACTGTATATAGGATAATATCTTTTGTTTATTTCCACCTATTCAATACATTACAAGAAGTTGGCATTTATTTTAAAACATTATTCAGATGAGACATGTTTCGCCTCTCACTTTGAGGCATCTTCAGTCATTATCAAAAACCTTATTATTTTACCAGGCATCTGGTTAAAGATATTCAAAAATGTGTTTGATGATTATAAGAGAGGTAAGATTTACGTTAGTTATAAACATGTACATGAAGTAACTAGAAATTCAATATATTGGTAAAAACATATGTAGTTCTTTGTTGAATAGGACTTGTTTGATTCTACTATAGTAAGAGAAGGTGGCTTGAAGCCGTAGTCGTTAATAGATGTCTAATACATAGTGGAAGGCATAAAATATCAGTTCTATGAGAATATACATTACATTCAAATGATATTAAAAACTAGTGGATTCAAAGGTAGTACATATAAAATGTTCAATGAAATAACTATTGATCTAATAAAATGATAAACACATATGTAGTTCTTTGTTAATTAGGACGTCGTAAGATTGTACGGCTTAAAGCCGTAGTCATTAATAGATGTCTAATACATAGTGGAAGGCATATGAAATCAGTTCAATGAGAATATATAATACAAACAATTGATACATAAAAACTGGTAGATTCATAAGAGGTACATTTAAAAATGAAGGCGTCATGTGACTATAAAAGACAGTTGATGGCTTACAGCCATAGTCAAGGTTTGAAATGTAGGTCAAATAACTGCTAAATATATGGTAAAAAGATATAAAGTCAAAATATACAGCTTAGTATAAAAAATATGAAGGAAAAACATTCCAATTGCTTGACAAAAGTTACTTGACGTTGGCATGCGTATGTCCGTGATATTTATTGGTCAACATTTCGTAGGTTATATTAGATTTATTCGGCAAGATTGTGTTGACAAGAAGTTCACCAGATGTTTATAGTTGGCCTAACTATGGCCTATTTAGCAGTTATTTGACCTACATTTCAAACCTTGACTATGGCTTTAAGCCATCAACTGTCTTGTATAGTCACATGACGCCTTCATTTTTAAATGTACCTCTTATGAATCTACCAGTTTTTATGTATCAATTGTTTGTATTATATATTCTCATTGAACTGATTTCATATGCCTTCCACTATGTATTAGACATCTATTAATGACTACGGCTTTAAGCCGTACAATCTTACGACGTCCTAATTAACAAAGAACTACATATGTGTTTATCATTTTATTAGATCAATAGTTATTTCATTGAACATTTTATATGTACTACCTTTGAATCCACTAGTTTTTAATATCATTTGAATGTAATGTATATTCTCATAGAACTGATATTTTATGCCTTCCACTATGTATTAGACATCTATTAACGACTACGGCTTCAACCCACCTTCTCTTACTATAGTAGAATCAAACAAGTCCTATTCAACAAAGAACTACATATGTTTTTATCAATATATTGAATTTCTAGTTACTTCATGTACATGTTTATAACTAACGTAAATCTTACCTCTCTTATAATCATCAAACACATTTTTGAATATCTTTAACCAGATGCCTGGTAAAATAATAAGGTTTTTGATAATGACTGAAGATGCCTCAAAGTGAGAGGCGAAACATGTCTCATCTGAATAATGTTTTAAAATAAATGCCAACTTCTTGTAATGTATTGAATAGGTGGAAATAAACAAAAGATATTATCCTATATACAGTTTACATACCACTTAGTCGAGCAGCTCTTCTTTCTCTCAATTCTTCCCAACCCAAACATTGCAACATTTTTGTAACGCTACTCTTTTGTCGGAAATCACCCAGAACAAATCGAGCTGCTTTTCTTTGGATTTTTTCCAGTTCTTGAATCAGGTAATCCTGGTGAGGGTCCCATACACTGGAACCATACTCTAGTTGGGGTCTTACCAGAGACTTACATGCCCTCTCCTTTACATCCTTACTACAACCCCTAAACACCCTCATAACCATGTGCAGAGATCTGTACCCTTTATTTACAATCCCATTTATGTGATTACCCCCGATGAAGGTCTTTCCTTATATTAACACCTAGATACTTACAATGATCCCCAAAAGGAACTTTCACCCCTTCAACGCAGTAATTAAAACTGAGAGGACTTTTCCTATTTGTGAAACTCACAACCTGACTTTTAACCCCGTTTATCAACATACCATTGCCAGCTGTCCATCTCACAACATTTTCGAGGTCACGTTGCAGTTGCTCACAATCTTGTAACATTTATCACTCTATAGAGAATAACATCATCCGTTAAAAGCCTTACCTCCGATTCCACTCCTTTACTCATATGATTTATATATATAAGAAAACATAAAGGTCCGATAATACTGCCTCAAGGAATTCCCCTCTTAATTATTACAGGGTCAGATAAAGCTTCACCTACCCTAATTCTCTGAGATCTATTTTCTAGAAATATAGCAACCCATTCAGTCACTCTTTTGTCTAGTCCAATTGCACTCATTTTTGCCAGTAGTCTCCCATGATCCACCCTATCAAATGCTTTAGACAGGGCAATCGCGATACAGTCCATTTGACCTCCAGAATCCAAGATATCTGCTATATCTTGCTGGAATCCTACAAGTTGAGCTTTATAGACCATTGTCCAGGGTCTCAGTGGATTATTTAAAAACCCTGAAATGTCCTTCTTTTTACAGTGAATCTGCTTATTTTAGGGTAACCTGGTTTACTACTTCGTTTTTACAAGTATTCTTTATCACACGATGGCATCATCAGTATCATATTTATATACAGAAATGTGGTTAAGGATGTATTCTATGGATGCCTTGTATTGTGATTTGTATACATCGGACATCAGGTTACCCTGAATAAATCATAATAGGTGCTATTTACCATTCTGTATATTGAACCCGAGTGACTTAGGCCCATAGTCAGTCATGATTTGATCGGTAAAATAATATGAGACATTTATTGAAATACAGAGGAGTGTATTTGAAAATATTTCGTTTAGGTAATGTCGAAATCAGAGCGAAGGAAGGACGACAGACTGGAGCCTGACGGATTAGCTCAACACGACAACTTTTAGCTACTTCACAGCAGGGAATATCATTAGTTGGCGTACAAGTAAATACAGAGTCCACAAATAAGTCTTGGTCAGAAAGAGGAAGGGGGAGAGTCATACAAAGAAAACCCACCACATGAGTAAGACCTTGGGATATTTTTGGTAGGACGGAAATTCCATGACCTCATGGAAAATTACAGCGGCTGAGTGTACGTTCGCTAGCCTAAGTTCGAGCAGGTGGAGATTTAAATCACGTGACCGCTTGCCGGCCAATAGTAAAAATTTGATGGGAGACTCAGTGATACCATCTTAAGGAATGATGGATGAGATATTTTCGTAATTACAAAAGTATTCAGTAATAAATTAATATGAGTACGCGGATGAATGTAATGAATTTATTAGATGTCACGCATGGAAAAATAATCAATACTTATTGGCAAATTAATTAAATTGAAGGCTGGATTTCTTGGAAACCGGACAGCTTGAATCTCATTGGCTGAAAGAAGACCACGTTGTCAGGGACGCTTACAAAGGCGCGAAATGTGAGGAGCGAAATCCACCCATATCTCCTAAATCTGTGATCACCTGGAGTTCATATTTTATCCAGCAGATATGCTAGCGGAGTGGATTAATTTGATGTAAATTTTAACTTCCAATTCGGAGTGCAAGTACCGATATTAAAAATCCACCCCCTCCCTAAGGGGCATGACGTCAACAAATCCGCGGGAAAAAGGCTTCATCCATATATACGGAGCTGAATTGACGGTCGCCAGCCACTTGTCTTGAATCGTTGGAGCTGAATTGACGGTCGCCAGCATACGTGAATTGAATATCGGGAGCTGAACTGTTGGTCGCCGCTAACTTAGAATTCTACGGTCGTACAGTCATTTAATGGCGCGAGCATCCGCCAGTGTTTGTAAAATGTGATCGCGCTCAAGCAACATGTTAAATTTGGAAATAGTAACGTAGGACAGTGTTTGTCCTTTGTGAATATCAGTGATGTAAAGTAATTACCCTGCAAGAGAGTAGTATAAAATATATCACCATAAGTACGTACATAATAGACTGTGTGACGAACAGTACTTTAAGGAAGTAGTAGCCTGTACTTAGCTATACCGAACCGATGTAATGAACACGTCAAGAATGCCGTATAAATCGGGCGTATCGCGACGGGCGAAATAGTTGACACCTCGTCGTACGTGTCCAGGTCCATTGTGCGGTAGGTGGACGAAGATTAAATAGTGTAAATATATTAAATTCTTGGGTCTAGGATAGAAATTTGTTGTATCCAAATTAAAGTATACAGTGTTAACGTAGTAAATGGTGAAGGTTTGTGGTAATCAAGATATGAGTGTAAAATAATAATAATGTGCCAGGAAATCTTTTGTGAAACTACGCCATCAAGGATGGAGGAGTAAAACGCAGAGAGGGGCTGGATGGAGCCTCTCGTCTGCAAAGCTGCAATGGAATACCGATAACTAAGATGAGTACTAAACTGTAAAATATATTTGGGAAATGTTATCGTGATGGGAAAAATGGGAATAATTTGATTATACTTGGTTACCTTCTGTAACAAGATGGGTCGCTTAACGACCCCATCCTAAATTTGTAGCACGGACAGTAGTAAATCATAATAATGTAAATAATCGGGTCTTTTATGTATTCAGTTTGTTGGAGATGTAAATTTGTATATATAGTGTAGTACGTTAAGTCATGCATGCATTCATATTTTCTTTGTAGTCGATAATTTTCTTTACATTTGATTTTGATTATGCTAGTTAAATAAGACCCGATATGTGCTTTTATGTTTTGTCATTTTAACGAGCCATTTAATGACATGGAAGGAAAATCCAGCTTCGCCATACCAAGAGTGTTTTGTTGAAATTAATATGGTCATATTTTCAAAGTGAAGTTGTTAAATTTGTGAGATGCGATTAATATAATATTTCCAAGTAAATCATATCTGGAGTGTTTAGTGCCAGAATAAATTGAATTTGTAAAAGGGGTTATGCGTTAAGCATAATAAGAGTGGACTACCGTATTACAGGCGAAATAATTATTTTTTTTAAAATATTAATAATAATAATAAATAAATAATATAACTATTTTTTTTGTGAAGATATTTTTTTTTTAATATGATCTGGAGATAATAATAATTCATGTGATCAAGTGTTGAGTTTATTGGGAATCATTTAATGACGGGAGGTCGTTTTAATTTGGAATTAAAGTGCGTGATAACTTAATTTGATCGATTAATAATATTGAAATGTAGATCGGTGTTAATAATCCGTACATGTTAATGAACGTGTGGTTTAAATTACGGTCCAATATTTTTTACGTATAAATGTCGCGTTTTGAAGTTGCGATTCATTAGCCGGAACATGTAGTGCTAATATTACGAGACCATGATTGTCAAATTTTGGTAAAAATAATTTCAAGATGTTACGATTATTTGTGGAGAATGAACTAAGGCATAGATCCAAATGAGATAGAAAATGTGAAAGAATTTGCAGTCAGATAATAAAAGGTCGTACGATGTCCGAAATGAATAAATAAGTCAGTTGATAATTCTGTGAGGAATAAATAAATGAATCGAGGAATATTGAGATAGAGAGGAAAATAAATTCCGTACGAGACACACTTAGGATATTGATATGAGTGTAAAATGTACGGGCAGTGTCACAGAGAAATACTGAGTTACGCAGCGGGTAGAATTCGAACCCGTGACAGCATGTACGAAATAAATAGACTGCACAGCTGTTCGTTGAGATACAACGGATCTAAGGATAAGGAGAGTTCAGATTCCACAGAAATGGTCGTATGTTGTATTCATTGTAATAACGAGTGAGGACAATCATGATGTCGTGATAATAATAATAATAAATATTGCAGATAAAGGATTGGACCGCCTTAATTAATTGAGCGTTGATAACGATGTTAAACGGGAATCTAATTGAGAATATGCAACCGATAATAATAACAATGTAAGGACGATGTTAAATCATCGCGGTCAGATTAATAATAATTGTCATAATAATAACTGTAATGATGTCGTTGGTTGATCAGTGAATTAATTTGTAATTGCACCGATATCTTAATATAGATAATTTGGCGGAAGTGACCGGTCCATTAATAATAATAACCTCTTAAGTGACGTGTATAACAATAATAATATCTTGAGTCACCTATTAATTAATAATAATAATAACCACGAGAGGGATATAATAATAATAACAGTAATAACCATTTGTGTTTGCATCCCGCATAATAATGACGATATTAATCAAACGTGACAGTGCCAGGAACCGTTGCATAATAATAATAATAATAATAATAATAATAATTTCGAGGATGATAATATCGTGAATTAAATTATTTGGTGACGATATCCCTCTATTCGTATGTTTGAATAATGAGGGAAATAATATTAGAATCATTTTTTTTTTACCGCGTTATTGTACGGTTTCCGTATGGGACGATGTTACAGTCATACTTGCGTGTTTGTTTACTTCGCTCGCGATGCGAGGGGGGTCAATGGCCACGGTATTTCCCACCGCTTCTCGTTATCTCATCTGTGTCAGTAGTCTACTGAGGCTAACTGGTGACAATTCAGATCACATGTAAATAAAATGTAAATGCTGATTCATTGGTATGGCATCAGCTGGATATCGTAGGATAGGAACTGTCCGTGGAATCCAGTTTTCTCAATTCACGAGAAACATTACCCAGTCCGAGTACCGGTCTCGGAAAAATGTATATAGCCGGAGTACGTCATCTTAGTTAAATCGGGAAGCCGACCGTAACATGGGTTATGCTCGGGCTCCCGATAGAAGGAAGCTATATCCTTGAGTAACGGTTCGATTCAAATGGAATCGATCCGTAAATTATACCTCCAAAATGTCATTTTATTTCAGAAGCAACGCAGCAAGATATTGATACCACTTGCGGTATGGCAAGTGATTTATATATGTAACATGTGTGTAAATTCAAATATTGTTGCCACGTGTATCAAAGTTTTATACGTCA
This sequence comes from Anabrus simplex, assembly GCF_040414725.1. Taxonomy (NCBI): domain Eukaryota; kingdom Metazoa; phylum Arthropoda; class Insecta; order Orthoptera; family Tettigoniidae; genus Anabrus; species Anabrus simplex. Next base: position 330,873,974 of record NC_090269.1, read on the forward strand.
AATGGCGTAATAAACCGCTCCTTCTGGCAAATTATTTCAAAGGAAACCACTCTCATAATCTTTTTATTGTAGTTAGATAATGCCCTTTTTAAAGTAATAGTCACTTCCTAGTCCTATCATGGAGTCCTTAAATTCAAGTTACAATCGAGCCTTCCCCCTTTTAATTTTATGTTGCTCCGTTCATCCCCGTGTTCTATTATGCCGTTATATTTATATTTGATGATTTAAATAATGAACCGACACCCCTGAGATAAATGCTAGTCTGGGACTCGGGAGGTGGACGGGTGCAATATCGCATGCTTCTCTCTCAGCAACACCCTGTCAGAATACTGCTATGTTAATGTGTGACAGCTGACAATGTGACAAGTGACAGGAGATCGCCTGGATTTGAAGGAAGCCTGTTTTAAATGGATGACACTGAAAGTTACACTGATTATTGTGATGTTGAAAAATATATTCTGTATTTGGCTTTCAAACTGATGTGAAATATTTTGATCAGTTCTGTAACTTCAAACAATTCCTGAATGAAAGTAGTAATGACCCTGAATAAAACAAGTTACAGTATCTTGTAGTCAGAAATGGGCAAAGTTAATTGTAGTTCAGAGTTATTAAAACTTGCAGAATACTTTTTTTCTATATCAGGACACAATATAAATGTATAAAGAGTATTTTCATTAATCTCAGCATAATGGACTGATAATTGGAACCGTTTTGAAGTAGAGTATGTGAAAATCCCCTTAATGGTTCAATATAGTCTAAAGGAATTTTAACGTGTATATGTTACATACGCCAAAACTCCTAAAGGCAACTGAATCTTCAGAAAAGTATCAGCAAGGCATGTAAATTAGTTTCACTGTTTAAATTTTGTAAGAATTTACTTGAGAATATGGAAATGGATATATTTTGTTTATGTATGTGAAAATTAACCAATATATGTCTAAATTCAGACTCTTAGTGAAGGATTTTTGTGTCCTCTTTTTTCAGTATTGTCCACCTTTTTAAAGAGTTTTGTTCCCTTTTTTATCTTTTTGCATCTGGTCACCCAAGTTTTTACATAGTGCAAGTTTTATTTATTTGTTTGTGATTCATTTCAAAGATGTACCAGAACACCAAAGTTAAAAGCCATCTGTCCACTGAAAAAAATTAATTTCAAAATTCGGCAAGGATATTTTTTCTACAGAGAAATATGCTAAATGTAAAGGGCAATCAGACAAAAGATTTACCATTTAGCAACATGTAGTATTCAGAATATCAGGTGACTGTAGAGATGATGATGATTATTATTATTTATTATTATTATTGTTGTTGTTGTTGTTGTTGTTTCTTTATTTTTTCCAGCTACCACCATATCTTATGCGAATAATCACTCTGTGATGACATTGATGAAGAATTTCACACCTTTCACACCGCAGCCATTGGATGATACAGAGAAGATGTATGGAAACTGAACTGGGAGAACTGACAGCAGATAATATTATTTCTGCGATGCTACGAAACCAGGAATCCTGGGATCGCATGGCAGTGTATGTGGAGGATGTCTTTCGTCAGAAGAAGAAGAATTTGGAAGCGTACGAATGCCCGTAAAGGAGAAATGAAGAAAGAAGAAGTCTGAAAGACAAAGTAAGCATGATATCACCCTGAACTAATGCGAGAGTGGTCCCGGGGTGATGATACACATCGTGAGGAAAGGGTGTGTGGTTTTTAGTGGGTAAGAATCCCACACACTTGTGGAGTGTGGACCCTTCACAAGTGTTTTTTGAAGATTTTCCACAGTCCCTTGTAAAAAAGAATACAAAATTATTATCATTATTATTGTTATTATTATTATTCACCTATCTAATTCCGCCTGCAGTATCTACTGGGTGGATTGAGTAGCCCAATAGTTGCTGTTGTCAGTCCCAAGTCCGGGGAAAGGCGGAAGGTGGCTCAATGCAGTAAAATGATAGCCAAAGAACATCTTGAGGCAACCTCTAAGGCTCATTACCTTAGTTGTAATTTTCTCACAACGTCATTAATCACCAACTCATAAATCATCATCACCTCACTGGATCACATCCAGAGTTGTAACTCGGGACCTAGTCCCACCAAAGGTGATACCTCAACAATCAACTACGGAAAGTCTTCAAAGGAATATTCCACCATCTGAACCAAATGATCAGAGAAGGCAGTACTCGGATAAGGTGGGCTGCCACCTTGAAGATCCAATGCAGTCGGAGGCAATGAAATACCCACATACAGACAAGACTACTGAACCTAAGTCAAAATTTAAACCAAACCATATGTCATATTTTGCAACACATAATGTTAATTCCCTTCTACAAATTGGCAAATTAAAAGTGGTAACTGACATAATAGACCAGCACAAGATTGTCATTGTGGGATTACAGAAAATCAGAAACATCAATCAGGACGCAAGGGCATCTCAAGGGTACAGACTCTACAAAGGTATACCAGGAAAGAGAGTGACAAAAAATATTCCCTAGTTTGGAACAGGCTTTTTGGTTAGCCTTAAAATAATAAACTCTATACAAAAGTTTAAATCTCATTCCTCAGGGATCTCCATACTTACGATAAAGACAGCTAATAAAATTTATACCGTAACTAATGCACATGCTCCTACCAATGATAAGAATAACACTTTAAAAGACTGTGTAGAGACAGAAAACTATTGGGATCTAGTCGACGATATCCTAATTAATATTCCTAAAAACCGTGTTAAAATATTAATTGGGGATTTCAATACCCAACTGGGAAGAGAACGTAGATGTTATGATGTGATTGGTAAATGGCCTGCTCAGAAGGGAACAAACGAAAATGGTCAAAAACTCATTGATCTTTACAGGAATCATGGCCTAACATCAAAATCTACATATTTTAAAAGAAAACCACAAAAACTCAAAACATGTAAACATCCTGATTATACTAAAAGTGAATGGCAATTAGACCCTGTATTTATGGATAAATTATATCACAAAGAAATTTATGTCAGGGTTCTTTGAGGAATAGGCACAGGCTCAGATCATTATGTGGTTAAAATTAAAATCAAATTAACTCCCCAAAGGAGACTACAACAACAAGCCTTTAAACCAAAAAAGGAAAATAGATCCTACCCTGCTAATTAAAAATGAAAATTGTCAAAAAGCAACAGAAAAAATTAAAATCACAGATAAGATAGATGACCTAGTTAGTAACCTTCAGCAAATTGCAGAAGAATTGGCCCCAATAAAGCCTCATAAAAAATCATCAGTGGTAGAATAATGAATGTGATGATATGATTGAGAAAAGACATAAAGCGAGGTTATTGCACCAGACCCAAAAATCTGAAGTATCTTTTCAAAATTTAGTTAAACAGCAGAAAGGTACAACTAAAGCCTTAAGAAGAATAAAAAGACAGTATCTTAAAGAAACTCTGAACTCAATTGAAGAAGAATTCAAAATATCACATTCACAGAATTATTACATTTTTAAAAACATCTGAGTAAGCATGAAGCCCCAACATTATTATTACAAGATGGAAATGGTGAATTAGCTCACAACAATTACAACAATGCATAAATCTTGGCTAAACATTTCATAATGCTCCTAAATTGTGAAGAACCAACAGAATTCCTTCACTTAGATGTCAATATACCGATAACAACTCCAACAGGAAATATAAATCCTCCTACAATAAAGGAAGTTCACACAGCACTGAATGGCATGAAGAATTTTAAAGCACCTGGAGAAGATCAGAAACTGAGCAAACCAGTCGTCAAAATGAACTCAAAAAAGTTAGCGGCCCTGAGCCAATTGCTTTCCAAGAAACACTACGAAGCACTGGGCCACCTGACCTAAAAGGAAATTGTGACATGGCTTGGAAGAGAATTGAAGAATGGATCACAGATGCAGCAAGCAAGGTCAAGATGAACACTGTAGTGAAGTGACAACACTGGATGGCTGACGAAACTCTGGCACTAGTTGAAATGAGACTTAACATCCAGCTCACAGTTACAGATCCAGAACAACAAGGACGACTAATGAAAAAATGAACAGTGATATCAAACACTCTTGTAGAAGAGACAAGAATGAACAAATTGAGAAACTGTGTGCAGAACTAGAGGCACATGTGACCAAAAATCACAGCGCAGAACTGTACGACAAGGTGAAATACTTAGCACAAGAATTTATGCCTAAGACTCAGATTATTAAAGATGACCAAGGGTATATCATCACAAATGCAGCGGGCATCACCATAGTATGGAGAGAATACTGCATCAAGCTGTTCACTGATAACCCACAACCAATGCCAGGTCACCAGAACCCAACAGACTTTGAATCAATGATCCTTAGAGAAGAAGTGGAACATGCAATAAAAAAAGCTCCGTAACCAGAAAGCACCAGGCCAAGATGGAATCACTGCTGAAATCCTAAAGAATATGGGTGACCTAGGTGTCGACATCCTCCACATGTTATGTCAGAAGATATAGACATCTGGAAATTGGCCGGACCAGTGGTGCCACACTGTCTTCGTACCACTGTTCAAGAAAGGTTCTCCACTTAACTGTGCAAACTATCAAATGATAGCCCTCATCTCCCATGCCAGTAAAAATCATGCTCACGGTGCTGAACGAGAGGTGGTGGTGGTGATTTTTGTTTTAAGAGGAAGTACAACGGAGACTGAAGACCTTCTTACTTCCACAAATCTCAGAGGAACAAACCTGGTTTGTTCCAGGCAAAGAAACTCGTGAGCAGATCCTAAACATCCGGCAGCTCATAGAGAAGACAAGGGAGTACAATATCAAGATGTTCCTGTGCTTCGTGGGCTACAAGAGAGCCTTCGACAAGGTAAAATGGTCAAAGCTCTGGTACCTGATTCAACAATTGTACTCTTCGAACACTGCAACAGTGAGAGTTAATGGCAACTTCTCAGGCATCTACTAGTGCTGGAGTGCGACAAGGTTGCATTCTTTCCCCCCCCTCCTATTTAATGTATACAGTAAGTACATTATGAGGGAATTCTCAAGGACTGGAGTGACGGCATCACAGTTGGTGGCAGGAAAATTAACAATCTCAGATATGCGGATGACACTGTGATAATTGCAACAGATGATCATGAACTAGAAGCCATCATGCGGAGGTTGGATGAGCGAAGCAGAGAATATGGTCTTGAAATCAACAATAAAAGATCAAAGTGATTATTGTAGACCGTTTTAATAACAAGAGACTTGCCGTAACAAGAATTGCAGATTATGAGGTTGTCAGTCGCTTCGAGTATCTAGGATCTATTGTCACAAATACTGGAGACTGTGAACCTGAGATCCGCAAGCGTATTGCGATAAAATCAACAGCAAAACTTACTTGCATCTGGAAGGACACCTTCATCACTTCGAAGACAAAGCTCACCCTCATTCAAACTATGATCTTCCCTATCGCGACCTATGCAGCAGAAACTTGGACGATGAAGATGGCAGATCGCCGCAGGATTGATGCTCTAGAAATGTGGTGTTATAGAAGATTACTGCGAATACCGTAGACAGCACACCGTACTAATGAATTGATCCTGCAACAGCTCGGCATCAGAACAAGACTGTCGACCCTTATCAACCAAAAACAACTAAGATATTTTTGTCATATTGCCAGAAGACAGGAGGCAATGGAAATACTTATCATAGAGGGAAAAGTCGAAGGCCGAAGACCTAGAGGACGTGCACCATTATGATGGATGGACCAGATCAAGAACTTGACCAGGATAAGCTTACAGCAAGCAAGTCACCATGCCCAAAGCAGAGACTCCTGGAAGAGATCACCAAAAGGATTGTCACGTGATGCCACTACATCCTTACGAAGGGTTGGACTAAAAGAGAGAGAGGAGAAGATCAGACCTTTCCAAAAATTTGGAAATATGCTGGAAGTTCAGCAATAATTGCCCTTCATCAACAACTAGTTAACATCTGGATTACAGAAAAATTCTCAGAACATTGGATAGCAGCCATCATCCATCCACTACATACAAAAAGGGACAAAACAGACCCTATTTACTACAGGGATTTCACTCCTGCACATCACTTATGAAACGTTCTCTAGAATTATTCTCAATAGATTTAAAGTACAACTTGACAATGAACAAGGAGAATATCAAACAAGTTTCAGACCATGGAGGAGGTGCCCTGACCAAATTATGAGCCTCAAACTGATAATGGATTACAAGAGAAAAAGAAATAGAGATATGGTGATAAAATTTATAGACTTCAAGAAGGCGTATGATTGTATTCACCGGAAATCTTTATTAAAAATATTATGACACATAGGATTACATCCTAAATTAGTAAATATAATAAAATTAACTCTTAAAGAGACCAAATCAAAAATAAAGCTCAGAGACAAATTATCAAGCCCATTCGAAGTAACTACTGGGTTACGGCAAGGTCATGGCTTATCATCATTACTATTTAATTACGCACTAGAAATAGTAATGCGAGAATGGTTTAGGAAATGCCCTCCAAATATTAAAATAGGTAGCAAAATCCAAACAAATTGCCTTGGTTTTGCAGTTGACATGGCGTTACTAGCCATAGATTTAGATGAAGCAAAAATTCAAATATCAGAGCTTCACACCATTGCAAATAAAATTGGCCTTAAAATATCATTTAAAAAAAACAGAAATTATGCTCCAAAAACCAACACCATTAAAAGAAATACATATTAACGGTACTAAAATTAAAATTGTAATTCAAATATCTAGGTGAGTTAGTAAATGAAAAACCTTAATTCAGATAAGGGCAAACAAGTTATCTAAGGCATAAAGATTAACATGGAAAACTTATAAAAGGAAATGCTTATCCATTAATGCAAAAATCAAACATTACAATACAATTATAAAGCCATAAGTCACATATGCTGCAGAAACATTGTTCCATCCAAACAAAAATTCCAAAACTGACAGATTACAGAAGATCGAAAGATGAATTGGAAGAACTTGTATTAATAAAAGCTATCAAAAAGATGGGCAATGGTGAATAGTACCTAACAACATTGTATAACAGAAATCAGAACCCATTACTGATACCATGCGGAAGAAAAGACTAGGGTACTTTGGCTACATCCTGAGAATGCCAGATTTGCAACTTCTGAAAGAGCTAGTGCAGTACAATAGGCCCTATTGCTTCAAAAAATACTACAATTAGTGGGCATTTGAAAGAAATCGGCCTTACACTAGATGACACTATGGATAAGAGAAAAGTAAACACGACACTTAAAAATATGACTTTCCACTTTACACACACAAAGAAGAAAATCCCTACTAGAATATTCTCTACACAAGAAAGGGCAAGAATATCAACATGTATGAAGAAGTACTGGGAGGATTGCAAGGCTCGGACCGTTCCTACCAAGAAATCGACAAACCAAAGGGTTGATTAAAGTGATCCAATGTGTTCTCAAAAAAAGAGGAAGAAGGAAATTACAACACATCTTCCTCAAAATGTAAATACAGTATACTAAAATTTAACATAGTAAATTATGTTTATGTTTGTCTCATTGTATTAATTTATTTCTATTTTATTATTATTGCTATGACAGCATGCCTTCTTTAAAATGTAAATACAGGATGAGCAACATCAAGCAGAACCAGTCCCACAGCCTGGCAGCACAGCCTGTACATAGGAGGTGCATGCATGACAGAAGTCTGCAGTAAATACATTGTCAAATAAGCGACCGACCGACTAACTAACTAACTACACAAAAAATAAAAGTACTCACATATATCACACCAGGAGATGTTTGAAATTGGCTCCCTTCATTGTTCAAGCATTTCTGGCACCTGCTTAGGAAATTGTTCATTACCCTCTGCAGTTCCCTTAGAGAAATGGCAACAATTTCTTGACGAATATTATTTCAAAGTGTGGATTTGTTTTGTACACTTTCTCTTTCAATGCCCCCCACTGATAAAAATCACAGGGGGTTAAATTAGGGGACCGAGGAGGCCATATATTGTTAGTGATAACTCTATCTTCAAACACTGCAAGGATTTCCTGTAAGGAGAAGTAGGCTGTATGTTCCATCATAGAGTCTTGCTGGAAAAACTGCAAGGATTTCCTGTGAGGAGAAGTAGGCTGTATGTGCCATCAGAGTCTTGCTGGAAAAAGAAGACATTCTTTCTTTCCCTCTCAGTTAATTCTCCAAAAACCGACTGCAAAATGGTTTGCACATACCTATCTCTATTCTGAAAAAAAAAAAATTGAGCCTATTATTCTTTCGCTGCTAATAGCGTACCACACTCCTATTTTTTGCATCATGTAGGGGTACTTGGTGAAGCTGATTAGGCTTTTCAGTACTCCAATAACGATTATTTTGTGTATTAATATACCCATTTAGGTGAAACCACGATTCGTCCAAAAAGAACATTAGATTAGGGTCAATTTCTCCGTCATGTATCGCATTCAAAACCCATTCACATTATCGCATTCGTAATGCAGGGTCAGTTCTTGCACTGCAGTAATTTTAAACTTCAGTAACTTTGTACCCGTTTGAACAGAACCATAGGAAATTTCCATTTCCTGAGCAAGACATCGAAGTAATTTTGTAACAGACCTTTCCAGAGCATTACCAATGTTATCTACAGTTCCTTGTGTGAGTACTGTACATGGTCAAGAAGACTTCCCATCTTACGTAATTTATTTACTAATCTATGAATCGAAGTCCGACCTGGAACTTGAACATCAGGAAACTTCTCTTGAAATAATCTACTTACAGCCCTCCCACTTTCTGTATGGACGTATGAATCGTAAATGAATGCTCTTTGGGAACGGAATACCAATACCCGACTTGAGCCATTTCACTGAATTCACAAACTGTACTAATGTCACCAAAGAAACACATGCAGTGTTTGCAAATGTTCAACAAAGACTGAAACCTGGTGCAGTAGCGCGACCTTAAGTACATCCATCACTGTATTTCAACACCGGCTGACTCACTCGCTCAGGAATTCCCACACACAGGATGGAGCTGTTCAGCTTTATTTCATCCAAAGCATTTTTTTAAAATACCTGAATAATTGAGACAAAGGAAGTAACCTTTATTAAAGTGTGTATATATGTATAATTGAAGAGCCGAAAATCCATGCACAGGTAACACAGCTGCCCTCTGATTGAAGTCCAAAGTGTGTCTAATTTTGAGACAATAAGTCCCAGGTGAAGCCTCCGTGGCTCAGGCGGCAGCACGCCGGCCTCTCACTGCTGGGTTCCATGGTTTAAATCCCGTTCACTTCATGTCAGATTTGTGCTGGACAAAGCAGAGGCGGGACAGGTTTTTCTGCGGTCATCTTTCATTCCAGCAACACTCTCCAATATCATTTCATTTTATCTGTCAGTCATAAATCATTGCCCTAGAGGAGTGCGACAGGCTTCGGCAGCCGGCACAAATCCTATCTTCATTCCATTCCTGACTAGGTCAAAATACCAAAGGACAACGCTCCGCCGCACACAAGTGTTATTGCCATGGCAAAACTTCATGAACTGGGGTACGAATTGTTGCCACATCCACCTTATTCACCTGATTTGGCACCATCAGACTTTCATCTATTCCCCAAGCTGAAAATTTTCCTCGCTGGACAGAGATTTTGTACAAGGGAAGAAATTGGAGAGGTATTTTGCAGGCCTGGAGGAATCTCATTTTCGAGATGGGATCAAGGCATTGGAACATTGCTGGACCAAATGCATTAGTCTACAGGGAGACTATGTTGAAAAATAAAAGCAGTTCTACCGAGGTAAGATACTTAATTCTAGTACATTCCAAGAACTTTTCAAACCACCTACGTAGAATAAATAAATTAGCAAATTATGTCACCAAAAACACATACAATAGAAAGAACTTATTGATCGCAGCAAAATGAAGACATTATAAAACATTCACAGAGCCAGACGTGACTTATGCAAGTGATACAATTTTCAAAACTACTAATACAGCTGAAATTGATAAAATACTTAGAGAGCCTATGTAATCTGTAATATTCAGTTCAATATTTGTTATACTAAGTTACATATCTTTAAAAAAAAAAAAAAAAAAAAGCATACATATTGAGTATATAAAGGTATCTTAATGAGGTGAAGAGCAAGAAGCTACTTATATGTTGCTAAAATGTTAATAAAGTAGTACTGTAACTATGCTAGAAGCAATTCCGGTACATTTCATCAGTTCTACTGTCTGAAAGCTCCATCGTTTTTTCACCACTCACAAACTGTACAGTACCACGAACATACATAAAAGAATTTAACACTTCTCAATACAAATTTTCAACATACTTGGATTACAACTCAGCAGTGATAAAGAACTAATATGCTTGTCAAGATATTACTGAATTTACACCATTCATTCAGACAAACAATTTGTAAAGCCATGTGATTTTAGGTTTGTTCCAACACACTACCGAATGAATTCTGATTTACCTGCTCAGGTACTTCCAACTAAACTCAGAACCAGTTCAGAACAAATTCTAGCATTCCTCAGTCACGGCCAGCGACCACAAATTTTGGTCATGATTAAATACGATACTTCTGATTTGAATAATGAGGTCATCAACCAACCGTCTTTAACACTAGAACGGTGGCCGGATCATTTGTAACCCAGCTTTTAGTTGTTTATTCCCTATAATCTGAAAAAAAAAAAAAAAAAAAAAAAAAACTATTTGTAGCAAGTGTACACAGCCAATAAATATACCAGTACCTGCGCTGGATATTTTTTTGAAATTTAATGCTCATAATGTATTTTGATGTTGAATATTAACCATGCAAATAAGGAATATGTGGACAATAGGATTGCTCCACTTCGCTGACCACAATGAGTCCACTTCTAAGCCCTGTCCTATGGCACCGCGATAGCAAAAATGGCTTCCATCTCCTCAATTTTTAGAGACCATTCATCTGACATCAGTACGCATGATGTACATTATGCTGCATATAGTTTATTTGTAGGAATGGCACTTCACATGACGCACACGTTGAGAATACATGGTATTCCTTGGCTGTACACATGCTGCAAGTATTTATTTTCCTTTTGGCAGAAGATAGGGAAGAAATGACCCAGCTGCGGTTCGAGTGTTAATTGTTTTGTAACACAGTTTGTAGATGGTATTGTTTACCCTAAACCCATAACGATCTTCTACTTAAGGTAGAAAAATAGGATAGAAATTCCACCAATCATCCATGTTGATGTAACATTGTCGACATGGAAAATCTCCAGGAAAATATTTTAATGAAACATAAAATCATCATAACCCATTCATAAAGGTTACAAACAACTGGTCTAACAAAATGTATCACAATGTCATTACTTTAGCCGTAGTGGCAAGACTTTCACACCTGTGGAACGACTATCGTTTGTTTACACCCTCGCGACCTTCTCGGGAAGGATGTTGTCAAGTGGTGCTCAATGCTGCCAACCTCTGTACTTAGGAACTAATGAGTGAGTGGTGCTTCAATAGCTGGCGGTGGTGATTTTTTTTTTTACAACTTGCATTACGTCGCACCAACACAGATAGGTCTAACGCCAACAATGGGACAGGAAAGGGCTAGGAGTAGGAAGGAAACGGCCGTGGCCTTAATTAAGGTACAGCCCAGCATTTGCCTGGTGTGAAAATGGGAAACCATCTTCAGGGCTGCCGACAGTGGGGCTCGAACCCACTATCTCCCGAATACTGGATTCTGGCCGCACTTAAGCGACTGCACCTATCGAGCTCAGTGGTGGTGGTGTTTATTGTTACACAGTTGGTGAGGACTTGTTCTTGTTGTGTGGACGGTTAGAATAGGACCTGGACAAGACCAGTGATATAGGGACAAGCAAAGGGGGTCTGGAGGGGGCATAAGCCCCCAGGTTAGAAACCGCGAAGTGGCCCTAGGCCTCTAGTTTCGTGTGGAAATACGATTGGTCTGGACTGGTTCTTGGAGTTAGGATAGGACCTGGACAAAACCACTGGTTTGGAGTGGTTATTGCCGTGCGGACGGTTAGGATAAGATCTGGACAAGACCTGCGATATAAAGACAAGCAAAGAGGGCCTGGTGGCGTAAGCCCCCAGGTTAGAAGCCGCGAAGCGGCCCTAGGCCTCTAGTTTCGTGTGGAAACACAACTGGTCTGGACTGGTTCTTGCCAAGCGGAAGGTTAGGATAGGACCTGGACAAGACCATTGGTCTGGAGTGGTTCTTGTCATATGGATGGTTAGGATTGGATCTGGACAAGAACTGTGATATAAGAACAAGCAAAGGTTAGAAGCCACGAAGTGGCCCTAGACCTCTAGTTTCATGTAGAAGCAGCGAAGTGGCCCTAGACCTCTAGTTTAGGGTACAAACACAATTGGTCTGGACTGGTTCTTGCTGTGCGGACAGTTAGGATAGGATCTGTACAAGACCTGTGATATAGGGACGAGAGAAGGGGGGTTAGAGTAGGTTACATTTCCTTGGCTTTTATTGTGCTGGGGTTGGTAACAGATTATGATTAACATTATTAGCGGGAATGAGATTACATGCCACTTTACACTGGCCAATAGGAATGCAAGTAGCTACTTCAGAAATGAAAATGGCGTGTACTACTCTTCAATAGGTTATAAAAGTAAATGTAGTTCTTGGGTGCAGATGGTGGGTTCCTGGACATCACAATGAACATGTCTCTCCTCCGAGACGCATTCGAGTTAAGATTTCATGCATTTCCACTTACTTATATCATAAGAAATATCTTGTCACTAGGGCTGGAGTTTTACCATCACAATATTCTACACAAAAATAATTTGAACAGATATGGATAAAATAACCCCCACAGCACCTGTTTTATTTGTTCTACACTATACAAACGAGTACAGTAAATTAAGTTGCTTATACATGTAGCAAGAAAATTCTTCATTACATTTTCACTGACTCAACTAAAACTCAATTTTAATTTTTCAAAATCTAGTGCTTTTCATCAGTCACTTTTATTTGGTTATGTCTGGCACAGGTGGTGACTACTTATGATGTATTTCATTCATAACCTGCACAGTTATTGATTCTAAGACGAAAGAGCTGAAAATGTGATCGCCCTCAAGACTCGAACTTAAAAATGTTATTTTTTTATAACTGGCTCTACTTTGCACTAGCACAGATAGGTCTTATGGCGACGATGGGATAGGAAAGGGCTGGGGGTGGGAAGGAAGTGGTCGTGGCCTTAATTAAGGTACAGCCCCAGCATTTGCCTGGTGTGAAAACGGGAAACCACGAAAGAACATCTTCAGGGCTGCCGGCAATGGGGCTCGAACCCACTATTTCCCGAATGTAAGCTCACAGCTCCGCGCCCCTAACCACACGGCCAACACGCTTGGTAGAACTCAAAAGAATACTCCACTTTACAGATGAGGTCAGTTAAATGAAATCACTGACCTTTACTGATATTCATATATAGATGAACGTTGACATCTATTCCCAGATGTTAGAATTATATTCAAAATCCACGAAGGAACATCTGTTAACATCAGGTAAGATTTAAGTCATCTAATTTTCCTTTCTCTTCTTTTTCGTCTTTGGTACAGGAGCATTTGGGTTCACTCCCTGATAGAATTGCCTCAGAAGCTGGAGAGCTCTCTCACTATTTGAATCAACCTTTCTTGGACATGGATTGGAAATAAACTCACCCGTATCAAGCGTTGAACCGAGACCTCCAAAACGATCGTTGTTACATGCATATGTGATACTAGCCACACGCAAATTATGCAAAGCGTCAGCGCACATTATACACGGTTCTACAGTCACAACTACATCGACTTTCCGGAAAACATCAACGGAATTAAGTCCATTTCCTTTGCACCATTTCAAAACCTGATCTACACAGTTTATTTCTGCATGCCGCGTAGCATTCCGTGTTTCATTAACAGTGTTAGTACTTTCAGCAATGATTCGTCCTTCGTACACAAAGATGCAGCCAACTGGAACTTCTCCAAGCTCTTCCTCAGCGATCTCAAAAGCTCTCTCCATCCATTCCGACATGGCAGGAGACAAATAATACACAATGATTCACTGTAACAATCATGAGCAAAGTGTAATTTATGATAATCGAAGAAAACACGAGCCACGTGTGATAACTCTCTTGCAGTTACTCCAGTTGCTAAACAAACCACCGTTGCCATGCAACCCAGTTGTCAGCTGATGTAAAACGCGGCACTACCAACATTAAAAAAAGAATTCAGGTAATACTGTCTCTACTGTATTTGCCACTACCAGCGCCTCTCTACTATAATCAGAGCGCGCATGTTAACCGTTGTTCAAAGACGTTCAGAGCAGACTACCTAAAGTAGGGCCCATGAGAGTTGAAGTCTGACGCAAAGAGGATAGATTAGAATAGAGATGAAACTCAATGATAAATTTCGGTTCCAAGCCACTTGGCGCTAGTAGTTTTAGTCTCTTTTCCGAGATAGCGCCACAGTGTGCATTCTGGTGCAATACCTTAGTATTACTATCAACAGATAGCGCGGAGAATTAACATCCGGCGCAGTGACGCACATCCGGGTATGCTTACGGCTCCTCCCCCCCCCCCAAACGGCGATAATAATGCAGTTCTACTACTTCCATGCCCAATACATTGTAATTCATATATTTTTATTTCCAAGTACTTACTACGTTGTAAATAATGATCTGATACCCCTAGTTCGTATGGCATACTATGTTACTGAGAACATAACCACACACCTCAAAGCAGCTTTAACTTCAAATGAATGATTGACACATTAACACAAATCTGATATTATAACAAATAAGAAATCCCTTCGAAAGCAAGACAATAGAGCACACCATACACAAGACAATGGGGTATCACATCAATATCCAAGTACCACATGAAAATAAAAATAACAGAATTAAATGCACTGAGACAGGAAATATATAGAACTACATTAATAGAACCATTCAGCTTTCAGCCCCTGATGTGTACTCAAACAGGAAATACAGGATTTCAGGAGGACTGGCGAAGATATATTTCAAATAACCAAGCACAAGGAACTAAGATTTACATCACAAGCACATGAGCACTTGGAATTGAAACTACACAAATACTGTAGCATCATGGGAACTATCGATTAAAATCGATATAAGTTTGAACAAGGTTAATCGATTGGGTAAAGTCGAATTCGATGCAATTCAGCAATATTATCTCCACAATGCTCGGCGTTTTATGACTAATTAATTTGTGAGAAGTGCCCACTGATTGAGGTTAGACTTGAAAAACTTTAAATACTTCACTTCGAGACAAAGTGCCTTTAATTATTAACAACGCTCATTTTATGCTTACTTGCGTGCCATCTACAGAACGTGTATATAACTATTTACACGTTATGAATGACCTCCAGCGCCATCTAGAAAAAGAGACTGAAACTACCTGAAGCTAGCTACAGATTGGAACCAAAAGCCCTATTAGCGCCACCAGCGAGAAAAATGGCCTGTTGCTATGGCAACAGAGTTGCAACATTTTAGGACGCCATCACCAAGTGGGTTGGCTTGGTCTCAGTCACTTTTGTCATTCATATTCTGACTGATTTCTTTTCTCGATGAAGTATCGTCTTCCTATTGTGTTTATTATACCGTAGATTATTTTTGAATTGTACAGGTACCGTTAACAATCGGAGTTAAATAATAAAAAACTATCAATGTGGGTAGTGTTGTTCTATTCTGTGATTAACATGTGCATTTGTTGAGATTATTGTCAGAAACTGATGATTTTGTTTGTGATTATGAAATCTTTTATATATATATATATATATCGATAATGTCGTTTTCTCTCTTAAATGCTGGAACTATTAACACGAGCTAAGAAACCGGTTAAGGTAAACGAATTGTATTAGGCCTAGGCCTACATGTTTTATTAAACACTCAGCCTGTCTGAAAGGGTGGTAGGCTGCAAATGGAGGTAACTATGACAACACAGCGTACTTCGTAGTTACAGCTTTCGCCGCTTGATTATATGGAACATATATAGATAGCGAGATAAATGTATTTATTCTCCGCTATTAGCTGACATCCATAAATATTAGTGTAAAAAGAAGATGCTGCATGGAATAGTGTTTTAAGAGTTATAAGTACTATAAGCTAATTTTTAACTGTGCTTAATTGTGTAAGTGATCAAGAATACAGCTGATTAGTTTTATTTATACAAAAACCATTTCATTTGGTGTGCTCTAATACTTCGTGTGAAAATGTAGTGCTTCCAGCATTCAATAATGTTGCGTGTGCAGCTTCTACCACTCAGTATAGTGAAATTATTTAAAAATGCAGCGTAACCGCCATTACAACGATGCAAGTTTTGAAGTGGTGTATTTTAAAATTTAAATACCGAATTAATTATTGATTTCATTTTACCTCCTCTCAATTACCGTCAAACAGGATTACTTGGGACTACAGTCCAACTTGAGACAGTTTGAACCCATATTTTGGAAGCTCTTTGCCGACACTTCCTTCAGTGTGTACGCACCAGCATATGACAGACAAGTGAACCACTTAGTTTACTAGCTCTATATATATATATATATATATATATATATATATATCGAGGCAATATTAAGGTAGGGGTATTATTATTATTATTATTATTATTATTATTATTATTATTATTATTATTATTATTACTATTATTGTTATTATTATTATTATTATTATTATTATTATTATTATTATTATTATTATTATTATTATTATTATTATTATTATTATTATTATTATTATTATTATTTTGTTGGGGGCGAATAGATGGAGAGTCCCAGGGCGAAAATGTGCGCTTTTACTCATCTGTTCCCGAGAGATACCCGATGAGTCGGAAAATCTCTCTTCTACTACACTGGCGGGGGACAAAACATTCTGTCGAGAAGGTTGTGATTACCTTCTGTCCGAGCCGCAACCCCCTCTTCGCTAGTAATTTGGAAAAAATTGATAAACTTGTTTTTAATGAGGGCGGGGAGGCCAAGCTTCCTAACAAACGGCCCCTTTCAGGGTTTAATTTTGTTTTCATTTAGTGATAAGGTGGTGCAATTTGGAAAAGGCCGAAAGATTTATTAAACCAGGTCTTTAGGCCGTGTTCCATAATAATAAATTTGGAGCTTAATCTATAAAGAAAATAATTTATTGTACAGGAATATTTCCTAACACCATTTTGACAAAAGCACTTCCACTGGAACATTAAAACACACGCCTTGCGCACTTCACAACTGTCATCTGTTTTTAAACAAAACTTAAGGGAGGGCTGTCATTATACCAAACACTACAAACACATAACAGGATAGAAATCAAAATTCTCTTAACATCCTCCCCACCTTGCAATTTTGTTTACACTAATCCACAGATAAAATTGCAACACAATGTAAATAGACAGCAGCATTCTACAATAAAACATTACAATCTTTCATTTGACACTGATTTTCATACAATGCTTGTCTCTTCTGGAGTATTTATAAGTCCAAACGTTTTGGTGTTTTCACTATTCTACCACTTCTTGTAGACTTCACTTGTGGATTTTCCACTGCATCCGATGATCCGTGCGAAGCCTTCTCTGGATGTATCTCCAGGATAGAATCTGGCCGATTGCTCTGCACTACTGCAGATTCATCTGATGAGGCGACTTCTAAGGGATAAAGCCAGAGCCATCTACAGTTAAAGCCGGAAGGTACGCTTGGCAACGCTGTATCTATCTGTCAAGCGGAGGCCGAGAGAAAAGGGGGCGTGTCCGACTTTGAATTGACTTCAATGATATTCAGCGCACTTAGACCAACCTGATGGTTATGAAAAATATACACACCGTGAAAAATGACACTAAGAAACACACATATCAAGAAATGCACTCAGTAAAGTTAGAAATACACATTTTACATGCATAAAAACAAAACCCTTTAAAGAACAGTACTCACAAGCTCAATATTTATGGAGTGTTGACAGCTTCCTTCGTTTACTGATTTTATCATCACTGCTGGCATAACTCTTGTTCTTAATCTGCTTTCTATAATTATTCAACATGACGTTGCAAAATGTGGACAATAAACAGTCTATTAGACTATTATTGTCATGCCCACAGTTACCCTGTTCAAACCAGTACTGTTGATTTTCATCTCTCCCTAAAGCAGCTCTGGATAGAGAGAAGAGAACTTCTTTGAGATTTCCACAATCCAGGTAGTCTTCCTTGTAGTCTTCAGACACCAACAAGGTAAACATTCCTGTCACTGTTACACAGACACACACAACACAATCTGATGGCACCACTAACCCACCTCTCTGAAGTTCTTAAAAATAGGGGCCATCTGTTTCATTGCACTGCAGGAGACCTAAACATGTGTCACAGCTTATCCTTTTGGATATTGCCCTTACTGCATACCCAGAAATGTATATTACACCTGACATCTCAAAATGCCCATCAGAAATGTCACATGATAAAAGTGAGTCGAACTTTTTAATCACTGCCATATTGAGCCTAATATCATCTGTCTTGGTGGAATCAGACATTTCTAACTGGCTACAGTCAAACTGCACTTTTCCATACCTAGATGAGTGCAAGCCCAGAACACTCTTAATCCTAATTTTCTTCTCACTTTCTATAACTTGAAGTGCAGTAACATTGTAGTTACAACCACTAAGCTGTCTGTACTGACCAAACCTTCTTTCCAGATTGTCACTCTGAAACTTCCCTAACAGCAAATAATTTGGTTTCACAGTTTCAAATGAAAATTGGATAATTTTTAACAGGACAGTTGTGGTATGTACCAAAGATCTTGAAGTGTCAGTTATTAAATGACCATGAACCAAATTTAAATCATCCCAACTGCTTACCCACTCACAGAAATGTTGAAGAAATTGAATGCGGTCATCATCTAGTTCAGTAAAAGGCATTTGATTGTGGTCCCTCTTGCAAATTCCTTTAGTTACACTTTTGACGTTTACAATACGCCACCACTTACTAATAATTTCTAAAAAAATTGCAGTGGCATTAGAATCTAGTTGACTGGTATTTAAAGCAGCTATGGTAGTGTCATGGAACAGATTATCAACAAGTAACACTTCCTGCCTATCAAGATTGTTGGGATTCAACGTTTTATAATTAAATTTGAAAGCTGTAGCAATCAGGTTGGATGCATGACTATGGTACACATAAAGCTTCCTTAAATCATTAAAGCACGCCTTACGGATAATCTGATCTACTTCAAAATCAGGGAAAATAAAAGTTTTGTCTCTGTCTTTCTGATTCAGCCAGTTATTCCTGATGTTCTTAAATATATGTACAGGATCAAACATGAGAAATATCTGTAAATTCTTGTGTTGGGGATTTGGTACACAATATGGACTTTCACTTCCTAACAATGAACACATACTGCTAAACATATTCTTATTTATCCTATTGTTGTCACATATTATGCACATAGCAATTAGTCCTGTATTCTGAACAAGTGTCAGGTTAAATAAAATATCTCCGGACTGTGCTTTCACTGGGGTGAGAGAGATGACGTCCTTAAAGGATCTAAATGCAGAATGCACCATGAAAGCTTGTATTGTTCTTGCTTCTTGTAAAGGGCTATTCTTGGCTTGACCAATGAGTACTCCGTTCTTGTACTCAAGAGAGGGATTCACATAAATTTCATCAAGACTTAAAACTACATATTTTTCAATGTCTGATAAATTCCTTGTCACTCGGTAAAGAAAGTTTCTGTTTTCCTTTTCCGAATTAGGTGACACTTGTAAATTTGCTGCTAATTTTTCAAGGTACTTAGGGTGTGGTATTATCAGTGTACCACTCTCACGCAAAGAACAATAAGCAGCATGAGACTGACAGTTCAACATAAAGGCAAGAATCAATGTACTTTTTGAGTAACTCTTTTTCCTTTTAGTACAAAGTTCGAATTGTTCCCTTAAGAAAACAAGGTTAGATGAGAAGTCTGTGCTTTCACTGCTAACCTCACAAAACTCTATGAGCTTGTCAAGCATTTTAAGTACATTAATTTGTACACATTCAACGCTAACACTACTAGCAGTGGCTCCTGTATAATTTAATAAATATTCATTTAGCTGAGACCACTTGGAGATTTTACCATCAGCTAAACATTTAATTTCTTTGACTGACACTTGATAACTATTAACATATACAGTCACATGCATATCCTGGTGAATTTTTAGTAAATTACATTTGGCAAATCATCCAGATTTAATCTGTATATGCAAAGAAATTCATTACAGATACCTGATCTGCCATACTGACATGTCAATTTTGGTATGAAGAAGGGATCTTAAATGACTAAAGTCAGCTATTAAGTCATCTTGAAGCTTTGATTCCTCCAAATCTTTTTTCCCCTTGTTTTCCCTACTCTTAATTCCCAGTCTCCTATCTTCAGGATCTTTTCTTTTTACACTCTTTGATGACAAACGTTTGGGCAAATTTGGGAAAATAGTTGGACATGCATTAGGAAGAAGTTCATTAGGTTTAGGTGGTTGTACAGTTATATTGCCTTTACTATCACAAAACTTTTCCCCTTTTGAAAAACTGTCATCTGTGAAATGTTTTATACACACGACTGAATCCTTCCCAGGTTCCCAATTATCCCGCTTAACTTGACGAATCCATTTTTGTTTTAATTCCTCATCAGAAGGAAACCTAAATGAGGTAACATAACCATCCTTTTTGATGTCATAGTTGCTACGATACATAGGAACACAACATTTTCTGGGCATCTGCAAATACACGAAACGTGTTATTAATAACCCAAATTCGGGCATGCCTTCGCGTATTTCGATAATAGGTTCTACGTATGTCACTCAGTCACCTACCTTGTTACATATACTCGAACATATCCATGAAAAATACAAATAAACACAACACGAAGTTCACTACACATCAACATACACAGATAGCTCCCGCGCTTTCGCCTCCGCCTCCGCTGGACGTTGCCAAACTTACATGACTCCGGCTTGTAAAATGTAGACGGCTCTGGATAAAGCCTTTGAACTGGCCGCACCCTGTCGCCCGCAGCCGTTCTCAGTTTGACAACCCTGACGACGCTATCCTTACCAGGGTACACCTCCTGGACGACACCTAGTGGCCAATCGGCTCGTTTGATGTCATCAGCTCCGATCAGCACAACGTCTCCAACGTTCACTTTGTTGGATGTCTTACCTCCCTGTTGAATAAGAAGAGCCTTTGCGAAATCTCTGCCGAAGATCGTCCCGCAGTTTCTGTAGATAACGCCATCTTAATTCTATTCCTTTTCTGTCGATGGCATCCAAATCTAGCACATCAGTGCTGGGTATCTCATGAAGAAAATCAGCTGGTTTCAGTGGTTTCAGATCGTGTAACTCATCGGATACATATGTCAATGGCCGTGAATTTATAATAGCTTCACAGTCACACAGTATCGTGCTTAACTCTTCGCAAGTAACCGAAGCCTTGCCCAAATTACGACGAAGTAGCTCTTTCACCATTCCAATAAGCCTTTCCCACCACCCTCCCCACTATGCATCAGTGGGAGGGTTGAATTTCCGAGTTATTCTTTCTACAACACAACTGGAAACTATTTCTGCCCAGTTTAACCCTTGCAATGCGTGGTTAGCCCCTGTGAAGTTTGTGCTATTGTCGGAGTAGATAACCGACACCCTGCCCCTGCGAGCAATGAATCTTCGTAGGGCTTGTAGGAATGCGTTTGTTGACAGAGACCTGACAAGCTCAATATGAATTGCTCGATAGGCGGCGCAGGTGAATAACACGAGCCTTTTCTCCAGCAAGATCTACCCCGGTGACTTGAAATACTGCGGTGCAGTTAACTCGCTCCTTGGGATGTGGGGCAGATTGTGTCTCCATTGACTTGGACCGATACCTCTTACAGCTGACACAGCTCATTATGATTCGCCTAACCAACTTTCTTCCTCCTATGATCCAGAAGTCTTCTCTAAGCATTGTTAATAAAGTTTGAAGTCCAACGTGCTTAGACAGGCAATGTTTTTCCATCACCATTCTCTTAACGACGATGTTATCTGAAGGCAGCACAATGGGGCACTTGAAGTTTTCTGTAAAATCACCGTAGGCTAACTTTGTTCACAGCCTTAGAATTCCCTGACTATCTTCAAAAATCTGAGTTTTCTTTTTCATCTTTTGCTCTATGATCTCTCTGTTCTCTGTTTGAACACATCTTATCAGACACTTTTCTGCCTCGACTACTTCTTCTACAGATAGTTCTCCATTCCATTTGGCATCTCGGTTTCGTAGGTTGTAGACAAATCTCAGTGCCTAGCCAATCATGCATAACGTTCTATGGTAACTAGAAAAATAGCAGAGTCTCGATGTAAACTCTTCCTTATCAAATACTGCATTCGTTACGAGAATCTTTCTCTTCTCCTCGTTGACTTCATCCTCAGGAGCCGCAATGTCCAATTTAGGCCATCGTTCAGTGTCATCCTTGAGCCATGTGGGACCTTCCCACCATTTACTTTCTACCAGAAACTTTGCGCTCATGCCTCTGGATAGTAGGTCAGCAGGGATTAAAAACCCTGGAACATGATGCCAATCCTTCGGGTTACTGAACTTGCGTATTTCCCCACAACGATTTCCTACGAATACACTCCAGTTTCTTTTCGTCTTGATCCGGGTGAGCACCACTGTAGAGTCACTCCAAAAGTATGTTTTACAGTCTTGGAGGTTTAATGCCCCTTTTACTTGTGTGCATAACCGAGTGGCTATGACCGCAGCTAACAATTCTAGTCGGGGTATAGTTATTGGTCCTAAAGGTGCAACCCTAGCTTTAGCTTGGACCAACTGTAATGACACAATAGAGTCCTTTTCTGCCCTTAGGAATATACACGTAGCATATGACAATTTGCTGGCTTCAGCAAACATATGAATACAGACGTGGCCAAATTATTAGAATAAAATTGGATTTTCAGAATTTATTGACATAAATTTTTGTTACATTGACAGATTAGGGAGATTGTTGTTTTAGTACTATGTATGCCACCCTTTAGACTGAATGAGGGCCTTGATTCGCCTTGGCATCCCATTAATCAGTGTTTGGCATGCATTTCTGACGTCATCGTCCTTAAACCAGATTTCTTGGACCTTAGCAATGAGCTCATCCCGTGTTGTTATTTTGGTCTTTCTCAATTTCTTCTTGACAATAGCCCATAGATTTTCAATGGGGTTAATATCTGGGCTATTTCCAGGCCAATCCAGTAACTCTATGCCCTTCTGTTCAAAAAAATCCATGGCTTTTTTTGCTCTGTGGCATGGGGCACCATCCTGCATAAAGATGAAGTCTTCTCTCCCATACCATTGGTCCATTTGCGGTATCAGCTTGTTTTTCAGCACTTTTATGCACTGCTCGTGTTTCATTGTCCCTTCAACAATGTACATTTCCCGGCAACCATGCCATGACATGACACTCCACACCATAATTGCCGTAGGATGTTTCGCGGTTTGCTGTATACAGTCGACCTTGAACGCCTCTCCCTCCCTTCGCCTCACATACTGGCTGGTCTCTTCTCCGATGGAGAAGATACTTTCATCGCTGAAGCATACCTGATGAAAGAAATAAAGCTTCCTCTAATAAATGGTCCATTACAGTGTTGAAAAATGTAGCAAACAATGGCAGGTACTTTTGTATTCAATGTAATCATAAAAGTAAATCGAATATATTAGCAGGTTTTAGCTCACAAAATGATTATAAAACCTTTGAAATACTACATACCTTCTTCTATTCATCCGCTGACCAGTTTTGATGAATCTTGGCCCATTGAAGTCGCCGGGAAGCCATGGAAGGTGTAATCTTAGCCTTCTTTTGTGGTCTCTTTGCTTTCAAGCCGCTGTTGAATAACTCCCTTCTTACAGATCTGGGGGATATATTAACCCCACACTGCTCCATTGTCTTGCTCAGGTCAGTACTTGTAAGTTTGCTATTACTAATCACAAGATTCTTAAGTTTTCTCGTGCTTCTAGGGCTCGAAATCTTGCTCCGTCCACACTTGCCTGCTCAGTCCTGAGCGAATATTTGTCCACCATTTTCATGTTTTTTAATTCTATTCACTGAAGTTTGTGAAATACCTCATTTCTGGGCTATTGCTTGTTGTGTGTAAATCTTTTCAGCAAGTAAGGTCCTTACTATGCCAATTTTTCTTGGGGAAAGGTCACACTTTTTCCCCATAACCTCAAAATATTTCACTCGCACAATAATGGAACACCACTGACTCATCAGGGTTAGAACATACTTTGAATACTTCAAAATACCTTTTAGTTGAACTGTATTACACAAAAACAAAGATTAAATTGCAGTGCAAAACAACAGAAACACAAAAGCTATGAACACTCGGCAGTAGTCACAAGGCGGGAAATCTCAGCTGAACAACATGTGCACTTCATCATTCATTTGTTCTTCATTCTTGCCAACTGTTGTCAAGCAAAAGTATCCCAGAGGTACAAAATATATCAATACCATTATGCCTATCAGAATTAATCCACCACTTATCTACTTATGGGCATATTCAGCCATTTTAGGCACCATTAGACTGAAATCGAACTTTATTCTAATAATTTGGCCACGTCTGTAGTTAATCCCCTGCTATCAAATGCCCATGGTACAAGTCTTCTTGGAATCCTGCATTGTTTCAACAAAGGTAAGTGTTTCACCCAAGAATGGAATTTGTTTGTCATTTGTTCTGGTAATTCCTCGTCCCATCCACATTTTTCTCTCCAGGCTTCCTGCATCAATAATTTAGGGATTAATGTTACTGGACACAGAAAACCCAGTGGATCAAAAATACGTTGTACAATTGACAGTAAGCTTCTCTTAGAAGTTGAAAGTGTGGTTAGCTCAACTGAATTAATGATACAGAACATCTCATCTGACCGAGCATCCCACATAAGACCAAGTATTGAAACAATGTTCTCTGACTCTGATTTTTCTGGTGAATTGCTTATCCACCCTCTTAATTCAAAATGTGCTGAACTCATCATTTTAGTGGATTTTTCAATGAACTCGCTCATCTCTTCGTTGGTTTCACAGCTAGTGACACAATTGTCCACGTAGAAAGAATTCTGCAGCTTCTTGGCCGTTTTCAGATCTTCAGCTGAAACTTTACTCAGGTGATGCGCTATCGTTGCTCCTAATAGGAATGGGCTGCACGTAATCCCAAACACTACTCTGCAATGCCGCAATGTGATGACCTCGCCTTTGGAATAATCTTTCCACCAGAGAAGTCTTAGAAAATCCCTGTCATCCTCATAGAGGCTTATCTGCAGGAATGCCCTTTTAATATCAGCCGTGACCCCTATGGCATGCTTTCGAATCTTCAACAAAAGTTTGGGAATAATCTCGATTAGATTTAGTCCCTTCTCCAAGCATTTATTCAGCGAATTGCCATGTCTATCCTTTGCCGAGGCATCAAACACGGGCCTAATTTTGGTAGTTAAACTTGATTCCTTAATTAGGTACTGCTCTGTGCGGTAAATAGTGGCCTGACGCCTCGTCATTCTCATTTACAGTCTCCTCGATTCCACATTCTATCCACTCCTGAATCACATCATCATAATCTTTAAGCTTGTCCAAGTTTACCAATCTTCTAGTGACTGCTTCCAACCTCTACTCAGCCAACTTCCAACAATTCTGAATGGCCATCTTTCCAGGGGAGATGAACCTCGTATCTCCCTTCTTCATTCATCTTTACAGTTTCAATGAAGTGTTTCACAACTTCCTCTTCCATCTCTTTCTTTGACTAAGACTCTGCAGGGTCCTTTATGCCAATAGTTTCTAACTTCCACAAGTCTGATATATCTATTGCTTTACCACAAGTGAGACTGACTAGTGACTGATTGCCCTTAGCCAGATCTCGCTGACCCATCACTGTCCAACCTAACCTGGTTTCCAGTGCATACATATTTTCATCCATCTTAATCAGAACTCCTGTAAGCAGCTTCCACAAAACATCTGCTCCAAGCAACAAATGCACCTCTGGAACATTGACCCCAACATCTGTTAACTGAATGTTTCTAGTTGCAAGAACAGGGTAAACATGTTGAGATTCTAACCTTGGAACATAACCACATATTTTCTTCTTATCAAGCACCGAGACGGTGCATTTGAAATCCCCTTTTAGTGCTTGTAGTGTTACATCATAAACATTATGGTCTCTTTGCTAGTTTCTACACCCCCAAACAAACAATGAGACATCACTTCCTTACCCAGTTTTTGTAGTCCTAACTTCCTAGCGCTTTCTTTGGTTATGTAAGACATTTGTGACCCAGAATCTAATAAAATTCGTGCAAGCTTGACCGGTAACTAAATCAAGACATAAGATAGCACAATGATCCCTTTTTAAGCAAATCATACACTTCACAAATGCTTTACATTTGCTCGAGTTATGCCCCTTCCTTAAACAACGGAAGCAAGCACCCCTTTTCTTCAAAATATCCTTCTTCTCTCCATTCTGGAGATTCCTCACTTTAAAACAATCAGCAGATCTATGGGAACTCTTGTCACACCAGATACAACCTGTTTCAGTTTTCTGACCCTCACCTGAGTACAAAGCAGCAGCAGTGGGAAGTCTCTCTTGTTTACCTGGCTTGCATAACATGTCATCCCTCTTCACAATAAAACTAGAGCAAGTGACAAACGTTCTTCGCTCTCCACTTCTTGTTTTATAAACAGTAACAACTTGCTTAGGTGATGATCGTGATCATTTTCTGAAATATAAGATACACGAACTCTCTCCCATGCCTTCATAAACTCTTCTGGTAATGCAGACTCCACCAAAGGATACAGCATTGCTGCATACTTATCACTAGTGACTCCTAAAGATTCCAAAGCTCTCAGTTGTGTTTCTAATTTATCATAGAGGCTTCCAATACTAAGGCTACTCCCTTCGGTAGGTTGAAGCAGAACAAGATTTAGAAGTTCTCGGACATATACTTCTATAAGTAATTCTTCCCTGGCATACCTGGATTTCAGGTGATCTATTGCTTTTTGATAGTTCGCTCCGGACGGAGGGAAACTCTCAACTAGCTCCCTGGCCACGGAACCTGGAACAGTAGCCTGTAGATGATACTGAAATTTATCTTCCGGGACGATATCACTATCGTCGTTTATTTTCTTAAACTGTCCCCCAAAACCAATCCAGTTTTTTATATCTCCGTCGAACTGTTTAAGCTGTAGCTTGGGTAAACTGAAATTCCTTTTCGTCGTCTCGATCTCACTCGCTAAGGCCTCACCTCCACCAACAGATAAATTCACTTGAAAATTACTTTCGAACCTAACCTTAGCTTGTAGCCACTTCTCCCGGTACGTTTCTGTGTGTCGAATTCCTTGGCGTCGTCTTCTTCTGTCGTTTCTTCGACACCCCTAAATGCTTGAATCTTTCCATCCAAAGATTACATCCGCATTGCCTTATCTTCTAAAATACGGAAGTATGTCAACATTTCTTCCGCATCTACGACTGCTTCAGATATTTTTGTTTGAAACTCGCCATGTGCTCTCGTAAATAGTCTACGTATTTGTGATCTTTCCTTATTATACTGTTTAAGCTCCTCCATCTTAACTAAGTCCTGTCACGGTCGCCAGAAAATGTTCCGCAGTGGCGAAGCGTGAGCTAAATAATTGAGTAGACAGATATTTTTAAAGCTATTTAATCATATTATCAATATTATATTAATGACTCTGAAACTAAGACAAGTCATATAACAACCTACTGTATAACCCTACGTGCACTCCTTTTATTTCTGTGACAGTTATTCATAGCGTTCTACGGAGCAATATACCGGTTTACTTGAGAGATGACCTTCAGTACCTATCATCCAGAAATAATCGCCAAACAAGGTCATTAGCTAACTCCTTGCTAAGTTTTCCTACTCATCACACTACAGTGATTCATTCTTCCCCGCTACTATCCACCTGTGGAATTCCCTGCCGGCTGAAATTAGAAACATTCCTAGTACTCAGCTGTTCAAAAGAATGTTGTTGCAACCATTACTTATATATCAGAACATAATTTATACATAATTTATAGAACATATCTAAGATAATGTACTTTCTTCCTGTAAATATTAACCGTAGGATCTATGGGCTATGCCATGAGCTTTACCAGTTAGTCTATAAGTTGCACAGTTCTAGTATGTTGTAGAATTTAACATAAATTAAATAGTGTATTATGGTTGGCCATAATAGCAGGATCTATAACCTGAGCTACGCCATAGAAAACAAGACAATAATAAATAAATAAATAAATAAATAAATAAATAAATAAATAAATAAATAAATAAATAAATAAATAAATAAATAAATTGGCTGCGGCGAACTGTCAAATAACAACGTACTTTTAGAATTAAAAATAGCAATGTAAGTCATTGTTGTGTAAATTTAATGAGAGGTTAATAATAGATTTTCGTACAACCCACCTTAAACAATATTCTTGTAAATGAGTTCAATCCACCTGTCCTTCATTTCAGCAAATATGTCTATTACTCTCGTCTTGAAGTCAGGCGTCTTGCTAAGATGCCACAGCAGTTCCTTCTCTATAGCTAGAGTTCCCAAGTTGGACAGTCTCTGGTTGGTCATCGAATTCCTTAAATAGGTTTTAATTCATTTCAAGGCACTCATAGCGCGTTCGCTAGAAACTGACGTTAACGGAATACATAGCATCAAGTTAAGGAATTTTGTTGTTTCCGTATACACACTCTGGAGTTCATTATTAAGAACGTAGGCCAATAGTTGCTGGGGTCGAATATATTTATCAGGATCAGAGTAAATGTTGATAAGTTCGCTCTTAAGCTGACCCACATGGAAAACCTTAGGGTATATGGCCACGAGTTCGTTTAAATACTGTTGGGGAAATTGTGAATGATAAATATTAAATTTAGTTTCAACAAGTAGTTCTACGAAACGAAGGCTTTCGTAATTACCGAAGCGTGTTTCTAACTGAAGCAACACTGAATCAAGAACCTCGTAGGCAACTCTTCTTTGACCCTGGTTAGTATTCACGGCAGTTGAACACAAAGCAGAACATTCTTCTTCAATTTCTTTAATTACTTTATCTTTTCTGAGCGATCTGATGTCAGTAGTAGCAACCTTCACCTCTTTAATACAAAAATTTACATCAGAAGACGTTTTCGACTGCAGAATGCTAAACAAGAAGTCGGTGTAGACAAAAATTCGAGAAAAGAGACACAGGAGGAACAAAAATTTGTGATTGTTCAATATATTGTCTATTCCTATTGCTATCTGGATTGATTCTGGATCCCAGTTGTCAGAATTTATGATATGATCCACTGCTCTTTTCAACTCGGGATAATATTTTTTCACGGTCATAACAGCCCGAGAATGGTAATTCCATCGTGTAGGGGAAGGATGAGGAAGCTGAAAACCTTGCTCTCTCAGCAATTCTTCACGACGTGAAGAACGAGAAAAGAATGTGTGGAAGATAGATAAATTGCATATTAACAATTTCACCTCTTTTATAGTTTTCGCAGAATGAAGAAGAACCAAATTGAGCTGATGGGCGTAACAATGTACGAAGATGGCATGAGGATAAGCTTGTCTGACAATTGCCTGGACACCTCCTTTATGACCAGACATTACTGTAGCTCCGTCATACGTCTGGCATACGAATCTGGTATCATCAATGTTCCATTCTTTCAGAACTGAGATTATGACATCAGCTAAACCCCTAGCAGTCTTATCAGCAGACACGTCATAAAAGCCTAGAAACCGCTCTTCGACTTTACCATTAACACAATACCTCACAATAATACTTAATTGTGATTTAATGGAAACAACTGTAATTTCGTGAGCTTGGACAGAAACAAATTCAGCTAATTCTATCTCTTTTCGAATACGTTCCTGAACGGCAACAGTAACAGCTTTAATCAAGTCATTTTGTATGTCCCTAGAAGTACCTTTGAAGACATTTTCTGATTCTAAATGGTCTTTCATGAAAGATTCCTCCGAAGCCAGTAAGTCAAGAGTAGCCAAGTAATTCCCTTTATTAAATGAACATAAAGAAGAACATTGACTTTCTCGATGACCCCTGAACGGCAATTCCTGAATGCTTAAGTGGCAAACAACTTCTACTAATCTGCTGACAATTTTCCTATTTTTTGAAACCATTTCATTGTGTTTAATGGCCTGTAGTCTCCATCCCTCTGAAACGGCGTGATCGATACGCCACCGCCCCAGCATGTGAAATTTCTCGGCGCACTTTATATGATTCTCAGATGCCGCGTGCTTTTTAGCTTTTTTCTCGAAATTTTTTATGGTATTTACACTCGTTCTGCGCCAAGAATCTTCCCCGTCAACGCCAAACATCAAGCAATAAAAACACAATAACTTTTGTTCACGACCTTTACCCGTTCCACACAACCACTGATATTTATCATACCAGCTTTTCTGAAATTTTCGAACAAATTTTCCGTCCTGCTGTGATAATGTTAGGTCAGGCCATTTTTGTAAAGTTTTTATCGTTATCTTTTGTTCTAACGACAAGGAGGAAATGCCATTGTTAAGTAAGTACACAACTGAATCGAAGTCAGGACTGGTAAATTCAGAAGCCATGATAGGCCTATCATCAATAAACACAAACTGCCGCACGAGAAAACAAGAATTGCAGTTTATACGTTATCACCAGTAACTATTCACTATTTCTTTATAAATGAAAAATTAACACTTAGGCCCATCACTTTATTGTAAGACACTAGCACACGCATACACTATTAGCCATCTTGCTCTCACGTCTCACACCACATTCGTAACTTTGAAACTGTCTACTGTTCCTTCCCGTTATAATGCGTACCGTAACTAATATTGGCGGGCAAGAAAATGCATGTACTTGAAGGGTTTTAGTGTTATCATTCATGTATTAGGTGTAAGTTTGCTATATTTCGTATATGAATATTATTATATCATTATTTTATTTTTAGACGTGTCTTATAATAAAGTAAATTCAAATTAATTACATTTAAAGCACGCCTGAGATGGTAGCCAATAAGAGCACCTTTATAACTGAGTTCCAAAATACTAGCCAATGAGAGCAAGAAGAGACGGTGATAAATCTGTCTACTGGGCGGAGCTATCTCGCTATAGGAATCTAATAGTTCCACAGTCGGCACCTACAGATAGCGTTAGTGTTGCTCTATCTGAAAGCCTTGAAAATCAAAGGGAAAATACACAGAATGGACAGCGTCTACTTTTGTCTACGTGCTTCACGTAACTGACGCGAGCTCGAGCATTGGCGAAGTGAGTCCAAAATAAATAAAGCGGGGAATACAATAATGTCTTGTATTTGGAAATAATTAATGTTCTATATAGATAATTAAATTTACTAGACAATTTCTCGTTCACAAAACGTTAAGGGTAGACGCTGTCTACTCTGTCTCCCCTGACGCTTCGCCCCTGATGTTCCGTAATAATAAATTTGGAGCTTAATCTATAAGGAAAATAATTTATTGTACAGGAATATTTCCTAATACCATTATTGACAAAAGCACTTCCACTGGAACATTAAAACACACGCCTTGCGCACTTCACGAATGTCATCTGTTTTTAAACAAAACTTAAGGAAGGGCTGTTATGATACCAACTACTACAAACACATAACAGGATAGAAATCAAAATTATCTTAACAAGCCGGGTATTAGGCTTCTTGGTTCTTATGACCTGTTCAATAAGAGAGATGTCCGGTACGGCTGACAGGGTTCGCAGGATTCTACATTTGGTCATCTTAGCCATCTTTTTAACCTGAGTTCTAAGAGTCGGAATACGAAGTTCGGATCGTATCCGTCTGTTAGATTTCAGGATGGGGGCTCTAGTTATCTTACGTAATAGTTTGCTTTGGAAAATTTCTAATTTTGAAAAGGGAGTTTTAGGGATATAGCACCAGGCCTCGCACCCATACAGCAGCATGGGCCTAATACATGCTTGATAAATATTTCCCTTGATGGTTGAGGAGATATATTCATTATAAAGCAGAGGTTTTAGGGCAGCCACGCGAGCTGATGCTCGTTGCAGGGCCTGTTCGATATTCCTACTGCAGGTGAGACTTTTGTCCATTGTTAAGCCGAGATATTTTATCTGATTGGTTCAGGACAGAGGGACACTGTTGACAGTAAGATAACCAACTGTAGGCCTTCTCTTTGAGAATAAAATCGCCTGGGTCTTATCTGGATTAATTTTGATTTTATTCTGAAGGCACCACTTCCAGAACATCGAATTCCATGATTTCAATGCGGAGATGGCATCTCTGTTCCTCCTACGAGAGGTGTAAACAAATATGTCATCTGCGTACTGTTGTATTTCAACTCCCTGGCGAAATGGAAGGTCATTTACGCATAGGACGTACAGAATTGGTGAAAGTACTCCACCCTGAGGAACTCCGGCCCGGAGCCTCCGAGCGGTGGATTTCTCTCCGTCAATGCAGACGTAAAATTTTCTATTTGATAAATATGAGGAGATAATTTTGACCAGATAGTCTGGGACAAGGTACAGATCCGGATATTTATGAATTAAATTTTCGTGCCAGACGGTATCAAAAGCTTTTGATACATCAAAAAATACCGCTGGCACTGTAAGCCGTAAATTAAATGAACTTGTAGCATACTCGGCAAGGCGCAGCGCCGCTAAAAGGGCACTGCGTCTCGACCGGAATCCGAAATGCTCCGGTCGCAGTACATATGTCACATGACCAGGGGTACTCATTGAGGCGATTGAGAATAAGTCTCCCGAATAATTTTGAGATGTGGGATAACAGAGTAATTGGTCTATAATTTTGTGGGAATAATCTATCCTTCCCCGGTTTTGGAAGGACGACAACATTGCCGACCTTCCAAGCCTTGGGGGAGTATCCCGTTTGGAAAAACTCCGAAAAAATAGTATCCAAAAATATAACTGCTTTGTAAGGCAGTGATTTAATTTCTTTATTAGTGATTCTGTCATCCCCGGGAGACTTATTCTCCTTGAGGTCTTTAATTGCCCTGCGTACCTCTGCAGGATTTACGTCATTTATGTCATTGTCGGGTGTCCATTGTTGCTTAAAAGTGTTTTTCCTGTGTACCTCACGGGTCCTTCGTTATCGTCATCGTCAGAAAGATCATGAGGTACACTTTGACTTTCAATGGTGTCAGCGAAAGCCTCAGCTTTATCATGAGGGGAGAACGCTAATCCACTGCGGCCATGAATTGCGCGCCTGGGGGGAAGGGGGCGATTCAGACCGCGAGTAACCCTCCAGAAATCGTGGTCTAATTCATTTCCAGTTAGGGTGCGGCAGAATTCCTCCCATTTTTCAATTTTAAGTTCCAGCAGGCGTTTGCGAATTTCACAAGCCAGTTCGCGGTATTCATCTCGATCAGTTGGCTCCCGAAATCTCTGCCATCTTTTCTATAAGCAATTTTTATTTTAATTAATTCCAGAATAATGCCAGGAGTGCTGTTTTCTTGCCTGTTAGTGCAACCTCTCGTGCCAATATTATTATTATTATTATTATTATTATTATTATTATTATTATTATTATTATTATTATTATTATTATTATTATTATTACTGTTCCAGGTTTTGTCGTGGAACGCAGAGGTGAAAGAAGGTGCCGGGGAGAAGGGATCTAACTACAATGTCAAGAAGTAAATTTAAAACATAAACTGAAGGTTATATTTTTGACATATAACAAGTTAAAAAATTCTCACTTAGTGAGATAACAATGACATTTCAGGTACAAAATAGAACTTTGAAAACAAGATATAGAAAACTCAAGATTTCAGAAATTTAACACCCTTGGGCTTCAAGCCCCTAGTTTTACAATGTTTTAGCACCCAGCTCAAATTTACAAACGAGCACCAATTTATTCAAAGGACAGAAATCCCCTAATCCGTGGAGCACATGCTCCAGCATTTACAATATCAGGCCTCCCAGAGGCACTTTTATACACTTGACAAAGAGCTAAAGTGCTCTCAGTTTTCCAAGCCTACTCAAGGCAACATAACAC
This sequence comes from Anabrus simplex, assembly GCF_040414725.1. Lineage (NCBI taxonomy): Eukaryota > Metazoa > Arthropoda > Insecta > Orthoptera > Tettigoniidae > Anabrus > Anabrus simplex. Next base: position 330,907,921 of record NC_090269.1, read on the forward strand.
GAAAACACCATAATCACTGGCCTTACGAGGCACTATTTACAATTAGAAATTTTATTACACAGAGGTATCCAGTACCCAACCTACAGAGCCTTAGTGAAAAAGAACAGGTTAAATAAATGGCCCGAGTACAACATGAATGGAGTCAAAGATTGAGCTCGCAGAAATTTTAAGACCAATAGGGCACTTGGCCGACGAAACAGGGGCTAATCCCAAACTACTGAGGTAGCGCGGATGGAGATAACTTTAATACATTGCAGAAACAAATGTGGCACCTCAAACCAAGATGAAGGGGAGCTCGAGAGGGTATATCACTCTCTATCCCCGATTTACAGTTAAAGATTTTATGAAGTTTTTACATTAGCCGGCAGAAAGTTACATTTTTAGAAAAGTAGGTTACATAGTTAATGAGTCGGACCTTTCCCTCAGGTTAAACTGCGGAGCTAGCAAGAAAGAAAGATGTTCTGTGGCCATTATCTTGCTGAAGAACTGCTGCCTGATGAAAGTGGCGCCTCCTGCCTCCTACTTGACACACACACTAGGTTAGATGACGATCAATTGGCCAAGAGACGTGAAAATCCGCAGTTTATAAACCCTCGGGGAAAGTTCGAGACCTTTCACGAATAAACCAGCCACACCCTCTCAATTTATTGGTGAATTTAAAAGTTACACACAAAATCGAAGAAGAAGGCAGTGATAGGTTGAAAATTAATTACAGAAATTTGGGATTGGCTAGATTCAAAACTGGCGGAAAGAAAAGATCAATATTGCCAACCCAAAAATAAATGAACATAATTTAGTAAAAAAACTTATGAATACAAAACTTCTTTAAATCAAAAGTTCTTTCACTTCGCACCACGCTGCATGATCATAGTTTTTAGCAGTGACATCTGTTGAAGAAAGTCCAAACTTCTTGACGAATGGCAAACAAAACAAATAGAAATTCACACAGTACTGGAAACTTCACAATAACAAAATTATATCAGATTTTAGTGGTGACATCTTCAGAGTAAAGAGTTCTTTTAGGCGCTCATTTTGAACGCGCAGCGTAGAGGTGTACCTCCCGGTACAATTATTAATATGAGAATTACGACGAGTCATATTCCCGCCATGTTGTGCGAGCGTATGACTATCATTGTTGCGCCTATCATTCGAAAAGAAATTTCTAGCAGCATTTGAGATATATTTACGGGCAATCAGCATCTTATTAGAAAGATGCTCAATGGCCTGATCAATATCATCTCTGCTGTGGACCGGAAATGTTTTTAAATTTTTGTTGACATGCCAAGAAAACCTATTGTAATTTAGAGATAAGTTTGACAATGGATAAGATGGCTCAGATAACCTAACCCATGTAAGATTGAAAATAATGGGATCATGGTCCGAATTTAGTTCTTTAGGTACTGTGAAATGAATGTCACTATTATAACATTTTGTTACTGCCACATCAATGACATCGGGGAGCGCCCCATTGGTAGGATAAATGATAGGTTCCACCGGAGCAAACACACCGACATCATTGTCCCTCATGTATTGTTGTAGCGTTCTTCCCTTAGGATTAGTCACACGTGAATTCCAATCTGGATGCTTGCAATTGAGGTCACCACTGATAACAGTTGGAACATGGAGAGGGTCGTTTAATAAAGTATCTAGTTCCGCACAATGTAGCGGGGCTTTGGGTGAAAGATAGGCGGCAAGAAAAACATAATGATAATTTTCATGTCAATGACGAGGGACTCAATAACACCGTGAGGAAGGGGTCAATGACGTGGTGAGTAAGCTTGGATTTAATCAACACAGCCATGCCCCTGTGCTCACCGTTTATTCTATCTTTACGATACATCGTAAAGATCTTAATTTTGAAGGGCATGTTAGGTTTTAGCAATGTTTCACCTAATAGCAGAATGTCAATATTGTGCTCAGAAATAAAAGCCTTTGGTCATATTTCTGACCAACAATACTCTGACAATTCCAAGCACAGGTTTTCAAGTCCATGTCAGAAAAGAATGCACTTTAAATTAAGGCTCAGTGAAATACAGAATAGCTGCATTCAGCAGAACCATAATTTTATCCATTGTTGTCTGGCATGACCTGAGTTTTTGCATGGTGTCTTTTAGTATGGGCATAAGCTTAGTAAAATGAATGCTCCTGCAGAGGTCCAAGATGTCACGCATGCCCGACAGATCGGAGATGAGTGACGCCTGAGTTTGAGGTGCAGGGTTCGAAGTAGATGTGGGGGAAGGGGAGTCGCCCATTACCTGTGCGAAAGAAATATTGGGGTCTACTGGCTTAGAAGACGCTAGAGCACTCTTCTTCTGGGCTTTTCTGAGCTCGTAAGTCTGTTTCTGTTCCAGGATATTTTGAAACAGACTGCATCCTCTCCAGGAAGCGGGATGCTCCCCTTTACAATTTGCGCACTTGGCGGCCACCTCCGCAGCTAAGGGGCAGGCCGCCCCCACGTGGTTTTCCCCGCATTTAACGCATCTCAGAGGCATAGCGCAATAGTTAGCAGTGTGACCCCATCTCTGACACCGATAACATTGCGTTTGCCCCTCACGACCTCTATAGGCCTCAATTTTGACCTTAGCCCCACAAGGATATCGCTGGGAGAAGAGGTCTCACCGAATTTCGTGTTAAGTAAGGTTACACTCATAACGCTGAGCGGAATCACCTTATTGGTATTTGCATCCTTCTTTGTGAATTGATGCAAATCACTAGGTTCATATCCCAGCTCCGCGAGCTCCTCACGAACCCAGTCAGTGCCTACAGATGCGACAATGTTGCGGATTCTAACCTTTAACATCCGGTTAGCTGGAAGTTGATGCGTGTAGAATGAGTCACTAGCCTCTTCAAATTATTTTTCAATCAGGTTATAGTCCTCAACATTCTCAGCATGAAACTTAAGGGCATCTTTCGTGTTGATCGTCCTGATCTCACCAGTGCATTTGCTTACCGTACTAAATATTTATGGTGGCGCTGGTACTGGGACTCATCCGCAACCACTATTAGGGGAACAGAGTCTTTCTGAGGGGGATCTCCATTGACTTGCCCCACCACCAGCGGGTACCGAACTGATCTCTTTCTGCTGGGGAGCAGACTGACAAGAGCTCATGGAAACCTCCTGTACCATACTTGCGGGTTGAGCCACAGTCTCGTTCGGAGTTACCGACAGGGTTGGTGGGAAGGCTTCTCTGTTATTTTCCCCAGTGGTGGGGAGAGAAGCTAAAAGCTGAAATCTGTTTTAAGTTTGCATAGGGGTGGGTTTATTAGCTTTTAATTTCTTTAGCTTTAATTTAGAGACCTGCTTTCTTTTTCCCTTCACCATGGGGTGCCACGGCGGAAAGGAGGCCAGTATTTACGAGACATTGCCACAAATGACCAGCGTGGTGAACATTTTCGAATCGATCTCAGGTAGGATAGTTATGGAACTATCATTACTTGAGGAAGCGGAAAGGCTAGCCAGGGAGCCGGTAAGATTTACGTTAATAAAATCATGCGAGGAGATACCAACGCCTCCCGACGGGGGTGAGAGCCATGCCAAATACCAACTACAATAGATGCACTAAAACAGGTAAACACAGACCCAAAAGCAACTTACCACCAGGCAATATTAGAGAATTACACTGGTAGAATCAGCAGGCCGCTTACCTCAGCCAAGCATCCAATACTAGTTAGGTTAGTAACTACACACACAGCTAAATCCCGCCACACACAACAATGCACAACACAACGATGGAATGAGGAGATAAGGAGCCATGAACAGACCGTCCGCACTCTTCAAAGCCAAGATAAGGAATGGTGAGGGTATTACTGAGGTTGAATTTATATATTGTAGATCATATCCAAAGAAAATAACCGTAAGAACTTTGTATGTATGAGCTGAGACATTGAAATTAGAGAATCGTACATACAGTATCATTGTTTACTAACCGTACTATTCAACAACATCGCACATGAATTGTATTTTGTTTTGCTGACAACCTAAGCAAGTAAAATTTATTCAAGTCATGAATTGCACTTTGGGGTTACTTGGGGCAATGTTCCAAGTTACACTTGTTTTAGAATGTGCTACAAAATTAATTTAGAACTGGTTTTATTATTACCTTTCAGACTAAACATCATGGTGCGTCCGTATCGGCGGCAGTTAACAGCCCGAAAATAACATGATTTTTTGGAGGAAAATCTGCAACTTGCTTTGGATCCTGCTAAAAAAGAAAGAAATGTCATTGAGAAAAGCTGCTGAGATGTACGTTGTTCCTTAGAGCACAACTGCTCGCAAAATATCCGGCGAAAACACAAATAAACATGGACGTCCGTGTGTACTATCGCCGAATGATGAAACAGTTTTGGCACAATCTTTACTCCTGACTGCGGACTGGGGTTTCCCAATGTCTCAGTTTGATGTAAGACTTCTTGTCAAGAGATTTCTTGACAAGGTTGGTGTGCAAAAGCCAAGATTTAAAAACAACATGCCCGGCGTTGACTGGGTAAAGTCATTTCTAAAGAGACAATCTGATCAATTGAAAGTGAGATTCAGTGAGAACATCAAGCAAGCCAGAGCTGGTGTGGATCAAGAATCAATAAATAAAAGACTACTTTGCCCAGAGCTAGAGGTGACACTTGATGGTGTAACCCCTGAGGCGATAATTAACTCCGTCGAGACCAATTTGTGCGACGATTCAGGAAGGCATGAAGTTTTTGTTCGCCGGACCTGCAAACATCCGTAACGTTTGATGGACTCCTCCAAGTGTAGCGTTTCACTAATGTTTGCTGGAACGGCTAGTGGACATTCGCTGCCCCCGTATATTGTTTATAAGTCAGATCAACTCTACCAAACCTGGATGGAAGGAGGTTCTCAGGGAGCAAGGTATAATAGATCAAAATCTGGGTGGTTTGAAGGCCCAATTTTTGAAGGTTGGTTTATTACTTTGGCTTTACCCTATCTCAAAACTTTGGGAGTCGGACTAAAGGCTACTATAGGCGATAATCTCCCAAGTCACATCTCTATTAGAGTGATTGAAGAATGCGAGAAAAACAATGTCAAATCTGTTTTACTGCCACCCAATGCAACGCATCTTTGCCAGCCATTGGACCTAGCATTCTTTCGACCCTTGAAGAACGAGTGGAGGAAGGTGCTGGAAGAGTGGAAAAGCAAGCATCGCGGAACAGTTCCCAAAGACACATTCCCCCGTCTGCTGAAGAAGTGTTTGGATCACGTAGCTGAGTGAGGAGAGAACTTAATTAGTGCTTTCCGAGCAAGTGGAATAAAACCTCTTGACTCGCAGCAAGTTCCAAGACCGCTACCACAGAAAACTATAGAAGGTTGTCAGTGGAAAGCATCGTTGGAAGAATTAAAAAAAAACACGGACATCAGAAACTCAAACACAGAAGAAACGCCAGAAAATTCAGCTTGCTGCAGACCAAAGCATTTCACCTCAAGTGCTTGCAGTATTGAAAAACAACAGGAGGAAGGGTATGCATTATCTACAGCCTACAGATTCTCACTCCAGTCACGAGAGTTGTGATGGGCAGTCTGAGACGAGGTCTAGAGATTTCTCGAGACTAGCGCAGGCACTATCTCCTGCGAGAAATTTCCAGATATCTCGAGAGCGTTGTCCCCGTATTGTGTGACGAGCAGCGTGTCGTAGGCCTACAGGTAGTAGGAGCTGAATGTTTGTTCAGAGTATGCGAATAGCCAACCACGGGCCTTCTCAATGTCGTAAATACGTGTCAACAAGCGACTAGGGCGTTCATTTTACCGAGGTCTATTTTGACGCAGTATAACATACTTATAAAGGATACGCATGCTGGCATTGTATGCACTGGCAGGTACACGAATGAGTGGTTTAACTACAGAAACTGGCGGCTACTGTAGGTACTAGTGTCGTGCATTGTTCGAACTTGAGACGGGTAATCAAGACAGAACATCATGTGCCCAGCTGCATATGCAACCAGTATCACGCATGAGGGGAGCGTGTAAGCTAAAATGCCCGAGTTTGCTCCAATTCGTTCGAGAGGTCACGTTCGGAGCGAAGCTTGCTGACTAGGGAGGATGGCCTTGCTTGCTTTACTGACGTTGCAAACAATGTGGATTTTCCAGATATAGGCAATCCCTTGTTTACATACAGCAAAGCCCGGGAATTCGGAGTTATAAAAGGGCGAAGGAATGGTTGAGTAATCCTTTTGTTTTGAGCTGAAGTTCACTATGGCACGTGAATCGACGGACAGCGTTATGACTAAAATTCAAAGCAGTGAATATAAACTAATCAAGAGAGATGGTTCAGTTCTGATGTTTGGAAGAAGTTCCTGCTTGTGGACACTGCAGATAGTCAGCAGACATGGTATGTTTCCTGTGAAATGTGCAGTGCACTGTTAACATATAAACCCAGTACAACTCATTTAAAAAGAAACACGTTTGCAAATTTAATTTCTCGCCAAGTATTGCCCGGCATTACGAAGCAAACCGTAACTAGCGCGTGTGATTTCATGTGTGCCAAAGATTTCCGACCGTTTAACACTGTTGCCGGAGAAGGCTTTAAAGAATTAGGGCAAGAACTGACTAATATCGGTGCTAATTTTGGAAAAGTAGATATTGTTGATGTGTTACCGCATCCTTCCACCATCAGTAGAAACATCCAAGTAAAGGCAGATGAAATACGAAGCGAAATAATGCTGCTGATTATTTCCGCTATGCACGACAAATGTTGCTCGGCTACTGTTGATATGTGGACTGACCAATACACCAAACCCATTAACTGACGCTGACTACGCAATATATAGACAGAGAGTGGAAGCTGATCAGCAATTTGGTTTTTACTACAAAATTTCCAAATACAAAGAAACCAAGTGCAAGTATAACTGATAAAGTTCACGAAAGAATGTCCGAGTTAAACATTCCTCACCGGGCGAGTTGGCCGTGCACGTAGAGGCGCGCGGCTGTGAGCTTGCATCCGGGAGATAGTAGGTTCGAATCCCACTATCGGCAGCCCTGAAGATGGTTTTCCGTGGTTTCCCATTTTCACACCAGGCAAATGCTGGGGCTGTACCTTAATTAAGGCCACGGCCGCTTCCTTCCAACTCCTAGGCCTTTCCTATCCCATCGTCGCCATAAGACCTATCTGTGTCGGTGCGACGTAAAACCCCTAGCAAAAAAAACATTCCTCAGTGTGATTATGAAGACATGTTTAACAGATCAGCTTTCAAATATAAAGGCAGCTCTCGAAGAACATAGACGTGTGCCTTGTGCTGCTCACTGCATACATACAACACCTGTGCACGTATTCGATGAAACGAGATTTCTTATGAAAGATGCTTCAGTATCTGCAAACACAATAAACGCCACAAAGGCAGTAGTAAGGTACCTGAAAAAAGCTGGCTTGCTGCCCAGCTTCAAACAACGGTACAGCAAGAAGTAATGACGACGTGGAATAGTCTCTATGCGATGTTGCAGTCTGTTTTTACGCAGGAGGAATACACGTGGCAGCATGTGAAATTCATTAACCAATTCTCCGACAGGAGCAACATTTACTACCTTATTTTTAAGTATTGCTTACCTATAAATAAGAGGCCGCCCGAGTTCAGTATATTGCAGAATCACAGTCTAAAAATTCGAGTTTAATTATTGACAGTTACATGCTCAGTCATAAGTCCTCCATTGAGGCAAAAGCGAATGTTCCCATAGATAAAGGTGCGCGAGACAAACAACAGAGTACGGCTAAACAAGAACGAGGGGAAGCGAGCACGTCCACCTGTGCCTGAGACAGCGCGTGAAGGAGCGAGTATGAAGGGGCAAGTTCGAACGAACATAGCTCGCTTCGCCTGTGAAAAGCGAGGCTCGGTCATAGCCATGCTCGCCAGATATGAACCGAGCATAGAGCGTGTTTTGTACGACACTAGTAGGTACACGTACCTGGATAATAGAGGCGTGCATTATTCGAACTCGAGACGAGGCAAGATGCGCCTTGCTGCATATACAACCACCATTACGCGTGAGTGGAATGTGTAATCTAAAATGCTTGAGTTTGCTCCAATTTTTTCGACAGGTAGGTATACATCCTTATCAGACCCCACATTCAATAACATATGACCACTGCTTGTGTTTACCGATATTTTGGTGGCGAAGGAAATAATTCCTTACAATGTTATAAAGTATTCGCGTCATAATTAGGTACCGGTACTTCGATATATAACTGTGTAATTGTGTCTAGTTGTACGCGACAACTTGAAGACGATGTCCGAAACGCAACGTACGTCGTGGATGTCGGTTATTTTGAAGAGATGTCACATAGCACAGCCCGCTGTGTTGCTTATTCAAAGGACGTCGGCAGAAATACTTCTGGGATGATCCGACACTTAAAACACATAATATAAATGAGGAGGGATTGTCACAGAACACCTCCGGCCCGGTCTGAATCACAAGGAGCTACCCTCCCGACAACGATTGTGAGGCATCCAGGTGGGTTTACATCCTAATAATAGTTATTAACAAATTATACGGGTTGTTCAGCTAAGAAGTCCACCTGACAACTCGTGATCAGTTTAAGATACTGGCATTGTCTTCATTTTCGTTAATGGTATTAAGGAGCTCATAGTTCAACATGCAGTGCTTTCCTAGGCTTCTGATAAAATTTATCGTCACACACGTTTCCATATGAGAACTGCTGATGATAACTATCAAGCTTTCACTCGTCGTTACTAGGACGTCGCACAGGTCGCAGCGCACGAGAATCGGTCTCGACAGCGTTGCCCATCAGCCCTGCTGAAAGAATTGGAGCAAAGTCGGGCATATTAGATTACACGTTCCACTCATGTGTAATAGGGGTTGCATATGTAGCAAAACATATCTTCCCCGTCTCAGGTGAACATCCTATCTACAGTTATTCACAAATTATGCATTGTTATTGAGCTAAGACGTCCACACCAAATATGTCGTGAACAGTTTAGGATACTGACATTCTGTTTTCACTTTCATTAATGGTATTAAGGGGTGCATAGATGGACTGCAGTACTTTTCAAGGCTTTTGACAAAATGTATTGGCTCACACGTTTCCATATGAGAACGTTATTTCACGCAATAACTGCCAATGTTATACTACTAAGTTTACAATCGTAGTTACTGCTACGTCGCACAGCTTGCACTACAGGAGGGTCGGTCTCGAGATTCTCGCGAGAGTCTCGAGATCTGCGACGTCAGTCTCGAGAGTCTCGAGCGAGAGCGTTGCCCATCACTACATGAGAGTACCGCTACCTCTTGTGCAGTTCTCTCCCAGAAACAAAAACAGAAGCGACGTAAAAAATTAGGACTCAGTGAATCAGAGAGTGAACCATTTTAAATTCACGATACCAGTGATGAACTGGAATTCGACAGTTTTCCTGCAGAAGGGCTTAATGGAGCATCTGATGAATCTAGTGACACAGAGTTTTTGGAACCCAAGATAAATGGTCATGATGTGAATTAGAAGGAACCCTCTGGACGCACCCAGACAAGTGTTAATGATTTTGTGATAATTAAACTCGTGTATGACGAAGGCACTAAGTAACAGAAGGAAAAGTTGTTTGTAGGGAAAGTTCTTTCAATAGAAAATGGTGGAACCCACCAGTGTAAATTCCTGCGAAGCTACGAAGGAAATAAAAACAAAATATTTCTGTTTGCTACAGTTTAAGACGTAGACAATATCAAGGAAAAGCAAATTTTGAAGGTTATTGTGCCAGTTAAGGTAAAAAGTAGAGGTAGATATGTTTTCAGTGTACCTAACCTTCTTTGAATCAACTAGGCTATGGTACCTATATCCGTATAAGGAAACTACATAATAATTAGAAGATAAATGCATTTATTTTGACAATTAATTATTTCCCTTTTACTTTGTCACTGTAGTGTCCCACATAACCTAGATACCGGTATTGTTTAATGGTACCGTGTTTTTGTGGATCACAGGTAGGTGAAAGAAGGTGCGGGCTTGAACGGGTCTATCTACGACATCAAAATTCATAGCTTTAAAATAAAGGTTATATTTCTTTTCAAATCTCAAAACTTAACAAAGTCTTCACTTAGTGGAGGAAAACCAATGTATCAGATACAATGACAATTTAAATACCAGAATAGGGAATTTAAGACATTTGGTCATCACGCCCCTAATTTACAAATTTACAATGCCGCCAATGTAGCGTTTACATAGACAAGAGAAATCTCCTAAGACAGGGCACCTTATTCCAAAAGATACACATTTACAGCCTTCCAGAGGCACCACTCAATATTACAGTAACATTAGCAATCATAGAAAAGAGCTTAAGGCCGGTCTCCACTAATTAACATTTAACAACATGTTAAATGTGTTAATTTAACATTATGTCCACACTTAATAAACATGTTAAACTTGACTTTCTTTGTTTATATATAGGCAGTTCATAATAATTTGTGGTAATTCATTTAGGTGGTGTCTAGTATTTTCAAACAAGGAAAATGGACTCAGATGAAGAGGATTTGGTCTTTGTTATCGCCACCGTTGCTTCTTGTTATGATTTAGAAATGAAGTTTTATTAGACACATTTCCTTCCCTCATCCTGCTCATTACTTCAAAAGCAAACCACTTGAAGTATAAACTTCGTCCGTTCCCACCCTCGACTTCCGACTTTTCTGATTTTTTGCAATACTCGACTGTACTGGGAGCAGGGACGCTAGGTTTCCTTTCGATGCACTCGCGGGAACAATTATACATAATTTAGAGTTCCTGGAAACTGTCGGCTTTCTTCGCTTTATCTCTGTATTCCGTTGATGAAACATCCCACAAACAAGGCATTTCTATTATATCATTAATTAAGTCCAAAGTAATCTTGCTCCACTCCATTTCAGACTATAAATTTTAGTATAGTACATAAAGAACGACACACGTGCGCGTACTGTATTTGTAGCTTATAACAAAGAGAATGAGTGTTGCAGAGTGTTGTAACTATAATCCTACTTCACGAGAAGCACGTCGTTGGCGTCGTTTGGCTATCTGTAGACATGAAAACAGGAAGGAAGTTGCGGAAGCTGTGCCAACATCTCACGAACAACGAATTGACTTGACATGTTTTCCACTTGGAGCGGAAAACACGCCAACATGTTAAAAGTGTTAATGTCAACATTCTGAGTTAACATGCAAAGTCAATTGGAAGACACAATCACAATATACATGTCAATTGTAACATGTTGGTGTTAAATGTTAATCAGTGGAGACCGGCCTTTACATGCTCTCCAACTTTAACTAAGGAGACTGCGCTCCCAATTTCTTACAGTCCACTCAAGGCAACATTACACCAAAAATCTTACAAGTTTATGGCCTCTCTAGGCCCAACCTACAATTTGTACACAGGGGTGTCTATTACCCTAACTACTGGGCCTTCGTGGGCGTACACTTGCGCTCCTTGAAAACTCGGTTTTAAAATCCTATTTCGGCTTGTGGCCCGATGATGCAGAGACTAATCCCACACTACTGAGGTGACTACAAGAACAAGTTACTTGGTAATTTACAGGAGAAAAACGGTTACAAAATCGTAGTCACCTCAAGATAAATTGAAGGGGAACTCGAGAGGGTAACGCACTCTCTATCTCCGATTTACACTTTAAATCTTTATGACTGCCTGCCGAAGTCGAGGATCCCCCCCCTCCTGTCTTAACTCACCCACACACATACACGCAGAAATTAGGCGACCAAAGACACGGTAGCTTGCAAAATCCGCAGCTTATATACCCGGGGGATGGTTCGAGAGGGTTCTGGACTAAATCCGGACACACCCTCTCATTTTTATTGGCAAATTCAAAAAGTACAAGAAGCCTATTATTAGTTGAAAAATAATTACAGAAAATTCCTGACTGACCAGATTCAAAAGCTGGCGGAATGAGAAAGAAGTGTTGCAAACCTTGAAATAACAAAATAAATGAAAGTTAATTTAGTTGAGAAAATATAATAAACAAAACTTCTTTAAATCGCTAGTTCTTCCACCGTGCACCCGAGTAAATGACCACAGATTTTGTAAGGACATCTACGGAGAAAAGTTCAAACTTCTTGAAGTAAACAAACACAAAACAAATAAATCCAGTCAGTTTAGGCAACTTCAAAATAACACATTACTCTGTTATTTATGAGTGACATCTTCTGATTAGTGTCCCAACTTCATGCAGTAGATGCTTCACGTTTAGTATGAGAGATAGTGTGCCGTAAGGCGCTTCTTTTAAATGTGCGGAGTTGAGGTATACCACCCGGTACATTTAACATGGGACAGAGACATCAAAACAGAAGAGTATTATGAAGATTAATTTACTGTCCCAAGTTACACCATCTCGAGGGTAACTTGGGCAGTAACAAAATTGCACTTTTTGGGTAAAATCAAATGCCGTACATTAATTAATTGATGAAAATGGGCATTAACATGCAGTCACTGGAGTTCATGTAAAATGAAAAAAAAATGTGACATTTAATTTCCAGGTTGTAGAGTTATTTGAAAAATAAAATGTCCCAATGACGGTACCATTTTAAATAGATATGGAATAGAGGGTAATTTTATTTTATTCGGAATAAGGAACTACTACTCACTCACTATGCATTTCTTATTCTGTCCGTTCTATTCATGCAAGTATACGCAGAATGCAAATTAGGCATCTTTGCTTATTGACAACTAAGAACTGGCACGTTCCTTCGAAAACACGGCAGATTTGTTGCAACTTTCCTCAGCTAGGAGCACTATATGGGCTTGCTCAGTCCGAGGTCTACAAACAAAAGATGTTATAAAATTAGTCCTAGGGGCCGATGACCTTCGATGTTAGGCCACTTAAAACAACAAGCATCATCATCATCAAAATTAGTTCTACTTGCCTCGGATTACATGTAAATAGTATTGTTTCTATAACCTGCAAATTATGAAATAGTGATATCTATTTTTTTATCCATTAAAACTAATGTACGACTCATTGGCTTAATGGTCAGCGTAGGGACCCTCAGTTCAGAGGGTTCTGGATTCGATTCCCGGCCGAGTCGGTGATTTTAATTGTATTTCATTAATTCTTTCCAGCTCGGGGACTGGGTGTTTGTCCTAACACTTTTCTCTTCATATTCAGACAATACACTATAGCTGGGCCCACGAGAGTTGGAGTCTGATATTTGAGTGATGAAAGCAGTATATGTTCCCATTGATGCTTTCACGGCCCGTACTTATAGACAATATAGGCTTTTGGGATTATGCCGTGTCAAGAAAATAAGGTGAAATTCTTTACGTTTCGCAGAACTGTGCTCTGCGTCATCAGAATGAAACCTCGACTGTCCACGAGAAAGGCTTCTTAAACAATGAATTTTGAATTTAGACGAGATAATAGAAGTGGAAATGGTAAAACTTTCCTCTATCACTTCCACTACAGAACCAATATTGACATCAAACAGCTTCTGTAGTCTAGAAGACACAATGGAAATTCCAGAAGAAAATGAAAATCAAGTACCCCTATCTACCCCAAAAACTCCAAATCCAAATAAAAGACCACCACCAATAACTGTAGTTACTGATAAGCTATCCTATGTGATAGAAGACATAAAATTAAATCCCTCATTCACGGCACATTTTTACCCAAACAAATACGAAATAACACACTCCGGTATTTCGTAAAGGAATTTCAGAATTATAATCTCTTAAAAGAGTCCCTAAAAGCAGAAAATGTCACCTTCTATATCCAACCAATGGCAAAAGTGGACTTATTACAGTCATTATGCAAAATCTTTCACCAGATATAGACCCCAATGAAATCAGTGAGTCTCTCATAAACAAAGGCTACCCTATTGAAAATACAGTACGGCTCACAAAATCTTATCCAGTTCCAAATCAAGAACAGTCTACTGACCCTTACAATCCTCTCAGACAATGCAAAAAGATACCTCTTTTTGCAGTTACACTTACCTATACTGAAAAACCTTTGATGATAAAAACTTGATTGGACCTTTATATCAAAGTTGAAAAGCCCAATAAACCAGTGACACCCGCACAATGTAAAAATGTCAGAGAACAGGGCAAACACAAACACTGCAACCTTACTCCCCGATGTGTTAAGTGGCCTGGTCCTAGTGCCACTTTTGAATGTATCATTTCTGATCCCAATGAGTCAGACTGTGTGAATTGCAAAGGCTGATGCAAGTGTAATGGGTAAATAGTGAAATACCGAGCTCGATTAGTAGGTGCTATTATTATGACTTGTGAGGTGTGGCTATGAAGTTGTTTACGTCTCTTAGTATTATTATTTACGTAGTTATGTACGGACTTAATTTGGTATAAATTTCGTATCATTTATTATTTGTGTGTTTTTTGTATGACCTGTGAACGCAATCCCCCCCCCCCCCCCCCACATAAATGGAGGTAACAAAGTGACACAGAGGGACGATAAAATTACATCGTGATCGAAACTGACAGGAAACAGTCAGTAGCTGAACTTGGCTTCCGATACCAATAGACCAAGTACAGGAAGCAACAGTAAAATCGATAAAGACAGGGATAATCTTAAAGTAAAGCCAGGCTGAGTGGCTCAGACGGTTAAGGCCTTCTAACCCCAACTTGGCAGGTTCGATTCTGGCTCAGTCTGGTGGTATTTGAAGGTGCTCAAACACGACAGCCTCGTGTCGGTAGATTTACTGGCACGTAAAAGAACTCCTGTGGGACTAAATTCCGGCACCTCGACGTCTCCGAAGACCGTAAAAGTCGTTAGTGGGATGTAAAGCAAATAACATTATTATTATAATTATTATTAATCTTAAATAAAGGGAGTTTATTCAAATGAAAAGGAAACGCATAATAAAAATTGCCTTGTCCTCATAATAGAGAAGAAAAGAATACAAAGGGGTACATCACTTAAGTATAACATACAGGTACTGTACATCACCATATGTATGGTTGACCTGTCTAGTGTAACAAAACATGTGAGGTTATGTCACGATACATCTTCTGTGTGTACATTAATATGACTTTATTTAATGTTAGAACATGTAATTTTCTTTTTTTTTGCTAGGGGCTTTACGTCGCACCGACACAGATAGGTCTTATGGCGACGATGGGATGGGAAAGGCCTAGGAGTTGGAAGGAAGCGGCCGTGGCCTTAATTAAGGTTCAGCCCCAGCATTTGCCTGGTGTGAAAATGGGAAACCACGGAAAACCATCTTCAGGGCTGCCGATAGTGGGATTCGAACCTACTATCTCCCGGATGCAAGCTCACAGCCGCACGCCTCTACGTGCATGGCCAACTCGCCCGGTGAACATGTAATTAATAGTACATAATTTATTATTACCTGTAAATATGATGTATAAATTCAATGTAATGTTTCATTTCAAAAATCTGCGATTTTGTATTTTTTTCATTAAATTGGGACAAAATGAAAACTGTACAAAATAAACATGTTTATTGAAAATCAATTCGAATTCAAACTGTACTTGTAACTCTTCCATTATGACACTATATCTCTAAACTCAATGTTGGATTCATTTCTTTCCAGTGATTCATGAATGATGCCTACATCCTCTATCAAAACTGCATAATCCCATTAATGAGGAATAAGTGATACAGGCTGTCCTGGCATTTGTTTGTGGTATGTCTATAGCAAAGGCAGAGGGAAAAAATAAACATAAAATGAAAAGATTCTAAGTCAGCCCCATTGTTACTAAAAGCAATCTAGAGATACCCCTGGTGGGTATATTGCTTTTTAAGACGACAGGTGGTCAGGCTAGTCTTTCTAAATATGTTGAAGAGGAAGTGAAACTTGTTCAATGCCTTATAACATGTGCTGATTGAGGCTTTCCTTTTAGTGCTGTTGACTTGCATTGCTTCATTAAATATACTGAGAGAGGGCAAGAATTGCATGTATCAAAATATTAAAAGAAGCTCAGCCAAAGTGTTCCCAGTGATTATTAACAATTCCTTTGATGAGCTGACAGCAATTCATTGAGGACAAATATTTTAGGTTCCGTATGGGAATCAACATCTATATCATTTGATGGCCAGGCAGGCATCTATTTTTGGAAATGAGACATAGCTCTCATAGTGCATTGGCACTGCTGGTGGCTTCAAATAGCCTATGCAGTGGCCTCCACGGTATGCACTAGCCTTGCGTCTTGGGTGGTGTGCTAAGTCCCAACTAACAAGCCTAACTTAGCGCATGAGGGCGAAATGCAGGCAACCAAGAATGAGTTAGCTGGAAAATTTATAATGTCCAATAACGGACCATTATATTGGTATTATAAATTTACTCATTCAGGACAAATATTTTAGGTTCTGTATGGGAATCAACATCTATATCATTTGATGGCCAGGCAGGCATCTATTTTTGGAAACGAGACATGGCTCTCATAGTGCATTGGCACTGCTGGTGGCTTCAAATAGCCTTTGCAGTGGCCTCCACGGTATGCACTAGCCTTGCGTCTTGGGTGGTGTGCTAAGTCCCAACTGACGAGCCTAACTTAGCACACAAGGGCGAAACGCAGGCAACCAAGAATGAGTTAGCTGGAAAATTTATAATGTCCAATAACGGACCATTATATTGGTATTATAAATTTACTCATTCAGGACAATTATTTTAGGTTCCGTATGGGAATCAACATCTATATCATTTGATGGCCAGACAAGCATCTATTTTTGGAAATGAGACATAGCTCTCATAGTGCATTGGCACTGCTGGTGGCTTCAAATAGCCTATGCAGTGGCCTCCACGGTATGCACTACCCTTGCGTCTTGGGTGGTGTGCTAAGTCCCAACTGACGAGCCTAACTTAGCACACAAGGGCGAAACGCAGGCAACCAAGAATGAGTTAGCTGGAAAATTTATAATGTCCAATAACGGACCATTATATTGGTATTATAAATTTACTCATTCAGGACAATTATTTTAGGTTCCGTATGGGAATCAACATCTATATCATTTGATGGCCAGGCAAGCATCTATTTTTGGAAATGAGACATAGCTCTCATAGTGCATTGGCACTGCTGGTGGCTTCAAATAGTCTATGCAGTGGCCTCCACGGTATGCACTAGCCTTGCGTCTTGGGTGGTGTGCTAAGTCCCAACTGACGAGCCTAACTTAGCACACAAGGGCGAAACGCAGGCAACCAAGAATGAGTTAGCTGGAAAATTTATAATGTCCAATAACGGACCATTATATTGGTATTATAAATTTACTCATTCAGGACAATTATTTTAGGTTCCGTATGGGAATCAACATCTATATCATTTGATGGCCAGACAAGCATCTATTTTTGGAAATGAGACATAGCTCTCATAGTGCATTGGCACTGCTGGTGGCTTCAAATAGCCTATGCAGTGGCCTCCACGGTATGCACTACCCTTGCGTCTTGGGTGGTGTGCTAAGTCCCAACTGACGAGCCTAACTTAGCACACAAGGGCGAAACGCAGGCAACCAAGAATGAGTTAGCTGGAAAATTTATAATGTCCAATAACGGACCATTATATTGGTATTATAAATTTACTCATTCAGGACAATTATTTTAGGTTCCGTATGGGAATCAACATCTATATCATTTGATGGCCAGGCAAGCATCTATTTTTGGAAATGAGACATAGCTCTCATAGTGCATTGGCACTGCTGGTGGCTTCAAATAGTCTATGCAGTGGCCTCCACGGTATGCACTAGCCTTGCGTCTTGGGTGGTGTGCTAAGTCCCAACTGACGAGCCTAACTTAGCACACGAGGGCGAAACGCAGGCAACCAAGAATGAGTAAGCTGGAAAATTTATAATGTCCAATAACAGACCATTATATTGGTATTATAAATTTACTCATTCAGGAAAATATATTTTAGGTTCCGTATGGGAATCAACATCTATATCATTACAGAATGTTTGAAGAAAATGCGATATGCAAAATATGAAACAAAGCAGATAAGCAGCCGGAAAGAGGCTGAACATCTCAGCTGGACACAGACTTCAAGGAAGCTAATGGAGATGCTCCAGAACAATAAGAACTTGTTCAATCTCAAATAGACTGAGGTGATGATAATAATAATAATGTTATTGTTTTTACGTCCCACTAACTACTTTTTTCTTTTATGGTTTTCGGAGATGCCGAGTTGACAGAATGTAGTCCCACAGAAGTTCTTTTACGTGCCACTAAATCTACCCACACGAGACTGATGTATTTGAGCACCTTCAAATACCACCAGACTGAGCCAGGATTGAACCTGCCAAGTTGGGGACTCAAGTGATGAAGATGAAGTGTGAAAGGCAAGTGAAGGAGTAAACGAAGGAAGAAGAATGGTTGTACAACAACTTCAAAAGGTAAAGGACCAATACAGTGAAACTATTCTTTGCCAAACAACCAAGTGCTCAGAAGTATTTGTTTTTCCTGAAGTGCAAGTACTTTGCTGTTTTAAAGCCATCAACTGCGTGAAGAGGATGTTACTCCTTCAAGCCAAACCCATTTATATAGAAAATGCTTTCTGTGGTTAATCAATTTCTTTTTTTTTTTTTTGTTCCAGCTCTCCTTGCTGTTCTTCATTTTTAAAAATAAATATTTTCAACCCAACAATTCAGTTTTAAAAAGATAAGTGATGGCCCTATTCCCCCCACTGTATGGTTGAATAGGAATTACAGTAAAAATAAATGCCTGCCCTTTTCACTCCCACCTTGAGACTTGTTTATTTAGCGTATCACCGTAGGACTACATTCAGAATTAGGAAATAAATACCTTATATGACGTAATATATACCAGCAGTGAGGTGTCAACACCCTTGTCATGAGAAAGATAAAAATGCTGCTTTAGACATGAACATCAGTTCATTCAGCTACTAGGTTAACGATGGTGGGCAATGTAAAAGTTCTGCCATGGTCCTTGGTATGATCACAGTGGACATTCTGAAAAGATGTGTTTCAGAGTGTGCTGGGAAGTTCCACAAACATAGTCACCAAGCTTGATAGCTGCAGTCGCTTAAGTGCGGCCAGTATCCAGTATTCGGGAGATAGTGGGTTCGAACCCCACTGTCGGCAGCCCTGAAGATGATTTTCCGTGGTTTCCCATTTTCACACCAGGCAAATGGTGGGGCTGTACCTTAATTAAGCCCATGGACGCTTCCTTCCCACTCCTAACCCTTTCCTATCCCATAGTCGCCATAAGACCTATCTGTGTCGATGCGACGTAAAGCAGCTTGCAAACAAAAAAAAAAAATCATAGTCAGGTGATCTCCAGAAGCTGTAGTTATGAAGAGAGTATGCAAATCAGCCATGTGTTGTGCAAAGCCAATTCAGTGAGGTAGATCAAAGCCTCTTACAGCATGATTTGGATTGAGAAGCCTGAACTGCATGTATCCATTCATTTTTCCATCTCTCACTGAGACTAAACTCTGTTTCTGACAACTCCTTGCCTATGAACATTGAATGGTGGCAGGATTTTAGTCTACAGCTGCAAAGGCCCTTGATGTCCCTGTGGATAGGTAGATGCTTGTTGTTTAAAGGGCCCTAATATCTAGGTCATAGGAGGTAGAAGAGTGCTGGATGAGATATTATTGTACACCTGATGCAATGCATTTGAATACTGCAGATCTGGTGGAGTAATATGAGAGAGGAATGGTAACCAGCAATTTGGGTTAGTCCAAATTGTTCCAGAGATTATCCTCATTGAATTGTTCAAGTGGACACTGATGAACAGTACTTGGCTGTTAAATATACAAGACATAGGGCAGAGCATTGTGATGTATCAGCTGAAGCCCCCTCTGCAGTTCCACAAATTTAATGGAGGATGTTATTTCGGCTCTTAAGATTCGATGCAAGGTTTTCTAATTATTGCTCACATATAGAGGTAAAACTAAAATTCCGTCCCTACTAATTTCAGTTTATGGTATTACAAATATATTTTACTCACTGCAATTTCAGATGGTAATCACAATCTAACGGGATGAAAATTGATAAAATCTTCATATCTACAGTGGTAAAACCAATATATATTACTTGCCACATCACACTACAAACCTCCACAGACACACGCAATAGTGAATATCTCTCCTCTAGCAACATAAATGTACCCAATTTACATATGAAAGAGCAAACAGAAGAAGCAAATAAACAAACAACATCCCTGATCGCTGCACAGCCCGAAGGCCTGCAGTTTACACGGTGATGCAGTGTATCCTCTCGGCCGCTATCTTTGGTTTCCTAGACCAGGGTCGCCATTCCAACATCAGATAGCCTATGTGATAACAACTGAGGAGCTATGTGGAACTCGAACCAACCCTAGGGTTGGGCAGGAATCGGCCCCGGGGCCTCCGTGCAAGAGGAAGGCATGGTACCCCTAGGGCCAGCATAAGAAACAAATAAGTGCATAAAATGCAACTAAATAAAGCCCAATATCAATCAGTCAGAAAAAAAAGAAAACCTGTCATATGTAAAGTATGGGTACCTGTTCAAGTCTCTACTAAAACAAAAGACTGAAATATTTTTTTTACACCTTGAACACCCATACATTGCACACATAGACAGCCATGCCGAGGTAATTTCATACACTGAAACTCCGAATAAATTCTGATAAGAGTGACTTTAATTACTATAACAACCCATAGTAAACTGCAGTCAATCCAAGTCCACTCCACTGCCGCTAGGGGTGCTGAACTTTGTTTTCATGCATTTTAGTCAAAGTTTTCTGTCTTGTTCTTCTTCTTCTTCTTCTTTTATGACCACATAGGATCACTTTAGTCAGTCCGTCGTTTAGGTCTCTTTGAAGGGATTGTTCGGGCTTTGCGGTCCTCCCAGTACTTCTTCAGACGCTCCGATCTTCGTGCCCTTTCCTCAGTTGAAAATGTGCGTGTTGTTGGTTTGTTTTGTGTAAGGGTAAAGCGGAGGTTTGTATTCTTGAGTTTTGTATTCAATTTTATCTTATTTTTGGTGTCTTCTGTTGTAAGGCCTATTTCCTTCAGATCCTCTCTTACTTCTCTGATCCATTTACATCCTGTTGTGGTATTTTTTGAGACGAGATTGTGTTGTACTAGTTGTTTCAGAAGTCTCGAGTCCTGCATCCTCATGATATGTCCAAAGAATCCCAGTCTCCTCTTACGCATAGTATCTGTAATGGGTTCTAGCTCTTTGTACACGACTTTGTTAGGTATTAACCGCCACTGTCCATCTTTCTGATATTTTTTGTTGATACAGGTTCTTCCAATCCTCCTTTCAATTTTCTGAAGTCTGTCAGTCTTTGATTGTTTATTCAGGTAAAAGAGTGTTTCTGCTGCATATGTAGCTTCCGGTTTTATAACTGTGTTGTAGTGTTTTATTTTTGTATTTATTGATAGACATTTCTTTTTGTAGATATCCCATGTTAATTTTTGTGCTTTAGCTAATCTATTTGTTCTTACTTGGATTGAGATTTTTTCATTTAAGTTATGTGTTATTACTTCTCCAAGATATTTAAACTGAGTTACTATTTTGATTTTATTACCATTTATGGTGACTTCTTTTAGCTGTGTTGGTTTTTGGGGCATAATTTCTGATTTTTCAAATGATATTTTGAGGCCAATTTTATTTGCAATGTTTTGAAGTTCTGATATCTGGGTTTTTGCTTCTTTTATGTCCACTGCTAGTAATGCTAAATCGTCAGCAAAACCCAGGCAATTTGTTTTGATTTTTCGGCCAATCTTTATTTTGGGGGGACATTTTCTAAACCATTCCCTCATTACCATTTCTAGAGCACAGTTAAATAATAGTGGTGAGAGCCCATCTCCCTGCCGTAGTCCAGTTTTAATTTCAAATGTCTCTGATGTTTCACCCCTGAACTTCACTTTTGACTTGGTATTGGTGAGAGTCAATTTTATCATGTTTATTAATTTGGGGTGTAGTCCAAGGTGTCTTAACATTTTAAACAGAGATTCTCTATGGATGCAATCATAAGCTTTCTTGAAATCTACAAATGTTATCACCATATCTCTGTTTCTTCTCCTGTTATAGTCCATTATCAACTTAAGACTCATGATCTGATCAGGACAGCTCCTCCAGGGTCTGAAACCTCCTTGATATTCTCCTAGTTCTTTCTCAAGTTGTAAACTTATCCTATTAAGGATGATTATTGAAAATTCTGTCTTGTTCTATACTAAAGTCCTTGTTACATGTGTCTTATAGGGTCAGACATGAAGAACATGCACCCTCAGCGCAAAATCGGGAGTCGACATCCTAGGCATTCACTCGCTGGCAAGATAATTTTCTCCAGTGTGCAGTGGCGACCGGTAACAATTTGGCTGGTGGGTCAACAGCAATAATAATAATAATAATAATAATAATAATAATAAAAATGGAAGTAAATTCTACCAATCGAATTATAATTCAATGTGTACATATTAGTGGTGATTGACTGATGGTTTCTTATTGACTGACTTGACAACACAGCACTCATCCCTCAATAAATTCACATTTCACATTCAAGTCATCGCCCAGTCGGTCACGGTGCTTACAATATTAAGTAAACCAACTATCTTGCTTGTACGACATATAATATGTACTAAATTTAAAATGAAAATAGGCCTACTGTATTACAGTTTAAAAGCGTTGTCTGAATATAGCCTACCAAGTGAACGTGATGGCCTGATTCAAATGTACAAAAATTGAAATCCATGCACCATTTGTCAACACTGTTGAAGTGTTTTGTTATTTGTACATAACGTTTAATTTTAATTCACTTCAAAATTATCATCATAGAAAACAGATTCTTGAGAAAGAGTGCCTATTGAATTCACAGTATGAAACATGTTAGAAAAGCATATGAATTGCAGTGCTGTGACAAGGCGGTTCTGTCACACATGACTTCTCAGGCCTGAGATCTGCAGGCAAGCAATATAAGAATCTAATTTAGTTTGTTCCATATAAACTCTGTAGTAAATATATATGTATATAAAATAGGTCCACATTAGCCAATACAAATGTGTCTTTAAAAAAATTTAAGAAGATTCACACTGTTGGTACCGGTACATATTTCTTCGGCCTTAAAAAATAGAATATAACGTTATTTAAACACTCAAAAAACACAACACTAAAAGTCCTATGAAGAATCAAACTTGAAATATCGTACTATATAATATCATTAGAAACATAACTAAAAACACCAAATATAGGAACATATAAAAGTAGGTACAATTGTTGTTCTTGAGTCTTGGTTGTCAATTGCAAGATTTTCTACATGAAGATTATTTTTTCCGAGGTTTTTTTTTTTTTTTTTTTTTTTACAGCTGGAGAAGGACCAATGGGGCTGAAACATGTACCAATTGTATGAATTTTCTTAATTTTTCTTTTCAGACATTGACTAAGGTGGACCAACTATAATTATTTTCTGCAGGCAAGGGCGCATGTACACCAATACTTTCTCGCAAGGCCAAAGGTGTAGAAGCGGACATGCGGTGACGGTCACTCGAGTGCAAACTGTTGTGGAGGGAAGCTGTAACTGAAGTTTTCTCTGCTATTTAACAATGTCATAGAAATGTTCACTACAAATGACTATTTTCTTCTCTTTTTCATGAATCTAAGGAGTGGTGTGTCACAGATTTCGATTCCCATAGGGAACTTTAAGAACTTTAAATATCTGTCCTGTCCGCCTCCATGGCTAAATGGTTAGCGTGCTAGCCTTTAGTCACAGGAATCCCGAGTTCGATTCCCAGCAGGGTCAGGAATTATAACCATAATTGGTTAATTCCGCTGGCACGGGGGCCGGGTGTATGTGTCGTCTTAATCATTTCATCCTCATCACAACGCGCAGGTCTACGAGCGTCAAATCAAAAGACCTGCATATGGCGAGCCAAACTTATCCTCGGACACTCCCGACACTAAAAGCCATACGCCATTTCAATATTTGTCCTGAACGAGTAAATTTATAGTTCCAAAAGTGTCCTGATGAGGTTTTACTGAATAAACTAACCTCCAACATCAGTCATCCACTCCGCGCTGCAGTTTGAGGTGTATTACATTCTCACTTAATTTCATTATAAAGCATTAAAATTAAGCAATTGTTTACTTCATCCTTTATTTCTAACGAGTTAACTATTGCTACTGGCCAGTCAACGGGTATTACTAATCTACTCCAATATCAGCTTCAAGTTCGAATGTTGATGAGAGAGCCCACTAGTGCACATAGCGAGAAATCTATTCCGAAGATGATCGATCACACTCAATATCATCACCACTACAGTGCATAAATATTGATAGCAGAAAAAATGACGCACGCTTAATCGCTCATAATAATGGATGCATCCCTGACAGGATTCTCGCTGTAACTGAAGGACTATCTACAGTTTTTAATAAAGGAATTTTCAAGGGATAAAAAAAAAGCTGTTGTTATAATGGAATTCTTGCCGTACTCGCTGTAGCGAACTTCCAGTGTATTTAAATTTAGAAAAATTCAACAGGAGGGAGCTCAATGTACTGCTCATGACTATATTTAGATTAATATTTTCAAATTTTTTCATTCTATACCTTTTACCAATAAAGTGAAGAATCAGGGAAATATCAGCACCTGTTGGAGAAAGAAAGGCTTTGTTTATTGAGAGCACAAATGGGAAATCCTATCTTCTTTACAATGCCCCTCAAAATTGTTTCTTCAATGTGGGAACTGGACACTATTTTTCAAATGTATGATGTGAGTGGTTCATGAATAGTTGGTGGTTGACCTTTTTGATGAAAACCATAAATCTTGCATCTAATCAAGTCACAATGAAAGACATTATTGTCTTCTATTGCTTTTCCTGCATACTGATGGAGTTGCAGGTGTAAGCTGTCACATACAGAGATTTGGCTTTGTTTTACAGCCGGATACCTTTTCTGCTGCCAATCCTATGTAGGGGGGTGTACTCACTAGCGATGGGCAGTCTGAGATAGGGCCTTGAGGCTTCTCCAGACTAGCGCAGGTGCAGTCGCTTAAGTGCGGCCAGTATCCAGTATTCGGGAGATAGTCGGTTCGAACCCCACTGTCGGCAGCCCTGAAGATGGTTTTCCGTGGCTTCCCATTTTCACACCAGGCAAATGCTGGGGCTGTACCTTAATTAAGGCCATGGATGCTTCCTTCCCAGTCTTAGCCCTTTCCTGTCCCATTGTCGCCATAAGACCTATCTGTGTCGGTGCAACATAAAGCCAATAACAAAAAAAAAAAAAAAAAAAGAGACTAGCGCAGGCACTATTTCTCGTGAGAAATGTCGAGACACCATTGTCCCCGCACTGTACAGGGAGCAGCGTGCCGTAGGCTCACACATAAGTGGAGCTGAATGTTGTTCGTGCGGAATATGCGAGTAGCCAACCATGAGAGTTCTCCATTCCGTAAATGCGTGTCAACAAGCGACTAGATCGTTCAATTCTACCGAGGTCTATTATAAAGGATACACATACTGGCATTGTAAGCAGTGCACCCTTGAAAATTGGTTATTGGTTTGTATGGAAAGAATATTTTATTACTGGTGTGGAACAACGCATAAAATTATCATCCAGGAAGGTGATTTCAACTCTGCACTGTCTGCTAGCCAGCAGGGAAACAGGTTTTTCCCGTGCCGTGTGTGCGAGTCTGGGTTTTTTTTTGTGCCTTGTTGAAGACATCAGAGGGGTGGCACGTGGACAGGAACCCGACCAGATTAAAAGCGATCAATACTTTGAGATTTTGACGTCATGATATTTAACCAATTGGACCGCAAGGTTAGCCCGATCGCAAAATCTCGGCCAATAAAATTTAATTAACAAACACACCTACGTCTTGAAGAAATAAATACCCATGTACTTGGGGAAATCTTTCTCTTTCTCAGTCGGCTCATTCTGTTCCGCTCATTTGCATTCGCTCAGTTGCTCAGTTGTCTACGGGAATAAGTGTTCGAGCACATGTGTTATTGGAAATGGCGTATCCGACGTGGAACATTACCAGCATTCATTTGAGGAAAGACGATAAATTTTCTGCTTCTGAGGAAATTTTATATCACAGAAATATCGGAAACGCCGCAGTTCAGATTTCCTTACCTTTATAAATCTGAAAAAAAATTTCTAAAGTAGGTAAAAACTGTGCCATCTTGAAGAATCGAGTGTGTGTTATGAACTATTTCTAAGACAGATCTTTTAGTTTCAGCTTTCACCAGAAGACGCAAGATCCCCAGCAATCCTGAAATATTTCGGAAGAATGGAACTTTAGCATTACGACGGAGTTTGTATTTGTCCTAAGTCCTCGCCTGCTGCAGCCACGTATCATTAAAATGTGAGGCATAATTCAGCCCGGGAGAGAATAACATCGGAGATGGAGTTTGGTTAAATATTCACTGATCATCAACCGAGTCCAGAAGTCAAGTCTACTACAGCTAAGATTTTAAATTATATTTTCCTCTATTTTCTGTTGTAATAATTATGTAGACGTAGTCCTTGCTTGAATATTTGAAATCATTTCTAATAGTCTTTGTAGTTAGGAATTTCACTCTTCTTTCACTGGTGTTGGTAGATTTGATGTGTGTGAGAGTGTATTTGGGACCTATATATTTGTTCTATTTGAGTGAGTGCTTCGTGACATGTTCTCACTGTCCCATGATAAGTCGAGGAAAGTGTTAAAAATATTTGACCCACGAGATAATAGTTATTAATTTATAAATTAATGATGGAATAAATTTTTGAATTATTTGGGACAGAATATCGACGTGTTCTGTGAATTTAGGATTTTTCCTTGATGTTTTGTGGTTTACCATAGATTCGAGATAGAATAGAGTCATCTATGATTTCATTAAACCATAGCCTGCGATGACGCGACCGCGCGCGTATAATAATAATAATAATAATAATAATAATAATAATAATTGACATTATTACGGTCTAATAGAATGTTTAAAGGTCATGAGTGTAATTATTACTGTGCTTATAAGTGATTAATGTGTGCTATATTGAAGTAGATGTTGGCCTGGAATATTGGTCGTGGCTTGAATGTCCACAAATTTTGCATTTACTGTTATTGGTATTTTTGAGACTTGTAAATGGATCTTAAGATAGGATTTTATTTGTGTGTCCATTACATGAGTCGGTTAAGGAAGAGAGTGTGTCTTTGAACATAATTTCTTCTTATGCAGCACATGTTGATCAATAATTTGAGATAATAAGAGATTAAAAATAACGTAGTCGTGACTCATAGACCGTATGCGCGAATGTTTATTTATCTGTGACTGTAGGCAGTTCTATGGAATTTTAGTGATGATTTCTACTGTAAAATTATCCTGGAACATCGTTGTGGAATCTATTTCATTGGAAAAATGATAATCCTGTCACAATCACACGTCAGACGATTGTAAAGGTAGCCCTTGTCTGATATTGTCATCGAGAGAAGCTCTCATATTTCAAATAAAATTTAAAATTAAAAATAAAGAGATAGGATTCGATAAATCTATTGATAATATTACCGTGGACCAAAGCTTGAATGTGAGATGGATGAATGACTGATTTTGTTTATAATTGTGATTTCCATGGTTATATTTCGTCATGATATGTGTACGCTGAGCGCGTAAAGTTTCAGTTTTTTTGTTGTTTTGTGGCGAGCATATTTGGCTCAATTATGAATCTTTAAGTGATTTTATGACGGAATAAGATAGATTAGGATCTTTGCTTCGAGGGAAAATACTTAAGCAAGGATCGCGTCAATGAACTAAGCTCACAAAATGTAAAATGTTTAACGCTACAATGCGAGAATTTTGAGTCTTTATTGTGAGTTGTGCACAACAATAGGTCAATTGACATAAAAATAAGAATTTAATGAGTTGGATATTGGATTTCGAAATAATTTTATTATATAATTTGAAGCTTAAATAATTAATTAGAATAATATTTAATTAATAGAAATGATTTATTTGATTTTTCGTATGTGAAGTAAAAATTTGACTCACGGGTAAATGAATCGCAGAGTATTGCTAATTTAAATAATAATTCAAAAAAAGGAAAATAATTCAGATTTCTGATATTTTGAGATAGGATTTTCTCAAATAATAATTTATTTCATTTCCTAAAGACGATTTATTAAGATTAGTTCTGTATCTTTGCAGAATGAAATTTAATGGAGAACTGCGGGTGCATTCCAGCAGGGAAGAGATAAATATTTTATTTCAAGATTTTGAAAATATTTATAGAATCTGGAAAGTGCTGATATTTTATTTAATAAATGTTAAAACCCATTTCTTTTTAGTGTTTTCATTTGTCGTCAGTCCTTAGATTGTCCCTGACCCCTATAATTTAGCGTTGCCTGTAAGCGAACGTTCCGCCTCTGGGACTTTTGCTTACCGGCTGAGCTGCCCGGCAAAACGGGGGCAGTAAGTACATGAATTAGTAGGCTAAGTACAGAAACTGACAGTTACTGTACGTCCTACATCATTATCACTAAATTTATCAGACCCCACATTCACTATCCATTTAAGCCGTGCTTGTATTTACCAACATAACGGTGACAAAGGAAAGAATTAGTTACAATATTACAGAGTATTCGCGTCATAATCAATTGTTACTTGTAATAATCAGGTACTTCGGCATACGACTGTACAATGTGTAATTTGGTCCAATTGTATGCAGTACTGCTCAGACTATGTCCGAAACACAACGTAAGTCGTGGACTACAGATTATTTTGAAGAGATGCTACATAGTACACTCCGCTGTGTTGTTTGTTCCAAAGAACTGAGATACGTCAGAAGAAATACTTCTGGCATGACCCGGCACTTTAAAACACATAACATCGCAGCAGGGAAATCATCACAGATTATCAAGAACAAAATGTTTAAGGTTTGATATCTACTATAAAAAATTATGCTGGATGAGCAGAAGGTAAGATAAGCCGTACAAGGGATGTCACAATCCTTTTTATGTTAACACTCTGACTACCATGAAGTTGCCAGGGCATTTAAACCTCATGCCCAGCCATTTTTAAAGAGTCCCTGCCTGTCAGTCCTACCTTCTGCACTGTGGAAGAAAAATATTTACTATTCATATATTATACTTCGAAATACTGTGAAAATTAGAACATACCTGGGGAAGGAATTCTAGTATCATTTTAAGGTATGATATCCGGTGTCCCATGCTCCAGGGTGCAGAGGGATGCCACATTTCCTGCAGTATCATCTTGTGTCAGATACTTATTCTTTCTCCAGAAAAACTCTACATCTTCTTGTCGGGTAGGGGTCAGTTTTCATTGGTGGGAATTTTAGCAGAACGTGTTCATTCATTTTTCCATCCAGACGTGATGGGGATCTTTAGCTGGTGTTCTTTGTGGAAGGCCAGGTGAATGTAATGCAATGGATGCCAGTGATGATGTGTCAGAGGGCAGAAGAGGCTGTCCTGACTTGGGTCAGGGCTGAGACAAGGTAGGAGGTTTATGACCTTCAAGATAACATGTTTTAACAGAGTTTCTGGACACTTATCTTGAAAGTCATAAACCTCCTACCCCTGTCCCACTCTCAGCCCTGACCCAAGTCAGAGGAGCCTCTCCTGCCATCTCTGACATGCCATCACTAGCATCCACTTCACCGCATTCCATTCACCAGGCTCCCCCCACGAAGAGCACCAGCTAAAGATTCCCCATCACACCTGGATGGAAAAAAAAAAAAAAAAAAAAAAGTTTTAAGTGATTTGATAGAATTTGAGGGTGTTCTTGTAGAACAAAACATGCCATTCTTTGTATAACAGTGTGTATTTTTTTACAGGTATGTTTATAGTGTCATAATTTATTTGAAATTGTTGAGTGTTTGACAGACTGGAAAGTTTTTATGGTACATATTCCCTCCTTTCAAGGATTTTTGTTGGTCCCTAACATCCTTCGGTACTCTTGTTTTGCCTGATTTTCTGTGGTATTCTGTTCATGTAGGGTTTTTGCAAGAGCAACAATGTTGTTGTAGTTATCAATTCAAACAGAATACCCTAGGTCTAAGTATGGACTAAAAATTTTGAGGACTGTACTATTTAAGGCCATTCCACTTGCGTTGTAAATTAGCAACTTGCAAATGCATCCAGTTTTAGATTCACAAACCATCCCAACCATAATTCCATATGGAGATATTTTAGATGGATTGCACACTCAAAAACGCAATCGGCATCTCCAAGCAAGCATGCCTTCAACTAAAACGATATTTCGGCCTGGCCTTTAAGGCGACTGAAAACTGGTCCGAAAGTTTTTCTAATATTGGCCTGATTTTATAGAGACTGTCTGCACTGTTTCCAAAGTTGCTACTGGCACTAAAATGCAAAGACATCATAATATTTTCGAACCTGTTAATGGACATTGTCTTGGAAAATACAGGTGTTGAAAAAACAGAATCATCTGTCCAGTACAATTTTAGATCAAGTTTGTTTATAATTCCGGTAACTAACATCAAACCATTAAAGTGTTTCATTTCGGTAGCTAACACAGGTTTTTAAGTTTGATAAATTGAATATTTTGTGAATGGATGCAGTGCACTACTGATAACCTGCTGTGCGTATAAGTTAATCTGCTCACAAACATACTCAAAAAAGCTGTCACTTATAAAAAATTTTACAAAAGACATTATTTCTTCACTGTTTGGAACCTCTAAATTAAGGCCTACATTTCCTAAAAAACTCAGGTAATGGGGGATAAGAGAGGTATAAGAAAGAGGAGCAGTGTCTGGTATTTCACCATTATTATGCACTTTCACTGTCTAAATCTGGGATGAGTTCATCTCCAGAATCATCATTATAAATCATTTCAAAGCTTCTTCAACATAATATAAATTTACTACTCGCCATCCTGCATCTTGTTTGTGGCGCTAACACAACACGGAGTCAAGACCGCGGGCTTGGAATGTGCCAGGAAAGAAAAATATTTATGCTGGATGAGCCAAGGCAGGAATTACTATTTTGAAATGTGTTAACGAAGGTCAGAATGGTCATCTAACTGCCATCTATGAAAGAATGACAGTATTATGATCCATAACGCAGTCAAAACTTGAAATTTTCGCACAAATTCGTATTCACCTTAAGGCGTATAAGGGAGTTTACACTGGCGAAATGTTATCTGCCTTAAGGCGCCTACAGGAGTTAATGTGTTGGTAGCAAGAGTACAGAAACACCCCAAAATACAATGGGATTCATTACAGAAAAGCTTTGTCGCATTATAATAAGATCCATGGGCTCATTTTTGAAAGAGTATTTGCTTTAAGTTTTGTTCTCATAAAATGAGATATACCACCATAATAATTCAAGTGTAATTTCTCATTTCATTTATGCAATTTGCATGCCTACTTATGCATACATTTCCACTTTTGGATAGCATTCAAATACCTAACATTCAACCACTGTCGAGTTAAAATTCTGTATCATTACTGAAATACATAATTATGTGGCAGTTCCTTGAGACTAGCATGATCGTGTGATTACAGCATTCGTACACCTGGTCTATAAAAGGATACAAACACAATGTTCAAACAGATCAGGGATATCAGAACAGGATATCTTAGATTTATACAATTTTCCTCCTTTTTCATAAAAACACATATTTAATAAATATGTTTTTTCATATCAACTGAGATAGTTCTAAACTTACAAAAAATACCTTTAATATGAGTGTATGACACCATCAAAGAATACACTGAAATAAAAAAACAGGCAGAAGAATGATAAGATAGAGATCAACGAATGACAAGAGCCCTTTTCCTATGAGAAACGTCCTCTTAGTTCTTTCATACCTCATACCAGATACACTTCACGTCTCACAAAATATGCCAACATCAAAATTGTGACTGTCTCAATTTACTGTATGTTGGCTCTTCTATGCAGACACAGCACTCAAGATTATCTTTAAATAAATATTCACACTATAAAAAAAACTCTTCTTTCTTCGTGACCACCAATTATAATCTGAAACAAACATCAACTACAATTAGATGATTAAAGCAAGAAAGAACATTTTATATAAATAAGACCTTCCATTCTAGATTGCATATCATCATACCTGTTGAATACTGACACATCCTGAATAGGTGTTGAAACCTTCTGCTGAAGGATTTTGCCGTAACCTCCACGACCTCCATCATAATCTGTGCGATATTCGTCTCTCACCTTAAAAACACAACCAAAAGTACAAGATCAGTTACCCTGTTTTATAAGAAGTATGATATAGTGCAGTTATATGCATGCTGAATCAACATTAAGTAATGGAAAGGAATAAACAACTAACAAAGGAAGTTATAAACAGGAAGATATGAATATGCACAGGAACACAAAATACAATAGTATTTTCCTATCTTTTCATATACTAAAGACTCCATTCAATACAGCGACAAATCTAAAATTGTCATTTTATAAATACTTGAATCTCTAGAACACAAAATCTATATACCTTCATTGTAAGAATGCTGCAAATATTCTGCTGACAAAATATTTTTAGGAAGATAACTTGTTGATAAAATGTGAAATATCTGTTCTAGTTCAACAGCCATTTAACAGAATGATTCAACAGGAGGAAAACCACCACTCGTCTATTTTTAAGTCTTGAATAAATTAATTTGAAAATAAATGTTTACACAGCAGTCAAACTTATGTGTCAAATTTTCAATATCTCGAAGTAATTTTAATTTCCTGGCGGTATTGTATCTATATTATATATGAAATGTATATTAATTCTTTCCATAATTCGAAGTTTTATTACTCCAGGAAAATTTTATTCACCAGATGTAAAATCTTCTTAAACTGAGAGTTTTCCTGCAGGTGCAGGGTCCGCTTGATGGGAGAGGCAGATTCTTCTGTTCCTGATATGTTAAGGGCACCTGGATGTGCATATCTAAGAAACTACTGACATCAACAATCTTGGTTCATCAACAGAAATACAAGTAGCAACAAATGACATTTAAAAATCTACAACTTTATTTTGAAGGCCCGTCCGATGGCCATGATTGTAAAGCCTGACACCGTGGTTAGTGGTTTGAGTCCCCATCAGAATGTTGGGTGGCAGGGTAGGAGAGATGGTGATATACAATTTTTAAAGTGTGGCAAAAGCCTGGATTCATTACCAAAGCTCTCTGCAGTATTCACATGGAGTGAGGGCATATGACACTGTTAATGGCGTCTCGTCCGTCGGATGGCGACATTACGCCTTGAACAGATCCCTACAGGAGTAGGCTATGTACCAGCACTGGTTTTCACTCTTTCCCTTCCTACTATCATATATCATTTCATTCATTTCATCTCATTAACTCCTCTGATGAGGGTGACATAACGAAGAGCATCCAGTCGTAAAAACTTGCTACAAAGACCCATATATTTTTGGTGATATCTGAAGCCATTTCTTTTCAGTTTTAACTCAATTAATTTATAACTGTTATGTTCTTCAGCCTGCTAAAACTAATTCTTGAATGAATTTATAAACAGAATTGGGAAATAATCATGTAAAAGTAATCAAATTGGATTTGTAATGAATACTTTCTTGGTAATTGTTACTTTTTACAAAATGTAACTTTTACTCATGATTTACTTCTTGAAATGAAATTGTAATAATTACATTATAGTAATTGATATAAATTGCATGCAAGCAGAGAAGGGGTGATGAATAAGTAATAAAGATAACTTGCTCAGTTATACCACAGCAGAACCGGTAGCTTCATCAGCGGTGGATGAAGTACTTTCCAAATACTTACCCTACAATAACCATCACCACTGAGGATGCTCTTGAAATTAAACACAGGTATTCCCTCAAGTGAACCTGTAGAGCACCTTTTCAGTAAACGCAAAGATGTACTTTCTGCAGACGTCATGGCTTAGGGATGAGAATTTTATGAACCAACTGTTTTTTAAACTAAATGGCAAATTATTTGAACTGCTAAAATACCAAATCCCACCACAGCACTACAGCCCTGATGGGCCTTCACCTACCAAGCGACTGTTGCTTAGCTCGACAGCTTGCAGATTACGAGGAGATATATGGTCAAGGCAATGAATCCTCTCGGCTGTTATTCTTAGTTTTCTAGACCGGAGTCACCATCTTACCATCAGATAGCTCCTCAATTGTAATCACGTAGGCTGAGTGGACTTCGAACCAACCCTAAGTTCCAGGTAAAAATCCTTGATTTGACTGGGAATCAAATCTGTGGCCTCTTGGTGAGAGGCAGGTACACAACCCCTAGACTGTGGGGCTAGTGCTAAAATACACTTACTAAAATAAAAATTATGGGAACAGATAATTTTGGAAGCTGTCCTTGGAGGGCCAAGTTTTATTTCCAGTACTGCCAGAAATTTAAGAAATGTAAGAGGGCTGGTATGTGGCTACAATGGTACACACAGCTCACCTCCAATGGGGGTGTGCCAGGAAAGAGCTGCATCACCTTGGGATGAGGACACAAGTTTACTTTATTTTGAAAGGCGCAAGGTATTATGTTTATTTTCACGTAGTGATGATAGCCAAATGTTTTTATGTTAAAAAAAACCTCCAACTGAAGTAATTTCTCCATATGTTAAAAAAAAAATGTCATTTACTGAAGACTGTCCTGTGAAGTTAATTCTATTTGTAATTTTACTGCTTACTTGTTGTAAAAGCAATTTGTAATATTGTAATTGAGTAAACTATTCCTCAAGCAACTCCATTCCTGACCTGGTCAAATGACCGGAAACAGGCTGTGGATTTTCATTTCATTCCTCAAGCAACTGTTATCCAGCCTAATTACCCTTTTTTTTTTGTACTTTTACCATCACTGTTTATAACTTACCTGAAAAAGAAAACATATAACAATTATACCTGAAAAAGAAACAAATTAATTAAAACAGATTGACTAGTTTCATTCTTGAAAGAACATCAGATTCTATAAAATCACATTCAAAACTATTTTAAAATGTACAAACATTTATGCTAAAATTCTTAAAAACTTAAAATTTGGAACTTAACGGTATCTTAATGAAGTCCTTACTTCTGTCCACTCTAGCATAGAAGAGAATTTAAACATAAATATTTATAAATTCCTAAATATTTTTGAATGTGTTTTGATACAATCTGACGATCTTTCAAGAACGAAACATGCCATTCTATTTCCATTAAGTTGTTTCTTTTTCAGGTATAATTCTATTACCATATGTTTTCTTTTTTCAGGTAATTTACAAATGTGTTTATTCAAAAATTAGTTTCGACAAAGAGGAACCAAACAGTTTTAAAAAAAGAAAGATACATCTCACTCCATACTCGGCCCTGTAGAGAAACGGGTCAAGGGGTGAACAACAACAACAACATTCCCCACATGTATAATATTTATCACCGAGCCGAGGTGGCTGTGTGGTTAAGGGCGCGCAGCTGTAAGCTTGCATTAGTGGGTTAGTGGATACAAACTACAATGTCAGCAGCGCTGAAGATGGTTTTCCTTGGTTTCCTGTTTTCACACCAGGCAAATGCTGGGGCTGTACCTTAATGCCACGGCCACTTCCCTCCCACTAGCCCTTTCCTGTCCTATCATCGTCTTAAGACCTACCTATGCCGGTGTGACGTCAAGCCAATTGTAAATAAAATACTTATCTTTACAGGAAGTTGTGGGTGAAAATACAGCTGGCTTGAATACTCGAGTTGAGACTTGGAGATTGGATTATGAGCTTTGTGCTCTCCTTAAGTACAGTATCTACAGAAGTTATTTCTGTCAGTATCATATGGTCTGCTATATTCCAAGGCAGCCTGGAGAGGGGGTGCACAGAGATGGGCTGGGGTCAATGTGTGCCTCAGACAATGACAGTAAGAGAGAAACTGGCTAATTATGGCATGCCCTGCACCAAGTAACAGTGCTTTGTGAAAGGTCACTGTACTGTAGTTACTGACTGTGTAAATCAGTAATGCAAACACCATGGAGAAAAAACATATACTGAAATGTTAAAGTAGTGAAAAATTAAAATTGATTAAAGGGTTGAGAAGGAAGGCTACTGCGATAAAATTTGGTATTTCAGCTATACGCCGTCAATTATTTTGAAAAATCACATCACGTTTCTCATCAGAAAGTAAACATTTTTAGAGTAAGTTACCCTCAGTTTGAAGAAACTCTGTTTAAATGGCTGCTTCCTTCCTGTTCCTATCTCTTATTGCCATTAACATAAGACCTATTTGTGTCAGTGTTTGACCTGAAGCAAAATTGTAAAAAAAAAAAATTAAAAAAAAAAAAGACCGGGCTCTAGATATCCTGCCCACTTCTTGTTGCTATGTATAGGGGCAACCTTCAGTCAAAGAGGACGTTTTTCACGCGGTTAACACATTAAAAAACTTCGTAGAGTACCAGGTGGTGCAGAAAAGTAGGCAAAAGAAACCAACAGGCTTCTTTTCAAAGATTTCAATTTGTACTAGCAACATAACTGTTTAGTAGTTTAATAAAATAGACACAATGCAGTAAAATCAATCAAAATTTGTACAGTATTAATTCTGTAGCATTACAATCCTAAAAACCCTACTTAGTAGGCCCACAGGAGTAGTTCTAGTAACAGTAATAGTAGGAAGTAGCAACAGTTGACTATTCATGTGTTTATAACATTGTAATGGTAACACTCCTTTTTTTTATACCTTTCTACATCTTGAATTTTCAGAGTCTCGAAATATTTTTCATCTCCGAAGGCACTTTGAGATTTTGAAGTTCAACTGTATATATTTTCAATGAACCTACTGAATCTTAAAACCCTTGAATTGGACAATCCACTTATTTGAGTTGTAATATGATAATGCTTGTTGTTTAAAGGGGGCTAACATTTAGGTCATTGCCCACTAATGGTACGAGATGAAACTCGTCAACAGATTGTAACGAGCTCAAGGAGTCGGTACACAACAGAAAGTGTTGGTGTGCATTGGACAGCGCGTACCGCAAAGCTTCAAGGATAGCATAGAGTTCTGCTGTGTACACACTACAAGTTTCCAGAAGATGAAAAAGAAACCACTCATTATTAACAACGAACACACGGCCTACTTTCGCTTCTGCCCTCGAATCATCTGTGTAAATAACTACTGAACCTGGATACCTGCCAATAACGTACGGGAAGAGCCTCCGATAAACGGAGTTGTACTCACCTTAAGCCTGGCATGCAGATACAGGATGATTTCATATTTATTTACAATTTTCAATACGGAACAACCATGAAGTTTATTACATGCAATGATTTCAGATCGTCGAATTAACCACAGAGGTACCTTACTTAGTCGTCTACCAAAACAAGGAATTGAAGGTACCAGTACATCAAACAATCTGTAAATGCTATCCAAGCATATACCAATGGGCTGCTTTGCTTGTGGATAAGCAGCGTACAGCCGACTGTTAGCATTGTTGAATATCCACAGGGAGTTTGGGTGAAGAGGCATCTGTCGCAAATTTTCAGCATAGGACAATAGTGTTTGTTGCCGCCTCAGCTGTAAAGGCAGCACACCAGATTCAGCAAGCAGGCTAGCAATGGGGCTAGTACGGAATGCTCCTGTTGCTAACCTAACTCTGCTGTGGTGGATGCTCTTCAGTTTCAAAAAGACGCTTAGCCTTGTTGATCCATACGCTCCAGTGCCATTGTCTAACTTGGATAAAATATATTCCCTAGAAAATCGCGGGAGTACTGTGCGGTCTTCCTCTCATGCAGTGCCGCTAAGAAACTTCAAAATATTCAGTTTCTTAGCGCATTTCATTTTAACTGACATGTGTGGTTCCCATAATAATTTACTATCAAAAAGAAGGCCAAGAAATCGGCACGTGTTAACTACAGGAAGAGCAACACCCCACTAAATAAAGCTCAGGATGAGGATGAAGATTGTGCTTCTGGCAGAGGTGAACAACAGAGGTTTTAGCAGTTGAAAACTGAAAGTCATGTTCTAATGTCTACTCTTCCTCTCTCCTAATAGCTTGTTGTAATTGTGGTTCTGGGACTGCCGTATTTTGTGAGCTATAACACAGAGCAAAATCATCCATATATAGTGATATTACTGCTGAACCAGCAACAACAATACCATTTATGGCAATCACAAACAGAGTGACACTGAGAACAGATCTCTGTGGGACTCCGTTTTTTCCTGAACATGACATTTTGAATATCCGCTCCCTACTCTGAGACGGAGGGACAAAACATTTGCAATAAAACCGGCAAGTTACCTTGGAATTCTCATTGATGCAGGACTGAAAAGATGTCACAGCACCATGTGGTGTCACAGGCCATTTCCAAATCAAAGAAAACAGTCACCAAATGCTGCTTTTGGAGAAACGTGTCCTAGACAAAACCAAGTGGTCAGTGGTGGAGCGGGCAGCTTGAAAACCACACTTGTACTCGGACACAAGTCTTCTTTTTCTCCAAGCACCACACAAGTCAGCAATTCACCATTCTCTCGAATAATTCACACAGACAGCGAGACAAATAGGTTGTAACTTACTGCATACTTAGGATCTTTGTCAGGCTTTAGGAAAGGATTTATTATTTCCTTCCACCACTGTGACAGAAACTCACCTTCTATCCAGATTTGGTTCAACACCCCAAGATGATTTAAGAGGCTATCCTCGCTGAGGTGCTTCGGCATCCGGTTATGGACATTATCTGGTCCAGGACCCGTGTCCTTGCAAAGCACCAAGGCGCTGAGGAGTTCCCTATTCTCTGTTCTATTCTAGTGAAAGTTTCAGTCATAAGTCTTCTACGTAAAATGATTCCCTTGTCAACTCATACACCATTCTGGATTGAGTTAACTTTGATACTCCAAGCAACTTTGTCAAGTACCTGGATTTGACTCTTTCTAATGCTGTTAGGTATTGTACCAGTTATACGCAGTACATGCCATATTTTTTTTAGAGAAATAATATTTAATTATCATGCAAGACATTCACTGTGAGCTTGATCTGTCTACGCTCTGTGAAGCGAGCTCACCTGAGGCAGCTATACGGGTGACGTGGCCACAGGAGCAAGATAGGCTACCCGCCTGTTCTGCCACATGCTACCTTGCATGGACTGGCATGTTCTAGAAGAAACGTCACATCTTCCCACATGTTCAGCTAGGAAATTTTCAAAACTCCTGTAATAATGATCGTATCAACTTGAGGGATACGTCATTTTGTAGAGAATCATGTAAACGTCTCTAATATTAAGTTTAAAGTAAATCCACCAAGGGATTCTCGAGTTATTCCACTTCATAGAATCATGATATCTGATGACGTACGAACACAAATCGTATATAAGATGAGCTAAACCCAACCAAGTCAGTCAGTCATAGCTGGGAGTCCAGTCTGACTCACCACGCTACACCATTATCTTGTTCGTCGAGACAATGTAAATTAAGTAGCATAATAACAAATACTGAACGTGTGTACTCGTCAAGATCAACAGCCCATACCAGTGAACATACTAGAATATTGTACAAACTACAACTTACCTGCGTAATTAATGAAATGTTTTAATGTGTGCTATAAGAATGCTATAGAACAATTTTAAGTTATAAGAACATTACACATCATTATTTCAACGAATCATGTGGCATTTAGGAATAGATTACATGGAGTTTTAGGGACGCACATTGCAAGTCATATGAACATTGACAAACATTTCAGACTAAGAGAAAAACACCAAAACACATTTTAACACTACAATATTATTATTTGTATTAAGTGATAGTCATTAATGAATTCAGTGATGCTTTGAACTGAACAATACATTATGTTAATATTAGGTTCTAAGATCAGCTGAAGATGACCTGAATAGAGGTCGAAACTGGTCCTGTATACTAATGTAATATAGATATGTTTTAGAAGCCATATAATAATGAAGTATTGATTAGGTGGAGGATTCCCATCTTTATAATTGTGTATACTAAACCATCAATACGGACATGAAACTAATAGATTATAATCAAACTATATTGTCGTGAAATTTCAACATTCCAGCTGCAATACCAAGGGAGAAAAAATTATTGTGTGTTACTTCCTGATCTGCCCTCGTATTTAATATTGATTTCGGCAGTAGTAGTTCTATTGTATCCATGACAAGAATTAGGAGGAAAATATTTCAATTTTCCTGAGTTTGCATTTGATAACTCAAATTAAAAAGAGAGGGAAAGAAATCCACAAGGGATGGCTGCCCTAAAACAAGGGGTACTGAAGAGTAACAGCATCAAGGTGATAGTAATGTACTGCAATGCCATTCAAATTTTTCACACAGTATTTACAGCATAAAATGAGATTATACATTTTCAATTCTGAGATTCACTTGTTATACAGTTATCCCTGATGAGAAATACTTTATTTTTCTTCGCAAAATACCGTATAAAGGGTGGTTTATAATTGACAGTGAATTACATAAAACATCTAAACAAATACCTTTGATGATGTTTGATGTTTAAAGGGACCTAACAGCTAGGTCAACGGCCCCTAATGGTACTAGGTGCAACAAAATGAAACGATAATTAAAACTTCAAAATGTATACACTGCCTAAAGTATATACAATGAATGATTATGAAAAAATGACCATGAATCCAAAACAAACAATGGATCCAATTCACAATACCTTCTTTTCTGAGATGCTGCTTATTATAAAATGGGGCCCAAAATCCAGGTCACCAACCCCTCATAATAATATTAATCACTGGTAAAGCAGAACCATGGTGGTCCTCCTACAGTGGTACTAATCACCGGTAATGCAGACCCATGGTATGTCACACATAATGGGATCACTCGGAGGCAATACAGACCCATGGTGTTCCTCACATAAGGGCACCACTCACCAAGCAACATAGGCCCATGGTATTCCTCACATAATGGAACTAATCACAGGCCGCATACGCTCTCGGTGCTGCTCACCTAGTGGTACTAATCATAGGCAATGCAAACCCACAGTGTATCACACATTACGGTACCACCCACAGGCAACACAGGTGTCCCTCACATAATGGTACTACTCTCAGGCAAAGCAGACCCTTGATGTTCCTCACATAATGTTACTAACCACAGGCAACAGTCAAAGCCATGGTGTTCCTCACATTGTGGTACTAGTCAGAGGCAACATACTGTAGACCCGTGGTGTTCTTCATATAGTGGTACTACTCATAGGTGACAGGGGAAATGACACATTCCAGTGCAGTGTACGGCACCTTTTCTCACATGGACATTAGTCCGCGCAGCCGAGTGTGTGTGTCCCCCCCCCACCATCTCAGTGGGATACACATGATGGTACTAACCACACGCAATGCCCAGACCCAGGGTGTTCCTCAAATAATGGTACTACTCCTAGGAAATGTAGAACCATGGTATTCCTCACATAGTGGTACTAATCGCAAGTAACTTCGACCCATGGTGTTCTTCACGTAATGGTACTAATCACAAGTAGTCTCATATTTCTAATTTCATCCTCCCTTTGTTGCCCCTTTTAGTCACCTCTTACAACAGGCTGGGATACCGTGGGTGTATTCTTCGCCTGCGTCCTCCACCCACAGGGAACAAATACCTTTGAAAGAACGAAACAGGAATACTAAAATGAAGGAAAAAATTAACCAGAAATTTTGTAACAGATTCCCATGCACCAAAGAGCAACCCAATCACCTCCCAGCAACTGGCGGGTTTGTGACACTTTTCTTTAAAATATTTAAAATGGGGTTCATAGTGTCTCTTCTTTTCAGAAGAGAAGAGAATGGTAACAGCAGCCCTTCAAGGACATTAATATTAGGGATCCCCCAACAAAGAAAAGGCTTTACAAATCACTAAACAAATTGGGCTTTTAGATTTCACTGCTAGAAACGGTTGGCTTGAAAGATTTTGTGTGTGCAACAATATTGTTTTCCAGTCAATGAGGGGTGAGGGAGGCAATGCAAATGATACGACCTGTGAAGACTGGAAAGTACACCTCTCCTTGGTTGTTGAAGGATACAACATGAAAGGAATTTACAATATAGATGAAACAAACTTCTATTTCTAATTTTCTACAGCAGAAGTAATGATATTAAATAACAATTGCATTTTCAAGTTGCAAACAGTAATTAAGTTCAATAAATCACTCCAGGTGGTTTATAATTCATTACAGTACAGTTCTATAATAAACATCAGTGTAAAAAATAAAATTACCACCTCCCTTTAAAAGACCCCTTTTCATTGGAACCTCTCAATGGTCTTTTAATACAGGTTTTACTATACCTGATGAAGAGATCTGGAAAAGTTTGGATATATTCTGATGAAATACCTTGGGAGTCACAAATCAAGTCCTATGCAAATTACTTCAACCATGAGTTCGGAACAGCATGCAACATATGATATTCATGTAACATGTGATAAAAGAACCCTTTCTAACATTGTTTTTGAGAATACAGGGTGTAACAATAACGTACTGCCAAACTTTCAGGACACATTCTAGAGATGTAGAAGAAGAATATATGTTATAGGGACATGGGTTCAGAAACACTTTATTTCCATGTTAGAACTCGCTGTCTAATCTACATAGTACATTAATTATGGAAAACAAAGGATGTACCAGCACACCAGATGAAAATCTTCCTTACATGAAATGTTCAAAATGCCCTCTGTTAGTTTATCCAAGACAGGCCGCTAAAGAAAGGTACGTGTGGAGTAAGCTAACAATAAATAAATCTTTTGTAAACAATTTATAGCAAACACATTATTCCAACTCTATATATTTCATGTCATCAACACAATATTTGAAACACATGAAAGATGCTGCAAGTCTAAAGGCTCGCTCCCACCTAGTGGAATCAAATAGAACAGCCGAAATTTCCACTCAACCACTCACATCTGGCGGAACAGAATCAAATGGAATTCTATGGGAAACTTCAGGCTTGCAATGGACGGTCTGATAGAAGGTGTAAGGAGGCAGAAAATTACAGGAGATCAGAGAAGTTTCTGGGTGTATGAAATTAAGAAGAGAGTCAAACGGAGAGTATTCAAACTTATTTGAATGTTTGTTGCACGATTAAGCTAAGTCTCGACGGTAGACCTACTTCAGAGTTACTGTATTGCAATTTCAACAACTATTTCAGATAGAATTTAACAGAAAAGTTCAATTTTACAGGGGGAAATGCAACCGTACCTCAGATGCAATGGGAGTCCATGATCATTTTTAAAACATGAATGCAGTAGACTGCATCCCGTGGCAGGATGCAATCATTAATCGAGGTAGCCTCAACATTATTTGTTTATTCTGTTTATAATTTGCTTTACGTCGCACCGACACAGATAGGTCTTATGGCGACGATGGGATAGGAAAGGGCTACGAATGTGGCCTTAATTAAGGTACATGCCCAGCATTTGCCTGGCGTGAAAATGGGGAAACCATGGAAAACCATCTTCAGGGTCGCCGACAGTGGTTTTCGAACCCACTATGTCCCGAATGAAAACTCACACCTACACGACCC
Organism: Anabrus simplex; assembly: GCF_040414725.1. NCBI lineage: Eukaryota > Metazoa > Arthropoda > Insecta > Orthoptera > Tettigoniidae > Anabrus > Anabrus simplex. The sequence goes on from NC_090269.1 coordinate 330,951,206, forward strand.
TAATCACATGGCCAACTCTTTGTAACATTAATTAAAGACCATGAAGTGTGTTTATTGTCCACAGCAGAGCAATTCCATGTACTGTAGTCTACTATTTCTTAGGAACATATATACGACAGTTCGAAACCTGGGGAATGCCACTTATGAAATTGTTCATTGTAAATATAATAAACACTTAAAGATACATCCCATGTGAGATGTGATGTCAATTATCGTACTGATATACTGTATGTAGACTCCAACATAACATGATTTTGTGATGAAGTTAACAAAAATTATGAAGTAAATTATATGTAGACTACAGCAACCTACCACAAAACTGAATATTCTAATAAGTTTGGTTTTTCATAGCCTTGCTTATTTTCTTCCAGGCATTATTTTTCACGTTGTTGCAGTAATGCTCGTGGGTCTTGTAGTAGAGGAAATTATATTTTTGAACTGAACTGATAAGTTTTTCCGTGTCTAGTATTAATATGTTAAATAAACTATCACAAAACAGAACGTTCCTGACCGTATCCAAGAAACAGCTGACTTTCCAGCTGAAGCTGATACATATTTGCCGCCAAATGGTCGTCCGAAAGATCTCGACCCGACCGTCCACGAAGTTGCACGAATCTTGATATTATTCTGTTCGATTCCACTCCTCATTTCTTTCCGTATTGAAAGTCTATTAAAAGGAGAATATTAAAACTTAGTTTTCCTCCTATTCAATACTTAAAAAGTAATACAAAATTAGGAACTCATCCTTATTTTATTGCCAAATTGTTAAAACACAAGACATGTTTCGTTCATTTTCTGAACATCTTCAGCCATAAATATTTTTACAAGGTTAATTGATAACACTGTTCCAGAACTTACATATATGGTTTGCCATTAACAAACTTATCAATTTTGAACTTTAAGAAACCCATTAAATATAAAACATTTATATATTACGTCATCTAATTAAGAGTGATATGACAATTGGTTGAACTTGAAATTAAAACTTATTCTAATACTCAAAATACAAAGTCTATTAGTTGGTCTCTGTATAACTACATTTACAATCTATTAAAACTGATGAATGTCTTGAAATTTTGTTGTTTGAGCACAAAAACCTTTTGTTTAGATCTTGGCACAAACTTTTTCACGTGTTATACTATTTAAAATGAAACATTAATACACTCTCAAAACAGCTGAGTTTAGGAGTAAGTATTATTTTGTTCACAAGACGTCTAACCTAATGCGCCATTATTGATCATAGGTTATGAATACTGTAACACTTTATAAAATATTTAAGATAAAGACTTGTTGAATTCACAATTTTCCTGTAGTCTTATCCAGAGTGTGACAATCTTGCGAGCATACTTCATAACCTATGATCAATAATGGCGTATTAGGTTAGATGTCTTGTGAACAAAATAATACTTATGCCTAAACTCAGCCTGTTTTGAGAGTGTATTAATGTTTCATTTTAAATAATATAACACGTGAAAAAGTTTATGCCAAGATCTTAACAACAAAATTTCAAGACATTCAGCAGTTTTAATAGATTGTAAATGTAGTTATACAGAGACCAACTAATAGACTTTGTATTTTGAGTATTAGAATAAGTTTAATTTCAAGTTCAACCAATTGTCACATCACTCTTAATTAGATGACGTAATATATAAATATTTTATATTTAATGGGTTTCTTAAAGTTTGATAATGGCAAACCATATATGTAAGTTCCGGAACAATGTTATCAATTAACCTTGTACAAATATTTATGGCTGAAGATGTTCAGAAAATGAACGAAACATGTCCTGTGTTTTAACAGTTAGGCAATAAAATAAGGATGAGTTCCGCTTCGCTAGTCGAAAAATATTCTTGGCAGAGAATCCTGTTCCATTCGGTTTGATTCGACTCGTGGCGATCGGCATCTCTTTCTCCCATTTAAACACATGTTAAAAACAAATTCTGTTTGGTTCGATTCCATTTGACTGGGTGGGAGAGGGCCTTAACACTTTCCCACTCCCTGCTGCTTGCCGATATGTTCGCCTGGGCTGATGACCTTACATGTTAGGCCCCTTTAAACAACAAGCATCAACATCATCATCATCATCATCATATGTTCAGCGTAATTTTCAACTTCACAAGTAATGCATGTGCAACACAGTCCATTTACCTGGTAGCTGTGTCTGGCAACTGACATTGAAACAAATTTTTAAAATACAGCTATAATGAACATAGAAGTTTATCAAAGACAAGCTGCTAAAGAAAAGTATGTGTGGTGTAAACAAAGGATAAAGATATGAAAAAAAAAAAAAAAAAAAAAAGCACACACATATGCACACAAAATAATTAAAGCCTTCCTTAAATGATATGTTTATTCTATAACAACATTGTTAAATAACTATCTAAGCTAAGAATTTTAACTATTTTGATTACCGGTACAGGAGAAAGTAGGAATCACCATACATAAATACTTTTTAAGGAAGAGAAACAAATTATCTACATACCTGTCCTCCAGTCTTTCCCCGGCCATACTGCCTTCCCTCCACAAAGCCAGCATCCCAGTCAGTCCTAATAATACGATCATCAAGGCGGGTACCATTTATATACCTCATACAATTTTCAGCATCAGGTCGTACATAGTATCTGACAGTTATGCTAAGGATGACTTCATAATTGATAAAAACATGCACAATAATGATTACAAAATAATCATTTGATTCACTGACTGCAGAAGTTTTGGACAAAGGAAACATTTAATGCATTCCCTTTGTAAAGGTCCACAAAGTTGTTAGATATAACGACTGTTGTGCCATTAAAAGGAATCAATATTGAAACGGGAATGCCCTGCGAGCATTCGCTTTCACGTATTTCTTGAGAAGACGCACTAACACCCGACTGTATGGATTCAAAACGAGCGCCGAGTGCACGGACATCATGGGTGACAATATGCAAGCAAGCGCTGCTATAGAGTGCCTGCCAAGGCCAAGTGATGTCACACCGAAAGTTCTGCTCGATTCTATGGCATTTCATCACGAACGGAAGTTTAAATCATAATTTCAAGAACGTCACCTTGTAGGCTTGGACAATAAATGCTACTACCCAAAATTTCATTAAAATCGGCGGAAGGATGGCTGAGATATGAATTTTTTTGAAGCTCATATTTCCAGTCTCGCCGTCCGCCCTTGAGTAATATAAGGGGGTTGCCAGCCTCGAAGAGATCATTGTGTGTCAGTGTGTCACAGTACTTCGTCATGAACCAGTCATCTCGCTGATGTGATACAGTTCGTTACTCTGTCCAGCTAAGGACCGGGGTTTGAAAGTACGTAATACGAGTGTTGAAAGCCTTCTCTGTGGACTCTAACTTTGCGTGTAAGCGAAAGCTTATTCACTGATAATATCGGTCTGTTGAGCCGAGTAACATTATTTTGTTTCGTGAATTGTGTAATTGAAGAGACTGTACAGTAATCACTTGATATTTTGAAACTGTGCTTAAAGGACTTAGGGCATAAAGACTGTGCTTTAGTTGTTTCCTCTACAAGAGACTGTGTTAGGATATTTAGTGAAATTGTGCCCTAGTAAAAGTACAATTCTTTTCATGGACAGTGTTAATTGTTTCATAAAGGACAGTGCCAACCTTTCTTTTTCACCCCGTGAGAAAACAGTGTCGACATTTTCTTTTCATAAGACTGTGCTAATCTTCATTTTCAAAAGACTGTGTTAATTCACTTCGCATAACCATGCTAACATAAGACTCTGTCGATATTTCCTTTCAATGACACTGCTGATTCGTGAAATACAGTGCCTTTATTTCGTTTCAAGGGACCATGTTAATTCCCCTCATAAAGACTGTGTCTACATTTACGTGTAATATTGTGCCTCAATGGAAAATTTTCCTTTGAGAAATTACGTGATTTCTGTTAAGACTGAGTCGTAACAGAACTTTGTTCTCTTTCACAAGACTGTGTCATAAACTATTTCTTTCTGTCTTCACAGAAACTTTCATTTATTTCTACGTGTGTGTGTGTGTGCTAGAACATTGCATGTACTCATTACAAACAGTGCAGAGACTGTGTCCGAAGGACTTAATTTATTTTCTTTTGCACTGAGATTAAGTGAAGTGGTTAAACATCGTGTCTCAGAAAGTTCCAGATTATTTTCATTGTCTATCACTTCAAGTTCGATAGTGACTACTGCACGAACAATATTAATCATTCTCACAGAACTGTGATTTTGAGTTCATCCTTTTTCTTCAAATGTGCGTCCAACACCATTTATAGTGGAACTTATTTGGCCAGTAAACAGCGTCTCACCATAATTTGCAGTGCAGTGCAGTAGAGAAGTGTTGTATCAGATTCTATTGACATTCTGTGCAAAAGTTTTACATTTCTCTGCTCCTTTCATGGGACTTAGTGGAATACAAAACTCAACAACTATTCCATGCTGCACTATCATCAGACGACCGCCCCAGGTTCGAGTCTCCTTCAACATCAAGGGCTAACAACCGCCATGGGACGACTTTGACGCTGATGACGTGGGACGACGCCGACGACGCAGAACGATGCCCTTTCCACATCTTCGAGGACATTCAAACTATTTGTCTGTAAAAGGTGATATAATTTCTATGCATTTTTTTAATAAACTGCAATCATCATCATCATCATCATCATCAGTTCTCCACTCCAGTTGCCCGGGTGTGGTTTACGAGCTCTCTCCAGACGACATCCCAGCTAACTCCTCTTGTTCCTATGTCCTCTTTCACTTGGTCTAGCCATCTCTTCCTAGGTCTTCCTACCGGTCGTTTTCCGGCCACGACTGTGTGTAGCCATTGTTTTGCTGTCCTTCTATCGTCCATTCGTTTGACATGGCCAAACCATTTCAAACGGGCCCTTGTCACTTTTTCATTCAGGGATGGGTACACACCAGCTTCCTCCCTTATTCTTTCATTCCTTACCCTGCCCCTTTTTGTCTTCTGTACCACAGTTCGTAGGAACTTCATTTCTGCGGCTTGTAGTTTGCTAACCACTTGTTGGGTTGTTGTGCAGGTTTATAGGCCATATGTTATTATGGGGGTGAAGTATAATTTTGAATAGAATCTGCTTTGATCTTAAGGGAACTTGTTCGTTCAAGAGGAGGTTCCGAACTTGATGGTAAAACTGAGCTGATTTTTGAATGCGGTTGTTAATCTCATGCTGTATTCTGATATCACTGATATCACTTGAAATGATGCACCCAAGATATTTATATTGGTCTACTGTTTCCAGCTGTGTACCTTCCAGCATTATTTTTCCTTTCTTCTTCTGCCTGTTGACAGACATAGTAACAGTTTTCGATTTATTTATTGTTAATCAGTGTGCTTTCAAATGTTCACTCCAGGTGTTCAGCCTCTCTTGGACTTCCATCTCTGTATTTCCCCAAATTACTACATCATCTGCAAATACAAATGCACTGATGTCCATATTGTTCTTCTGCTTAATTTTTTTCATGACTTCATCCATGACAGTGATAAAAAGTAAGGGTGAAAGGGTATTGCCTTGTTGCACTCCTTTAGTGGTTTGGAACCAATCAGAATTACCGTTTCCTATCTGTACGAAACTGCAGCAGTCTTCGTAAAGCATTTTAACTTTCTGGATAAGCCCTCTGGGTACATTTTTCCTTCTTAAGCATTCCCATATAGTCTTCCTTGGAACACTATCAAATACTTTTTCGAGATCCAAACACACTAGTGTTAAGTCTTTGCCCTTCTCCCAATGCTTTTCTAACAGTATTCTAAGTGCAAATATGAGATCGGTAGTTGATCGGTGTTCTCTGAATCCATATTGTTCTTTCTGTAGTTGTGGTTCTATTATTTTCCTTAGCCTTTTTTCAAGTATTTTCTCAAATATTTTCAAACCATGAGACAATAAAGTGATCCCTCTATAATTGCTACATTTCTTCCGGCTTCCTTTTTTGAAGCGAGGTATTATTCCCTTTTTCCAATCATCTGGGACTTTCCTATCCTTCCATATTGCATTAATTACTCTATGAAGGCACTGTATATGAATAAACTGCAAGTTCCACTTTAAATATGAACTCATTTCACTACCCTTCTCTCATACTCTCTAAAGCATGAACCGTACACGCCTTGGCGTTATCCATGCTCTCCACAAAACTGAAGTACAGGCGTTCCTGTTTCAATATAATCCTGAAAATACCGTGCAGTACTCCACTGTCTTGAACAGAATTAAAGGTTATTCTGCAAACAGCTTTCAATACAGGATAAAGTAACAATTTTGTAAAATGATTACATTTTTAGAAAACAACTATTGCATTAATATTATATAAGCAGCTACTCAATCATCTTTGCTCTTTTATTCAGAATGGGATCCAGTTCTGAAACTGGACATCTTGTGAACAAAATAATACTTACGCCTAAACTCAGCTGATTTGTTAGTGTTTCATTTTAAATAGTCTAAAAGGTGAAAACGTTTATGCCAAGATCTTAACAAAAGGTTTTTATGTTCAAATAACAAAATAACAAGGAAGTTAATGACACACCAATATCCTCCGCTCCTCCACCTTCTCAAGTACGTGAATAAGAAAGAATGCATCACTACTACACCAGACTAAAAAAGACAGGAGATACTGCTCCAGTGGAAAGCAGGTTTAAAATGAATTGACAACTACGAATTAGTGATATTTTCGTCTGCAATAGTAATAGGAGCCACATTATGAAATCTAGATTTCGTCATTTCGACAATTACTTATAAATGTATAATTTATAATTTATAAATTGGCCTTTTTTTCCTGAACTTTTTAAGAAAAGAATATTCATTAGGACATATTCCATATATATGAACAATTGTTTCCTTGACAACTACTTCAATTGTAGAAAGAATTTATATATTTTCTCTTGCGTACTTCTAATGTTGTCATTTAATCTTCTTATGTTAATTTTAAGGACACTTCCTCTCAAGCATTGATACTTTGTCAATATATGAATTTTTCATCTAAACAGTGTTATGTGGCTGAAGATGTTAATAATATAAGAAACATGTACCACCTTTAACCAATAAGTTGCCTTAAGCAATTAATGTTATCAACAAGGTGGAAAATAAAAAATACTTAGTTGTGAATCTGTTAAAAGTGCAATACGGACCATGAAGCTGATTTTATGTAATTCGTCTAGAAAATGTGTAAATTTGTTTAGAATTAGGAAATTAAATGTTAACAATAAAATTTCAAACCCATACTGACTTTACTTTCAATAATACCTGTCACAGAGTGTATATTCTTTGTCAGAAATTGTGGCCATGACCCCGAATCAGCCCCATTCAAATTTTTAAAAAAATTGAAACATTGAACAATACGCAATAGATATTATTAATTGAACCTCTCTGTTTCTCACATTCAAAGTAACACTTGCGTCCAGAAATAATAACGGACAAATAATGATATTAGCAGTAATAATACCAGGCAAGTTGGCCGTGCGGTTAGAGGCGTGCGGCTGTGAGCTTGCATCCGGGAGATAGTGGGTTCGAATCCCACTGTCGGCAGCCCTGAAGATGGTTTTCCATTTTCACACCTGGTAAATGTTGGGGCTGTACCTTAATTAAGGCCACGGCTGCTTCCTTCCAACTCCTAGGCCTTTCCTATCCCATCGTCGCCATAAGACCTATCTGTGTCAGTGCGACGTAAAACAACTAGCCAAAAAAAAAAAAACCCAGTAATAATAATAGTGGTAGTATTAAGTAGGAAACATACAGTAATTTAAATACGGGTAAATTACATTTGACTGAGCTCGATAGCTGCAGTCGCTTAAGTGCGGCCAGTATCCAGTATTCGGGAGATAGTAGGTTCGAACCCCACTATCGGCAGCCCTGAAAATGGTTTTCCATGGTTTCCCATTTTCACACCAGGCAAATGCTGGGGCTGTACCTTGATTAAGGCCACGGCCGCTTCCTTCCGGCCCTTTCCTGTCCCATCGTCGCAATAAAACCTATCTGTGTCGGTGCGACGTAAAGCAACTAGCAAAAAAAAAATTCTTACATTTGAATAACTAGTCTTTATAATGAAACCTACCCCTGTTAATGAAATTCTATATACACCATTGGAATAAGTACTGGACACTACCACAGGTCATAAATTTACCAACATAGAACAAGACCTGACCATCATAAAAAAATTTAAAAAGGGCAGCTTAATGAACACATATGAATATCTATACACTCATCTACACCAACTTGTAAAGAAAAATAATAACCTTAATGAGGCTATAGAATATAAGAACCCGTCACATGATCAAATTCTGGTGTATTTGAAAATGCTTGAAAAAGATCACGAGAAAAGAATTGGAATCACTCCACCTCCAGATAGCCCCATGACGTATTCCTCCTCCTTTGAAACTGAAGGTAAAAACAAGGAAGTTAATGACACACCAATATCCCCCGCTCCTCCACCTCCTCAAGTACGTGAACAAGAGAGAACGTATCACTACTACACCAGACACAAGACTGTAAAAAAGACAGGAGATACTGTTCCAGTGGAAAGCAGGTTTAAAAAGAATTGACAAGTAGGAATTAGTGATATTTTCATCTGCATTAGTAATAGGAGCCACATTAAGAAATCTAGATTTCTCATTTCGACAATTACTTATAAATGTATAATTTTTAATTTTTAAATTGGCCTTTTTTTTCACGAACTTTTTAAGAAAAGAATATTCATTAGGACATATTCTATATGGACTATTGTACAAGTGTTTCCTTAACAAATGCTTTCAATTGTAGAAAGAATTTATATATTTTCTCTTGAGTATTTTGTTTTTAATGTTGTCATTTAATCTTCTTATGTTAATTTTAAGGACACTTCCTCTCAAGCATTGATACTTTGTCAATATACGAGGTGTGTTCAAAAAAAGACCGAACTTTGTAAATTGCGCACAAACTGCAACATTGAATGAGTTGTGACTGTGGCGGCGCCTAGCGGCAACTTCTGGCAACAGACCGCTGCTTTCCGCATTCCATTGCCTGCATTATCAGTTGAGTTAGAGCCTCTGAAGTGATTGTGTGTCACATGTTCATCGAATTCTATAATGAAACAGCTTGAGGAACAACGTGTGTGCGTAAAGTTCTGCTTCAAAGTTGGGCAAACGTTTGTGGAAAAACTGGAGATGAGACGTGGGTGTACGGTTACGATGTCGAAACCAAAAGGCAATCATCACAGTTGGTGGGGAAAGGTTCTCCTCGACCAAAAAAAGCACGAATGAGTCGTTCAAACATCAAGGTGATGCTGATTGTGTTTTTTGATTGGAAAGGCATTGTCCATCACGAGTTTGTACCCCGAGGCCACACAGTGAACAAAGAACTGTACCAGAATGTTTTAACGCATTTGAGAGATGCTGTGCGCAGGAAGAGGCCTGAACTGTGGGAAAACAAATCCTGGATGTTGCACCATGACAATGCGCCAACACATGCCTCTCTCTCGGTCCGCAATTATCTGGCAAAACACCAACACTTGGCTCCAGCAGACTTTTTCTTATTCCCCAAATTGAAAACCACCTTGAAAGGACATCGTTTCCAAGACATTGAAGAGATCCAGGAGAATGCGACGAGGCAACTTCGCGCCATCAAAGAAAGTGCATTCCAGGAAGCATTCCAAAAGTGGAAGAAACGTTGGCAACAAGCTGTTGATAGTGCAGGGGACTATTTTGAAGGGGACAGTCTGTGAAATGATGTAAGCTACATAATAATAAAGTTTTTCTAGCCACAGTTCTGTCTTTTTTTTTTAACACACCTCGTATATGAATTTTTCATCTAAACAGTGTTTTGTGGCTTAAGATGTTAATAATATACGAAACATGTACCACTTTTAGACAATAAGTTGCCTTAAGCAATTAATGTATCGACAAGGTGGAAAATAAATACTTAGTTGTGAATTTTCAAGACGAAGTCGATCTACAAAGGCAATGAGTCTGTTATATGAGAAGTAATATACTTAAGAGATTGATGTCAATATTAATGGCAAAAGTTAAATCTCATGATCAGTGCTTGAGGCACAATCTCTTAAATTTCTTGTACAGCTGTGGGATTATCTTGGTTTCAACCGAACAAGACTTTATGACATTGCTATACGAGGTTCACAACCATATTCCGCAATCATTTATATAGCATCTGACGAACTGTACATCATATATATTTCCTGATCGATTTTCTGATTGAAGAAGTTTTGGACAAAAGAAACACTGGACGCATTCCCTCTGTAAAGGTACACAAAGTTGTTAGATATAATGACTCTTGTGCCGTTAACAGGAATCAATATAATCCTAAAAATATCATGCAGTCATGCAGTACTCCACTCTAACACGGATATGTCTTATGGCGACGATGGGATAGGAAAGGCCTAGGTACAGCCCCAGCATTTGCCTGGTGTGAAAATGGGAAACCACAGAAAACCATCTTCAGGCCTGCCGACAGTGGGGTTTGAACCCACTATCTCCCGATTACTAGATACTGGCCGCACTTAAGCGACCTCAGCTATCGGGCTCGGTACTCCACTGTCTTGAACAGCATTAAAGGTTATTCTGCAAACAGCCTTCAATACAGGATAAAGTAACAATTTTGTAAGATGATTAGATTTAATGTGTTCTTTTCTATCTGATGCATTCTAACAAAATCACCAGTGACTTTTAAGACATACAATATATTTATGTAATTTTAAACTTATGTATGCTTCTGACACGATATAAATATAAATAAATCAATATACTTTGTCCTTGTGGCAGCCTCCTCATGGGGAAGTTGTATTCATTCATTATAACACCACGAGCTGTGGGTTGGTAATCTAGATTGAAATGAGTTTGCATGAAGCTTAAAATGTGTAAGTTCAGATTTCTACTGGCAGGGCAGTAGATGTGCTCAGCTAGGGTGCCAGCAGCACGGAATTCACCTCACAATTCTTGGCTGCCCTGACTTTCAGACACTCCCAATAAACCCTTTGATGCTGCAGAGCCACGGCCGCAAGTTTTAATGTCGAATACATACTGCATGATAAGTACTGTTAAAATTAAGTACCTTGACACTGTGGGTTTGAAATTTTACTGTAGACATTTTATTGCTTAATTATGAACAAAACTACACATCTTCAAGACCATACGTTTCAATTCCGTTTCCATCAATGGGGTAGTGAATGTGCTCGGCTAGCGCTCCAGCAGTGGAACTTTCCTCATAATGCTTGGCTGTCTTAACTTTGAGATGGTCTTGGTAAGACTTTTGATGCTTGATATGGGTGATTTGAGATATAGACTTTAACTGGTGATTTTGGACTTATTGGAATTCTGAGAAGCCATCCTATTCTCTCCAATGTGATAGTTTATTTTATTTTTTTGCTATTTGCTTTACGTCGCACCGACACATATGTCTTACGGCGACGATGGGATAGGAAAGGCCTAGGAATTGGAAGGAAGCGGCTGTGGCCTTAATTAAGATACAGCCCCGGCATTTGCCTGGTGTGAAAATAGGACACCATGGAAAACCATCTTCAAGGCTGCCGACAGTGGGGCTCGAACCCACTATCTCCCGATTACTGGATACTGGCCACACTTAAGCGACTGCAGCTATTGAGTGAAATTGAAATAATAAATAAAGTAGTTCAACCTATTCAATACAAATAAATACGAAATGTAGTATTACATTCCTATTTAATTATAAGCGGAAGCGGTACCGGTTTCGACCCTAATCTGGGCCATCATTAGCCGAATAAAATGCAAAAAACAGTGCATAGGTAAATAAGAAATTAAAGAGTGAATCTTTCACAAAAATAGTTGAAGAGGCAAAATATGTTAGTGGGGATTGACACTGTGCAATTTTAAATCGTAAAATCTAGAAGAAGTAGAAAGTCACTTATAAGACGTAAGGCACGATCTTCTGAATAGTAACATAACACACGCTTGATTGAAGCGAATTGCTAGCATCTGAAGATCAGCGCAACACACTCAATGTCCGGCACTGTGCTTATAAGAAGTAAGGCGTGATCTTCTGAATAGTAGCGAAAATCTTCAAGATTCCTGTTTACGTACTTAAATTATATTAAATTGTATTATTTATATATATATATATATATATATACACACACACACACACTTTCACAACCGAAACAATTACAGACTGGTTCATCAAGCTATTCACCGAGTTCCGTCGGGATTTGAAAGCAAAGTGCCGGACAATGAGTGTGTTGCGCTGATCTTCAGGTGCTAGCAATTCGCTTCAATCAAGCGACTCGTCTTCGACTTCTAGACAATTTTGGAACTTCATATTCATTAAATTATATTGCGACTTCGTGCCTCATTCGCTGGCTCATTTAACTTTTCACCTCTTCTTGTAAACATTATGAGACAGTGCTGAAATTTGTGTGTGTTGTGCTACTATTCAGAAGATCACGCCTTACTTCTTATAAGTGACTGACTTTCTACTTCTTCTAGATTTTACAATTTAAAATTGCACAGTGTCAATCCCCATTAACATATTTTGCCTCTTCAACTGTATTTGTGAAAGACTCACTCTTTAATTTCTTATTTACCTATGCACTGTTTTTTGCATTTTATTCGGCTGATGATGACCCAGATTAGGGTCGAAACCGGTACCGCTTCTGCTTATAATTAAATAGGAATGTAATACTACATTTCGTATTTATTTGTATTGAATAGGTTGAACTACCTTATTTATTATTTCAATTTCATTGTGATATATTTCAATACGGAACATTATGAAATTTTTATCTTTAAATGCAGCTATCGAGCTCAGTATGTGATAGTTTAAAAGCCATTTATTTTCCATATGTCACGTCAAACTGTGAAAGAATTATTTTTCACACTTCTCGAAGCACTTCTCAGATATTCTCTAATTGATTTCTCTTCCCTGTATATTGTAGAAGGCACCAAGACAAATCAAACGACACCTCACACTACGTGTTATCCTGTCAGAGTCCAGAGCTATGCTGTTAGCAGCATGGTAGAGCAATTTTAGTACCAAAAGTTGGCAACACTATTGCATCACCCGAAATCATACCGAGGACAGACTCTTGTTGCTAGATACAATGGTCTTTCCTCTTTAAAATGAGATATTGAACACAAATGTAAAACATGTTGTCTAGAAATTTATATTTCTACAGTGAACTAAAGAATGTTGTTGACAACTACCAGAACAGTCGATTTGATTGGTAGTACATGAATTTAATGTTACAGTCGGAAGGGAAAATGAATATCATCCTACCATTGATCCCAACAGTCTCATGAATTAGGTCATGAGAATGTGTCAGATTGGTTAATTTTGCTAAAACAAAAAGAATGGCCACCAGAAGTATTTACTTTCCACACTAAGCACTGCTTAAAGTCTTATGGAACTATGATGAACCACACTGACCATGTTTTAGTTCACTGGAGACATCATGGAAGTATTGAACATATACAAAAGTACTGTGGAGCAGATATAAACTCTTACCCCTTCTTAGTGATAACAAAACTGCTTCTGAAACTCTCCACCAAATTTATAACTGTTAGGTTCTTCAATCTACCAAAACTAATTTTGAAATAAATAAATTTATAAACTATCTAAAAAAGAAAACATACAGTACGAGAATTCTGAAAAAGAAACTACTTAAGTAAAATAGAATGACATGTTTCGGTTTTGAAAGAACATAATCAGATTCTATCAAATCACACTCAAATATATTTAGAAATGTAAACACATTTATGTTTATTTCTATTTAAATCCTTAAAAAATTTGAAATTTTGGACTTATCTTAATGAAGTCCTCAATGATCTCCACTCTAGCATAGAATGTAAGTTGTTGTAATACCGTTACCCTATTATTGGCAGATTGCAGCTGGTTAATCAGTCCATTGACATGCAACGCCCCTCGCCCTGGCTAGGTCCATGACATGCAGTAGATTACTTTTAGGTGTTTTATTTTTAGTGCTCCCCTTATTATTATTATTATTATTATTATTATTACTGTTGTATTTTTATCATAATTTAAATTGTTTTTGAAAACTATCTAAGGGTTGTCTAATGAGCTTTTAATGGGATGGCTAGTTTTCTTTTAATTTTCCATTATGTCATTTTCGTTAACGTGAATGCTTTTCATGGAGCTATATTCGTAGTGTTCAAAATGAAAAGAGGTGGCTTCAGATATCACAAATCTCCTCGAATGGCAAAAGATATCTGAAAAGATGGTTCACTATTAACAGACACCGATTAGAAGATAGAGAAGTGATACAGTGCTATCAAGATAAAGTCTCAGAGCCTCTTTCATCACCGGAGGCTTCAAACAATATGGAAGAGACATGGATATCAATAAGGAATGCAGTATTAACGAGTGCAAATGAAGAACTTTAATGTCCTCCAAATGAAAAAAGACTAGAATGGCTGGAGTACCTATCAGAAGGTACAAAGATAGCATACACTGAGGCAAAGAGTCTGTCAGACAAACTCATCCAAAAAAAGACACAACACTCTTAGAAACAATTGAATATTCAAAGTCAACACATTTCTTCTTCAGGTCTACAAGAGGTATGTGCAGACAGTGGGCACTAGTCCTAACTGGTGAGAATGGTGAAATAGTGCCACTATTGGCGCAGGCAAACCTTGTTGGAAGACGTTTTGAAGGAATGCTGAGCAAAGACATTCTCACAGCAATGGCGGGCACTCAGAGGAGGATTCAGGTTAATGATGTGGAAGTACCCAAATCATCAGGAGAGAGAATAGTTGTTCCAGACATTCTGAAGAATAACAAGGCTCCAGGAGCTACTGGTCTCACAGCTGAGCTGTCTGGTGTAGAGGCAAAGTGGTGGTGGAAGCATTGAGATTATCGATATCCAACATTTGTTCAACAGAAGTGATTCCTGCTTGAAACCAACTACCGAAACCCTTCGGAGTTCGAAATGGATTGAGACAAAGTGATATACTGGAACCAACACTGTTTTTAACTTAGCAATAGAGATGGTAAGCCGTGATACTGGTTGCACTAGAGAGATGGAGATGGTGGGGAGAGACAAAATCCTGGCCTTTGCAGACGATGTTGTGATCACAGGCAACATGCTAGAGCAAGTGTGGACAGATATCTCTAGATTCCTACACAATGCCAAAAAAGTTGGCTTAATGGTAAACGATGAGAAAATGAACTATATGGTTGTATCATATCATCAGACTTTTCTTCATTCCATTAGTGTTGACTAACATATATTGGAACAAGTCCAAGAATTCAGAACTATCAAGCAGAAGTGAAATAGACAAAGACGAGAGACAGCAAATAACAAATGCTAACTGAGCTTTTAATAGCTTGAACAACCTATTCAAGTTATGCCTGATATCGCAGTGAAAAAAGGATCCCCTTACTACACGACATAAGTACAGACGGTACTTATGTACAGTTGTGAAACATGGGCAACTTCTACCAACGGAAGTGAGAATTTGTGCCTTTGAGAGGAAGGTACTTAGGAAGATCTATGGACTCATTTACAATGGAATGAAGATGGGAACGAAGGCCAAACAAGGACCCGTACCAACAGTTTGGAATGCCAGATATCGGTACGATGATAGGAAGGAGAAGACACGTCATCAAGGCAAACGGATCCCTCCCATATAGAGTACTTCAATCTCACCCAGACGGCAAACAACCAAGAGGAAGTCCAAGGATGCAGTGGAAAGATCGTGTTATAACAGCTTTGGAAAAGATGGAGCCAATAGCCATGGAAGAAGATGAAAGAGATAGACAGAGATGGGCCAACATCTACAGTAGATATCTCTCCGTAGCTGTGACTCTTTTACCTCAAATATTTTTATAACATGTTTCATATTACTTGTTTTTCTCTTTGTCTTCTGTTGTGGGTCTTAATGGCCTGCAAAAGAGCAATAAATGATAATAACGATGATGGTGGTGCTTCTACGTCAAAAAGGAAACTTCCAGCACTGCTTTCTCTTAATTGTGCCAGGTCCTGTCTTCCACCTATCTTATACAACCTCCTATACAAATTTCTACATACTTCCAGCCTCAACGACATTAGGTTAGCAAGGCGGATGGCAGACATTTCAGATTCAGGTCAAATGGACTGTATAATTACTGACCTATCCAAGGCTTTTAATAGGACAGATCATGGGAGACTGCTGATGCAACCTTCTCCTTATCTCTTCCTTAGAACTTCCCATATACTAAAAGCAACACATTGTCATGCCGAATGCCATCAGACCACAACAATGTCTTTCTTTTTTTTTTTTTCTATTTGCTTTACGTCGCACCGACACAGAGAGGTCTTGTGACGACGATGGAATAGGACAGGCCTAGGAATGTGAAGGAAGCGGCCGTGGCCTTAATTAACCCTCTTAGTGCCAGGCCCAGGTGCTCAAAGTATGCCAAGAGTGCCAGACAGATTTAGAGAATTTTGCAGGTTTTCACTCTTTGGACTAAATAGTTCACAAATGTTATAACTATGACTTGAAATTTTTATTGAATGTTAACAAGAATACACTCTTACTGCTGAACTAAATTAAAACACTAAAATGCCCTTGGGTATTTTTAAAAAAATATTTTCCAAACAATTTTCAAGCACCAAAATTAAAAAATCAGAAACAAAACAGAAAAAAACAGAAAATTTAACTTAACGATATATATTGATGACTTCTTTGCAATGTCCTATTTCAGATGAATAAACACGTAAAGTTTCACATTTTTATCTCGAGTATTTTAAGAGTTATGTACAGTGGTATCGTAATATACAATTAGCATGGCCAACAATGGGATCGAACCTGGCACATGGGTCGTAGTCAGGGTGACCAGATGGTGATAGATTATCATTGTTCACAAGATGAAAGAATCTCAAGATCAATTGGAATCTGTTTCTTGAGAACATATTTCCAAACCATGGAATATAACGAGAGTTATTTACCCAATAAGAAAATAAGCTCGGCCTTCTAGCTATACCCATATCCAACAAAACAGCAATGAAAGCCTTCATTTCAATCAATGTAACCGGGCGCCACTGCTGTGCTCTGGCATGTGGTGGCAAGACATGATTTCTCATATCTGTTTGTCTCTGTAGTTATGAGGTTCCATAACTGAGCCGTGAAAAATAAAATAAAAATACGCTACAGGTTTGCGTCTGACGAAGGGGCGTGTCTCGGGCCAGGAGTATCATAATAATCACGTAAGGGTTGGTATTTTGCATCTTGACCTAATTGAATTTCACGGAAAACATGAAATTTTTGTTGTTGGGTATTGTTACAGCCGTCATCATCAGTACTGTCACTCAGACGGTCATTACCACTTTCAATATGTCGGACAATGAGCACGTGGTTGAGTGTTTACAGAAAACTCGCCGTTATCACTCCAGATAACACTTTCACTTCCCCCTTCCTCATTTGTTGGAGGAGTGAATTCCTTATCTGAGTCTTCATCATCCCCTTCTTTACTAAAAATTATTAAGTTATACAACCAGTTCGTCATTGTTAACAAAATAACTTCTTCCGCTAGTCGCCATTTTACTCACGCGGCATGGAGATCATACGTCATACATGAACATGGATTTTAGAAATTCAATGCATGATAACGAATGAATTTACGCACTACCTAGCAACGTAATTAAAATCTAATGACAATTCTCTATGGACTGGACACATAAAATGTTTTAATCTGACGGCCCAAGTTGTACAAACTCGTATAGAATTGCGCGCTATCCAAACAACGATATATCGTGGTTGGCACTTTATGCATATATACAAAACAACGATATATCGTTGTCTGGCTCTCTACGGGTTAAGGTACAGCCCCAGCATTTGCCTGGTGTGAAAATGGGAAACCACAGAAAACCATCTTCAGGGCTGCCGACAGTGAGGTTCGAACTCACTATCTCCCGATTACTGGATACTGACCGCACTTAAGCGACTGCAGCTATCGAGCTCGGTCACAACACTGTCAACGATTTATCAGGAACTTTGCTGATTGTTAAGTAGTTCACTTTTTGTAAATGCTCAAAATAGAGTAGAAAGTGTTCCCCAGGAACATCCTCACCCAGTGTTCCTACCACCAT
Source organism: Anabrus simplex (assembly GCF_040414725.1). Lineage (NCBI taxonomy): Eukaryota > Metazoa > Arthropoda > Insecta > Orthoptera > Tettigoniidae > Anabrus > Anabrus simplex. Next base: position 330,969,235 of record NC_090269.1, read on the forward strand.
GTTAACTACATATCGTCCTGAAGAGTCTGTCATCTCGTCCATCGATAGCCATATTTTTTTTTATTTCCAACCCTTTTCCTGATTTCTTCCAAAGTTTTTTCATAGCATCGTCTAACATAGATCTTCCCTAACACAGAAGAATCTGGTATGGATTTTCCCGTGTGCTTCTCTAAGAAATTGTGCAGTTTAGGGTGGTTTAACTCAATGGGATATCGGCACAAAGAAACATTCTACACAGTTCTTCAAAGAATGGTGAAAAGGATGAATGGGCCTCTCCAAGAAGCTTCTGTTGTAGTAATGTTCCTTCATCCTGAAGTCGTTGCAGACCATGTTTGTGTTTCTCACGCAGTACATGTTGTTCCACCGTAAATCTTCTTACAGCGGCCACTCTCACGTCACAAAGTTCGCAGTAAAATATTGTCCTGTCAGTGGTGAAGACCCTTTCTCCATATTGCAAAACAGACTGTTTTAGTTTAACAGACACACTTTGCTTCACTTTAAGCATTTCGCAACTTTGTGTCTACTAGAACGGCACTTCTGGCTCGAAGAAATACCACAAACTCAATGACTCATTGCTAGTGCCAGCCTTCTACCTATGTGAGAGGCAAATGTACTTCCTTGTATGGGCGAGTCCATTACATGCATACTTTTGGGAATAGGGAAAGAGGGTATCCATTTCCTTGAAAATATATGTTATGCTTGTATGAAATCAAACAAAATATTCAAAATGGAAATTTAGTAAAATACAGAATTAAAATAGCTGAACATAACAAAATTATCCTCCTTCCTTGGAAATAGTAGAAAAATGACCAAATTGACCTAAAATTTCCCCCCAAAAATTCCCTATCCCTCAAAAATGGCAAAAAATGACCTAACAAATAGACTTCATTGAACTCATTCTTTCACGAAACACACACACATACATATTTGAGCAACATGTCAGTCTTAAAATAGAAATAATGCAAAATCATCAGAATCCTAGCCCTACTCATTATATATGTGTAATCCCACTGGCCATCATTACCTAGTCAAATGTGGACACTTATGTAATGCAATAAGCATATTTTAACTACTTTTCATAATATAGCCTTTTATAACGGGTGCCAGGAAATGCTCTCCGCAGTGCCTGCGTGCTGCTAGGTAAGGTAGCATGAGCAGTTTAGTTGGCAGCACTGTGTCACATCTGTCAATCTCGCTCGCTCACTGACAGGCCAAGGTCAACAGGGTAGCAGTACAGGAAAAGCCACACATGTTAGCTGTGGGCTGTCGAAATCGTCAGTGTGTATTGCAGTGAGCGAACGTTCAGATAGATTATTGAAATAGTGCAACAGAATACAGGCAGTAATGTTTACTACGGAAGAGAGTTTTTTTGGTGGAATATGTTTTTCGCGAAGGCGATCAGTTTACAGAAAATGTTAAACTAAAATTTCAGGCATGGTTTCCTAATTCAAAGTGTCCAAACCGGGATACCGTTCAAGATTTGATAAGTAAACTTCGTGTGACCGGCTCAGTCCACGATGTACCGGGAACAGGCAGGCCTACGCTTTAAAGAGATGAAAAACTTGATGAAATTTCCAATATGATGCTGCGAAGTCCAAGTAAATCAGTCCATAGCACAAGAAACTTTAGTGAAAGTCTTCGACAATATGTGTAGAAAAGTCAAATAATAATACTAGATTATAAATACCACCTGTTCAATACATAAGAGTTTTTTATTTAAATATAAGAAATAGTTCTTAACATATTAGATATAGAGACATGTTTCACCCATAATGAGGGCATCAGCCTAAAAATCTCATACCTCCTGATTGTCCTTATACATAGTTTTTAATGAAGGTCTAAAATATAAATAAGAGGATACTGTTTTAGGTACAAATGTGTATGAAATGACTAGCAAGTAGAATATAGTAGTTTTAAGTACTCTTATGACAAAGTCTTATAATCAATCCTTATTGTAGATCTTTACGAATGTCTTGTTTTTTAAATGTGGTAACAAGTAGTTAGTTAGAAGTTCAAATACGTAAATTGCTGCGTTGAAAATATGGTAAATATGGTGCCATATTCTGGAGATGGCGTAAGGAGCTTATAATAGCTTAATATTCAAGATAAAAGTCACTCTTAGTGGTAGTTAAATTTAAATCCAAAGTTGAAGTTGTTAATTTTATATGAAAAGATAAGGCGACAAACGTCTTGAAGCACTTAGGAGCGAGGACAAGTACTCGTCAGAAACGTAGCTATTTTTATAATTAGCTGGTAAACGTTGTTTCGTATCATAAGAGTACTTATAACTACTATATTCTACTTGCTAGTTGTTTTATACACATTTGTACCTAAAACAGTACCCTCTTATTTATATTTTAGACCTTCGTTAAAAACTACGTATAAGAACTATCAGGATCCTGATCTATCTTTCTTTCAGGTATGAGATTTTTAGGCTGATGATGCCCTCATTATGGGTGAAACATGTCCCTATATCTAATATTTTAAGACCTATTTTTTAAATTAAAATAAAAAAACTCTTATGTATTGAACAGGTGGAATTTATAATCTAGTATTATTATTATTTGACTTTAAGTACATGTCAATACGGACCATAACATAAGATTTGTAACATGTAATATGTGTAGACGTAAAGTCTGTCTTTGATCACAAGGACAACACTTCCAGCATCTGTTATGAATTGCTGTGGTGAGTATGAAGTTTACTGTTTGTTTGTTTTGATACAAGTGGCAGCAGCCGTGCTGCCTAACTGCTGGTGTAGTCTCACACAGCAGCGCGTAGGGGCTGCGGAGAACATTTCCTGGCACCCAGTAGAATACTACAAGATTAATATAAACAGGATCCTGAATATATTTTTATGATTTTGAGTTAAGAAATATGGCTGATGATGCCCAAAAAAATAAAATAAGGGTGAAACATGCCCCATTAATAGAATCAACAATAATGTAAAGGTTCTAATGTGGAAGGAAAATATATTGTATTGAAAAGGTGGACAATTTTCTAATAAAAATTAGATTTTAATGTTACTTTAATGTTAAGTGGTATGTTCTGAGCTGTCAGTGGAGAATGGCGTGGAATGACATTAGTAGACGAATAAGTTTGAGTGGTGTCTTTAAAAGTAGGAAAGATCACAATATGAAGATAAAGTTGGAATTCAATAGGACAAATTGGGGTAAATATTCATTTACAGGAAGGAAAGTTAGGGACTGGAATAACTTACCAAGGGAGATGTTCAATAAATTTCCAATTTCTTTGAAATCATTTGAGAAAAGGCTAGGAAAAAGACAGGGAATCTGCCACCTGGGCGACTGCCCTAAATGCAGACCAGTAGTGATTGAATGATGTCCGATGACATAGCCCTTCTTCCACCTGTCGAGCCAGCCAACACTAGCAGTAAATCCAGGCTCCGCTTTTAAATTTCTTAGCTATGGAGTATCCTATAATTTTTAAAATTATGTGCATACAAATTCTTCTTAGAATTTGAAGACTTTCTCTTGCAAAATAGATCCTAAAAATGGGTGTTCTTTTTTCCCTTTGCTGCCTAAACAACAAATAAATTGCCTCACACACTTTCTCATTTTCACTGCCTTTAATACTAATACCTTTAACACACTAAAACTTGATTTCGGACCTCTTCTTTTTCCAACCTATTATGGTAGTCTGTCCATGGCAATTTTAATAAAACTAACCCCTTTGTCCAGTCCCATAAAGAGATCCAACTTCATTTCCATTGTCAAGTTAATTTTTTTCTTCTCATTGACATTTTCAATTGCACAGACAACACAACATTTGTATGCCTGGATGCAAAGAGAGAAACTGTACCGACAATGAACTTAAAATTTATCTTACAATAGGGAACGGTCTTCAGGTAAGCCTGCTAATGGCTAACAAGAATAAAAAGGAATGTGAGAGTTGATTGACAAGGACTACCTACCTTTCACCAGCAATGTCTGAAAAGGGGAATGGAGTAGATGGCAATTTCCGTGAAAAGAACATACCCTGTCACCAATTTCATTAGATAGTTCCATGAATTAGTGTCACAAAGGGAAAGGAATGCAAACTAAATACCGTAACAAATCTCTGAACAGAATATGAAAACGTGCAGATATTCAGATGAATAAATATGAACAGTATTCTAGTATTACAATACTCTAATTAAAATGTACTGTACCTATATTGCTTGCACTGTTTAAGGGATATTAGAAATTACAGTATTACAGACTAGACCACATTATTCGAAGATAATGTTCTGCTTGACCAACAAAAATGATTTAGCAATCAGAAAAAAGAAGACAAAATAGTTTTCGTCAAGTTGTCGAGTTATCAGGATATAAGTTAGTGCATTCTACTGTACCAACAAAACCATGGAAAAAGAACATCCGGTAACACTCAAGAATGATACGAGAATTAATGAATAAATAAATAAATAAATAAATAAATAAATAAATAAATAAATAAATAAATAAATAAATAAATAAATAAATAAATAAATAAATAAATGATATGAGAATGAATGAATAATTAAATCTCTATATATGTACAAAGATTTCATAAAAACTAGTGATTTATTCACAAAAATTCAGACAGATCACTGGAAAGTTCTTACCCCATACATGGGCCATCTGCAACGACGATGACGTCTTAGTAACAGAAATTGAGGATGTGGTAGAAAATTGGGCAAAATACTGTCAAAACCTGTACTGTATCAAGCCTATTCTCCAGATGAAACAGGATTACATTTTTAAACAGAGAGAACCCAACATTTTTATATCTGAGACTAAAGTGGCAATAGACTGATATAATCAGTACTGAGTATATGAAAGTGATGGGCCCGCGTGGTGTTGATATCATCCATCAAACATGTCAGTTGTTCTGGGCAATGTCTGGAGAACTGGCATAACTACATCATCATACCTATCCATAAGAAAGGGCTCAACGAGAGACTCCAACAACTTCCGCCAGATACCCCTTATTTCACCCATGATCCAAGTTATTTTCTACATGATGCAGAAGAGGCTCCTTCCTCTCCTCGCAATTAGTACCGCAACAGCCTGGATTTGTAAACAGTAGAGGTACCCAGAAGCAGATACTCTGATCTTCAACAGCTTATAGAGAAGGCAAGAGAGTACTATACACCAATGTACATCAGCTCTCTTTTTCTCTCTTTTCTTTTTCTTTTTTTTTTGCTAGTGGCTTTACGTCGCACCGACACAGATAGGTCTTATGGCGACGATGGGATCGGAAAGGCCTAGGAGTTGGAAGGAAGCGGCCGTGGTCTTAATTAAGGTACAGCCCCAGCATTTGCCTGGTGTGAAAATGGAAAACCACAGAAAACCATTTTCAGAGCTGCTGACAGTGGGATTCGAACCCACTATCTCCCGGATGCAAGCTCACAGCCACGCGCCTCTAACTGCACAGCCAACTCGTCTGGTGTACATCAGCTCTGTCGACAATGAACGGGCTTTTGATAATATCCGATGGAGTAAGCTGTGGAAAATCCTAAATGAGATGGGGACATCACCTCACCTTATCCACCTGTTGAACAGTCTGTATGACTCGTGTCACTCCATTGTGAAAATAGACAACATCCTGCCCTGCAAATGCTGCAGGGTACATCCATCTTCTTCTTCTTCTTCTTCTTCTGTGAATCTGTCTTGAGACAGGTATCAACTGGACAGCCTCCATGATTCTCTGTCCTGAGCATCTTGCTCCAGTTGTTCATAGCTTCTCCCTTGTTTGACATGTGTTGACATTCCAAACCTTTCATCAGGTGTTTCTTCTCTCCTACTTTTCTTAGCACTTATTCCATTCTTCTCCACAACCATATTTCAAAACTTTCCAAATACTTTGTTTCTTTCTTTCTTAATGTCCATGTTTCAGCCCCATATGACACTACACTCCACACAAAACACTTTGCGAACCTCTTTTTTAATTTCCTATCTTCCCTCTTTTTTAAATCAATAGGGCTTGCCTTAGATGTCAAAAGCCCTCTCACCTTTCCGAAAGCTTCTTTTCCCATAGATATTCTGCTTCGTATTTCTTCTGTACAGCTTCCATTCCATAATAACACGCTTTGCAAATATCTGAATGACTTTACTTGTTCCAATTTCTTTCCCTTTAGTGTTATATTAACAGCAATCTACTCCTTTCCTATTCTCATCACCTTACTCTTTCCAATGTTTATTTTCATTCCAAACTCTTCGCCCACTCCCTCAGTATTTTCCAACATGACTTGCAGATCTTTTTCTGATCGAGCTAATACCGCCACATCATTTGCATATTTTATGGTCTTTATTGGTTCTCCTCCCACTGCAACGCCTCTTGTTTTTTCCAGGGCCTTCTGTAACAGTTTTTCGGCATGTATATTGAACAGAGACGGTGACATACAACATCCTTGTCTCACTCCTCTTTCGATACCCACTTCTTCTATTTCATATTCATCTCTCTAACCATCACTTTCTGATTCTTATACAACTCTTATCAGTCTTCTGTCTTTCCAGTCTACACCAGTATCTTTCAGAATCCTCATCCGAATGCACCAGTTCACTCTGTCAAATGCTTTTTCCCAATCAATGAAACATATATACATTTCTCTACTCACTTCTAACATCCTTAGGCATCCAATTGCAACTCTGGTTCCTCTTCCCTTTGTAAAATCAAACTGGTCATCTCCCATATTCTCCTCTATTTTCTTTTCCATTCTTCTCAGCACTATTTTGGTCACCGCCTTAGTAACATGACATATAAAACTAACTGTCCTATAGTCTTTACATTGTTTAGCATTACATTTCTTCGGTAAGGGAACCATAATGGTCCTAAGAAGATCTTCTGGCCAAATGCCAGTATCGTATATTGTGTTCTCCAGATTGATCAGTCTAACTATTCCTCCATTCCCTAAAGCCTTTCATGCTTCAGGTGGTATCTGGTCACAGCCCATCACTTTCCTTTCCTTTAGGTCCTGGATTGCCTTCTCCACTTCCCATTTTTCTATCCTTTGTCCTCTGGATTCTTCGTCACAATCCTGCCCATTCTCCAGTATCACTGTTCCTGATCAACTTGATGATCACATAGCCTTTCATACATTCCGTCCACACCTCCTTACTTTCTTTTAACCTTGAAGTCATCCTTCCTTGTTTGTTGATTATTCCTTGCTTGCTTATCATCCTTGGATTTCTCCTCATCAAGCTCCTTGCTGTTGAATACACCTCTTCTATTTTTCCCTCCTTTTCCAACTTTTCTATTTATTCACATTGGTTTTCCATCCATTCTTCCCTGGCCTTATCAGTTGTCCACCTCAGCTCATTATTTAGTTTTCTGCATTGTATTTTTCCTTCATCTGAAGAGTCATTTTTCCATTTCCTGCGTTCATCCATTTTATCTAACACCTCCTTCGTTATCCATTCCTTTTCATTTCTTTTCCTTCCAACTTTACCTTCTTCTTCTTCTAAGGGTTTTTACTATTGCAGTTCTGATGGTAAGCCATTCCTGTGATACATCCATACTCATTCTCAAGTTTTCCAACTTTTCTGCAGTCCTTCTTATAAAAGACCCGACATTTTCATTCTTCAGTTTTGTTATGTCCCACTTCCTTCCAGAGTGTTTTTTTGTGTTATGTTTCAGTCGTGTTCTTATATCTGCCACTAGCAAGTGGTGGTCTGTATTTGCATCTGCCCCAGGGAATGTTTTAGCCATTTTGATACTGTTTTTGAACCATTGATTGAGTATAATAAAATCTATCTGATATCTGGCTGTATCACCAGGACACTTCCTTGTATACAGCCTCCGTTTTATGGTTCTTAAACCAGGTGTTAGCAATCCAAAGGTCAAGGCTCTTGCAGAAATCAATTAGATTTTCTCCTCTTTCATTTCTTCTCCCTAATCCGTAATCTCTGACCACATAACTCTGTCTTCCAATTCTCACTACACTATTCCAATCTCCCATCATCACAGTTCTTACTGGACCTTTTCCATTCTCCTCAAACACCTCCTCTATTTGCACTTACAGGCATCACCTTAATTATATTTCTATCTAGAACTTTTCTATTCAATAGTCCTACTCATCCTTCTTGTATTCTCCTCCCTTATAAATCATCTTGTAATCTCCAGATACAAGCTCTTCTTCTCCTTCGCATCGCACTTCACATAATCCTAAAATACTGATGTTGTATTTCTCGATTTCCTTCTTCACATTCTTGAGTTTAGCTTTCCCATTCATCGTTCTGGCATTCCAAGTACCAATCCTCAACAGTTCAGATGTCGTCTTCTTTCCATTCCGCTCAATCTTCACATCGCATGGTTCTTCTGATACAGTGCCCACCCAGAGATCCGAATGTGGGCATATAACTCCGGAATTGGATTTCTTCTCAGTAACAGCCATATACATGGATTTTGTCCAGTGGGACTAGGGATACTACAAGAGTCTTTAATTCGGTGGTTTCCCCTTGCCTTCCGCGTCCTATGCCATTGACTTCCAATAAGTTCATCCGCCTTCTCGATTTCTCACCCCAAAGACAGGAGGGTGCCCTCTTCTCCACCTGCTCATCCACCCTCCTAGGAGGCTGTTGGCCCTTTGTAGAGGGGGACCACTTATACCGGTGGTCGCCGGGTTTCTTTAAATTGTACTTGTATTAATCCCCGAGTCCAGTGTTGCCTCTACTGCCGTCTCCACCATACCAAAGTCCACCTTCTCTGCCATAGATGCCCTGAGCTGGGACCCCTACCAGATGTTGCACACGGGTCAATGTGCTCTGGGACTCACATAGGCAGGGGCGCCACTCCCTGGGTAGGGCTGCCTCTGAAGAGGATCCCTACCTGTCACCACTATTATTTAATGTTTATAGTGAATACATTATGCACAGCTTCTTAGATGAGCGGGATGGTGCCGCGTTTATCGGTGGAATTAAGATCTCAAATCTTCCTTTTGCAGATGACACTGCTCTCATTGCATCCAGCCAAGAACAACCTGATGAACGAATGTACAAGCTGGAGGATTGGTATTGTGGATTACAAAAACCTGAATCAACCAAATGTCAACAGAGTTGGCAGATATGAGATCGTGAACCAATCTTATATCTCGTAACCATCATGAGCCTGAGATATTTAGCTGCATACAACTGGGGAACATGAATATAATTCAGCTGACCTAAATCTGGCAAGGCACTTCAATAACCAATATGACAAAAATCAATCTTGTCAACACTTTGGTGACGCCTGTAATGTTCTATGCAGAAAAAGCACAGACCATATGCATTGCTGACTGCCGCATCGAGGAGCTTGTGATGTGGTGCTGGCAACATACGCTTCACATTCCATGGAGAGCACAAGGATCTAACACATCCATCCTCACAGATGTTCAACAATACCAGACTGTCTATCCTGTTTTACAAGAGGGTCCTTATGTTCTTTGGGCATACTGCTTGCAGCCCCCACAAGGAGAAGCTGGTGGTTCAGAAGAAGTCCAATGAGAAGTGATGATGTGGCTAGCACCAACCCGCCGGACTGATCTTGTAGAAACCCTGCTCAACACTAACATACAGCAAGTGACCCAACTGGCTGAACACCCAGAACCTTGTATACAGCCAGCCTTTCCAGTGTCCACTGTGATGCATGCAGAGTTTCCATGCAGGTGCTCAGATCCAGCATGGCTTTGGCTACAGCTGATGCAGTGGGCACCAATCAAGCACTGTCGAACCGACCTGGCAGCAAACACTACTCAATCAAGTATGGCGGAGGAGTGTCCTCCAGCCTAAGAAAATGTATGGCTGGAGCATCTTGTTGCAGAAATATGGATTTGCTCTTCCCAACCTATTTATTTAAGGCTCAAAAGTGGCAGTTCACACATAGGCTATTCAATGTCTGTTCATAGTCTTCATGTACACTTCCTTTTGTAACGTGTTACTCATGTCCTTGATAGTTTTAAAGAGTTCATCTGAGTTTTGAATATCAAATTAACATTGACGCTAACAATTCCTGCTGTCTTCGTTTGTACGAGGAAGCTGTGAACACTTACAAAAATATTTGCACATGTCCAGATTTGAAACATCCACTGCCAGCCCTAATGAGTGATCGGCACCTTGCCAGCTACGCTTGCCATACACCGCTTAGCTCTTAGAAGACGTGCGTGGAGTGCATGGCCATCCACCTCTTAACGCAATATGCTTTGCATATCACCAATTCACGTTTTACAGCATCCATTTTGCATTCTGCCACAACAAATCACTTTACACAAACTAGTAACTAGTTTGTATTACCAGTAAAGGTATTATAAAGACACACAATAAACAGCATATTTGTGGAATGATCCTTTTATCTTGATGCAACAATACATATAGTCCTCCCTGAGCAAGTATGCCTTGTTGCTTATATACTGTTAGCAAGCACAGCAATATTAACCTTAAAGACAATCAGAGTTAGATGGGTTGCATACCTCAAAGAATTATAAGGGGCAGGTGGACCACCCAGTGAATCCATTTCCTCAGGATCATAAGAAGTAGGTGCCTCATCCATCTATTCACCATAAGCAATGCCATAACAAACCTCATATTTTTTGCTAAGAGATTTAGAAACAGTGTTCTGAATTTGAACGACTCATACTCCACGAGATACGAGACTTCTATCTCTGAGGGGTTGATCATTTTTATGAGGTCAGAAATGTGGCGACTGATTGTTTTGTTTTTGTAACTGTTCTTTTGTAAGAAAAATAAACAGGCAATGTGTGACATATGATGACCTAATGAAATACTCCAGTGCCTTTATTATATTTTCTCCCTCGTCTGTGCTGAAACAACATTTTTGGAACATTTTAATGTACAGCAGATACCAGCGGCTACAGCTCTGCTAATGATGGCATCTCAAATACTTTTGCCAGAATGAGGTTCATCTCTCGGGAATCTTGGAAGTAAAAAGAATCCTGCATTGCTCTGCCCACTCGTAAATGTAGTGAACAGTGACGGTAATACAGTGGTGGCACGTATACTTATCTGTTGCAAAGGCAATGTTACTTTCCTGCAATGCTGAGATTATTTCAGGCAAGTCCTCCAACTGTGCCACTTGTAATGTGTGGCAGTGCCCTTGACACTATTGTGGGATGAGAGAGTACTATTTCTACACTGATAGGTCTGGACAAAGCTCCAATATTTATTGCTGTCTGTATGAGGTTTATTAAACCCCTTCCTTGGAGTGCTTTGAATGGCCACATGTCAAAATGCAGAACTTAACGGAAGCCCCCTTAATACGAAGGCTGTTTCTTTTTTTTTTTTTTCTTCAACCTCTGATCATACATGTAAACAAGAGATGGAAGGGAGCCAGGTCTGTGCGTCATGCAATTGCACAACATCCCCTCCACAACCTTGCCACTGTCGGCTCCATTGCGCCAGTCATAGCCAAGCCACTCCCAATTGAACATGGCCGCTAAGATCAATACTCCCACCAAGTGTAAGTTGCGAAGTGTGATACGTTTTCTGCGCGCAGAAGGATGTAACGCTGCTGAAATACATCGCAGAATGAGTGTAGTGTATAGTGAAAATTGTATGAGTGATGGTAGTGTACGATAAAGGTGTCGGAACGTTTTTTTGCAATTTGCTTTACGTCGCACCTACACAGATAGGTCTTATGGCAATGATGGAACAGGAAAGGGCTAAGCATTGGATGCATCCTTCTCCAAACAAGCTGAACTGACAATGAACAACAGGAAAACAATGGCTATCGTTTTTGGGACCTAAAGGTGTACTGCTGGTGAACTTTATGGAGTATGGGACAACAATAACAAGGGAAATTCGTAGTGAAACTTTACGTTGCCTCCGCAGAGTGAATCAAAACAAACAAGAGGCATGGTCTCGACCGGCGTGGTTTTGATTCCCGACAATGCTCGACTGCACTGTGCTACAATGACAAAAGACCTTCTCAAACAATTCAAGTAGAAAGTTTTTGACCATCCACCGTACAGTCCAGACCTCGCACCTAGTGATTTTCATCTCTTTCGAGAACTGACGGCATGGTTGGGCAGACAATGCTTCACCACCAACGAAGAAGTTCAGGAGGCTGTCCAGATGTACCTGTCCTCACAGGCGGCAGATTTCTTTGCAGAGGGCATAGGAAAGCTGGTATCACAATACAACAAATGCCTAAATCTTCTTGGCAATTATGTAGAAAATAAGTACAAAACTACTAAACTTTTAGTAATAAAATCATTTTGTTATGTCAATGTGCCTTCCTTAATACCATATTTATGCAAATAACATGCGTGTATTTTTTAAAAATTGTGGCACGAAATTGGGGTGCGGGTTTTCTTTAAGTCAATGTTGGCATTTTTTTTTTTTTTCAAAATCAGCCTTCCGAAAGTTAGGGTGCGGAGATTATTCGCGTAAATACGGTATTCTTTTACCTCAGCCATAATTGCAAAACACCTGTTGGTCATAGGCAGACATTCATAGCACAAATCAATATAACCTTTACAAACACATTTGTTTAAACACCATGAAATACCATCTTACCTTGCACTGTTGCTACTGCTTTTTAGATGTATACCGGTACTTCATTAAGTGTTTTATTCAGCTAGAGACACTGTGTAAATACACTTATAAGCATTTGCCACTTCACACAAATCCAACACATACGCTCCTGTATCACAAGACTTTAGTATGTCATGTTTCACTCACTTACTAGCATTTTTTTCTTCAGCACATACTCCCTGTCTTCTACATTTTCCACAAAAGATTTCCTGCTCTCTTCAATCACTTCTATTTTGACATTACACGAGTTTCAAATGCAGTAAAATGTGAAACAAAACCATCAAAAGTGGAAAACTGTCACATACAGACACGTATCAGCCACAATGCAATTCACATGATGTTTACCCAGCGAGGGACCCAAGATGTACTGACGGGAATCAACGGAGCGACCGCCAATCCAGTATCTGGCACTGTACATTGACATTTATACACTTTGACATGTTTGCTAAGCCACAGATTGCACTTGTGTAGCCAGATGTAGGATATAAATTTCATGTTGATTAGTCCGTATTGAACTTTGATTACATTAATATTTAAATAAGTTTTGAAAGTTCCACCTTTTCAATACAACATTTTATGCAATGTGAGTTACATTACAAGTTACTTTAAAAAATAGTCCCTACCTTTCTAGAGTGAAGGAGCATGTTTGTGTCACAGTGGGCAGGAAGCAGCAGAGTGACCAAACACTGCAGTAAAGCAGTAAGCAACTTCCATACCTCAGATAGTAGGCAGTTTAATACTATGCAGGGCCTTGCTTAACACCATAGTTGATGGCAAGGAGCAGTACAAGATGAACTATGTGCTAATGTACCATCATAACACTGTAGCCACAGCACACTTGAAAAGACTTTCGAATACGATGATACATGAACATACAGTATTGCACTGATCAGCTTAAAAAATTGCACCACTTCAAATGTCCAACAATGGAAAAGCACAATCAATACTTCCAAGTACTTCACAGATCTCCTAATTCTGCAAACCAAACTCAACTGCGTATCTGTGGAACCATCATTACTGCCCATCTAGTTGCCGTCCATGCCGTACACTGAGTTTACTCTGGACAATAGCTGGTGGTCACAATAATATGACTCTCTCTTAAAACCTTTCCTGAACTACAACCAACCATAGTACTGTATATTCACAAATCAAAACAGTGGTTAAGATTTATGAAGTTTAAACAAAAGTTTCCAAGAGAACAAAACCTGCAGCATCAGCATGCTTGAGGTATCAATTTTATGCTGTCAACTTTAATCCTTCTTCCCAATAATATCTGTCTAAAATGTAACAAGATAAGAAAAGCCTTTAAGAGCATAAACAATGTACATCAGCAGTGCAATTAACTTTGCACATTATTAGGTTATATCCTTTAGTGAGAAAGACCTAGTTTCTCTATGAAAATTGAAGGTTTCTTTCTTAAGAGCTTTTCGCACAATAGTGCAAAACCTTACAATGTCTAATTCGACAGAATATTTTCTCTAAATCTGGCCATATATGGAGGTACTTCGTTCCCTTTCAAATTTTCATAGACTATTAAACTAACAATTAACACACAAGTACAAAAAGGATACTCAACAAAACAGAAGCCACAAGGAGTCTTTTTGTATTTGTCAAGTCCCATAATAATTCTCTTGACATCACCACATTTGGAGAAGAGTTCATAGATCTGTTCTTCAGTGGTGTAGAAAGACAGGTTTCCCACATACAGTGTGGAAGATGTACGCAGCAAACGTTCTTGTTCACCCCTTGTCCCCTGCAATCATACATCACCGTAAGTACAAAGAGTAAACATACTGTAGACATTACTTTGTTTTCACTACAAATTAATTTTATACCCACCTAATTTAAGAACAGATAAACAGAATGATAGGTCTGAGGTAAATCTGAAGGGCCAACAAGAAGATGGTAACAATGTACGTTGCACAGAAGGAAAAGAGAAATACAATTTTCACATATGAAAGAACATGTATTTATACTAAGAATTCCAGGTATACTACTCATAATGACCACCTTTCTCTCAGACACAGGACTTCAATCTTCCTGGCCATGCATCAATTGTATCGTGGAAAAAATGGGCTATAGCAGTCACTAGACTCCTTTTACATTATCTCTTCTTGCATCTCCTCAAGCAATGAACACAATTTGCAATCCATAGGATTAAGATTTGGATTGAAAGATGGCCAATCAACAAGAAGTATTGGAAATGAAGTAGGAAGCATTTGCTTATGATCATTTTTGTGTGGTCTTGGCTTCGTCTACTGGAACTGAGTTCTGCTGAAAACTCCAATGCCACCCCAAAAACAAAGTTCAATTTAAGGGCTTTACAACAGAACATAGTACTGCTTTCTAATACACTTAAGCCTATGTTCTGACACCTTGCTCGCAAAAATGAATGACCAAAATGCTACTGCAGGATCCCACCAAATCACCAGTGATGCGGATGTTAAGCTGTCTAGATTTTTAAAAACACTTGACTAAATGTAACTGCATCTGGGTATAAACACGATTATTTTCAGAGATGTCAACTTTCAAGAAAGGTAATTCGTAATGCAGCCGTTAGGGCACGGGGGGAGGGGGGCGGCGGTCGTAGAATTATTTTTTTTCGTGATCTTACTACTTGCATATCATTGAAAGCTTGTAGTTCCTGTTTGGTAAATGTACACTGGTGACATGCATTTTCTTTTCATATCATATGCATCCTCTGCACGAACAGAGCACTTAACAGTTTGGAGTTCATATTAGCACGAAATTCAGTCTTGTTTTTCCTCATCGTGCGCATCCGAAAAATCGCGGCTACACAAACTACAAAACACGTGTGAATGAGATTTTGAGGAACGCAGTGAACAGGGCCATTCTTTGGAGTATACCTCCCTAAATTTTTCAACTATATTTGGTTTATTAATAGTGTCACTAGCCACGGTAACGTAATCACATGTATTTTCCTGCACAAGAAATCGCTTCATTTTTTCAAACTTTTTGCATTTCGTAACGCATTATTAGCATATATCCTAGAAAAGCAATATATGTAAATTTGGCAACCAAAATCGCAATAAACACTTCTTCAACAGACACGCACACAGTATTCACAATTAAACGGAGTTTGTCACCACTTTACCGTCCGACTCGTTGGCTGAATGGTCAGCATACTGGCCTTCAATTCAGAGGGTCCTGGGTTCGATTCCCGGCCAGGTCAGGGATTTTAACCTTCATTGGTTACTTCCAATGGCCCGGGGGCTGGATGTTTGTGCTGTCCGCAACATCCCTGCAACTCGCACACCACACATAACACTATCCTCCACCACAACAACACGCAGGTACCTACACATGGCAGATGCCGCCCACCCTCATCGGAGGATCTGCCTTGCAAGGGCTGCACCTGGCTAGAAATAGGCACACGAAATTATTATTATTACCACCTTACCGCCAAAACAAAGACAAAAGAACTCTCATACTTGCATGGAAGTATCATGTGCCTATATTTCCGATACTGAAAGCACACACTGCGTTCAGCGCGTGAAAACTCAAAATATTCTTAAACGAGGCACAGGTAAGGGTTATAAATTATTACTGAGAAATTCGAAAATAATATTCTGAGAATTCAAGATGCCCTGTGTATCCTTTTCAACACTTTATACACTTAGATTTAAAAATCAACAAAAAATCATAATTTGTGGTGTGTGATTCATAAAGGGTAATTATGATGGGTAATTCATAATTATTACGATTGAATCGTAATAGTCTGCATCTCTGCATTTTGAATGCCTAAGAGCTCTTCAGTTAAGAAAATTTTATCAGTAAAGAAAATTTTCTAATGACGATTTTGTGCGTTCCTCTTAAGAAAACTGGATATTTGCACAGCCCCTGCTTCTTCAATTATATTGTTAGGATGTGCTGAGTCCTGTGACAAAATGTTTTCAGACAAAGGTAACTTCCTACCACACTAGACATTTTTGTCTTAAAATGTTCAACCTTCTAACCATTACCTTTCAATTTTTCATAGGATTTAGGTGAATTGTTTACTTTTAATGTGGCGTTAACGAGCTATGGTGTCCTAGCAGACCTTGCACGGCCCAAAAAAGGACAGTCACTTCTAGTCTCATCAAGGTGTTTGATTGTTCAACAGGCGTAGATTCCGCTGATGCCAAGCTTCTTAAAGGAAAACACAACACAAAAGCACATATTTTGTTATTCATTGCCAAACATGTAATATGACAATTTAATGACAATGCTTCTGAGGGATGTGAAGTACCTGTGCCCATCTCACAATCTTCTTTCATCCTTTTCGTTCTTGAGGCTGCTCTTCCCAGTTATCAATTTGGAGGGTTCGATATACCTTGTTGATGGAATTTGCTACCTGCGAACATTAGGGACAATACCTATCATCGCAAGTTTAAAGCGGCGTGCCGCGAGTATTTGTTGAGTAGATCCTGCAGACTTGCTGTATAATTGTTGAGTGAATGAAAGAATGAATGGGATGAATGAACGGATTATTGCAGTTACATCACTTAAGTGTATTTTACTTTGTGTATTTTAAAATTAAGGATTCTTTTGCTGTCATTTTTAATATTATTACTATTGTTTTTACTATTAATATTATTTGTGTTATTTGTATTTGGAAGTACTGTATAAGTTATGTACATGTATACTCTTCTAGTGGTTGAGTGTAAGAGAGGGCCTTGAGCCCTAACTTTGCCACCAATAAAGGCATTATCTATCTATCTTAAACTGGTGCTTCTATGTGCAACAGTTCTCAAGTTACGTGTGGAAGTAGTAACTGCTTATGACGTCACTCACTCACTCCGTAGGTTTCTGAGGGACGTGAAATACCTGTGCCCATCTCACAATCCTCTTCCATCCTTTTTGTTCTTGAGCCTGCTCTTCCCAGTTATCAATTTGGAGGGTTCGGTATACCTTGTTGATCTCCTTCTTCCAGGTGCTTCGGAGTCTTCCTGAAGGTCTTTTCCCATTAAGAGATCCCTTGTATAGACTGGTGCTATGTTATCCTGCATCCTCAGTACGTCCAGCCGAGCGCAGTTCTGTTGAATATCATCACACCCATTATAGTGTTGTTGAGAGACGTCACTGCACTTATTATTTTAACCACTATAGTCACTGCGCTGTTGAGTCTACAAGGCAGCCTTGATGCTGTGCATAAATTCGGGAGGTCTCTTCCTGCACTCCATATGCTGCTGCTGTGTTCTTCAGTTGCCATTATTAGTGGGTTTATTTTGGCTTATAATGGATGTAAATAACGTTCATCCATATCAGTCTGAGACAGAACAAATGAAGGTTGCTAATGTCCATTCAGATAGCGATCTTAACATGGATACCGTATACCAAACAATACTGGCCAAGCCAGTATGCAACATTGGTGTAAATCTAATGAGTGTACCATCTTGGATACAAATGTAGAAAGTGTACGCTTTTGTGGATTAGACAAAGTAAAAGCAGTGAAATCTGTGGAATTCATATGTTTATTTTACAAGTTGCTTTTATGTCACACCAACACAGATAGGTCTTATGGCGACAATGGGACAGGAAAGGGCTAGGAGCAGGAAGGAAGTGGCTGTGGCCTTAATTAAGGTATAGCCCCAGCGTTTTGCCTGGTGTGAAAATGAGAAACCACGGAAAAGTCTTCAGGGCTGTCGACAGTGGGGTTCAAACCCACTATCTCCCAAAAACTGGATACTGGCCACACTGACTGCAACTATCGAGCTTGGTAATTTATGTCTTTAACAAGAAACCCCTTATTTACAAGGCTTATTTTAGACTGTAAAGTGTTGATAATGGCAAGGCATAACATGAGCTTAAAAATAATGAACAGCGCAGAGAAACATTTACTGTCTGCTTTATATCCATCAAATAGAACTTTGTATTTTGTTACAAACAGTTCACGTCCTGGGTCAATTCATGGACTACGACTACTAAAAAGAACAGAGTTGTTGTATCATAATGTGTTGGCAACACCATGAGGAACATATTTCCAGAACCCGATGGCAGTTATGTGGACCGCTGTTCAGTTGTCAGTGTTAAGTAGTTCACTGTGTGGAGCGGCCAAGGGTGACTGTGTGAATGTTGAAATTAACTCTGGAGTCAAGCCAATGAACAGTGCTGTGTGTTGTGATGGTCTGCAGACTTGTGTTCGTATCTGACCCAGGACATTCAAGCTGTAAATCCCCGTAACCAGAAAATACTATTAAATAACATAACCCTGAAAGTAATCGTTTCACTGGCTTCATATTACAGGCCAACAGTCAGGACATGGTCACTAATATATTCTATAAATTGGGTGATTTTGAAGGCATGTCTCTAAATTATATACATGGTTAGGGGCGTAACATCATGGTAGCTACGGCTGTAACTGCTGCTGCAGTTCAGGAAATATGAATATTTTTCTATTATGTATTTAAATTCATAATATTCATAATATCACCAAGAAAGAGGATGGATCTTTAGAACACAGCATTTATCGTAAGCCTACACACACACACCAATAGATATCTCCATGCAGATTCTCACCATCACCCTGCCGAGAAACATGGTATCCTTAAAACTCTGACTACCAGGGCCAGGAGGATTTGTGAAGTGTCAGCTCTACAAGAGGAAATTAACACCTTGAGAACCACCCTTGAGAGCAACGGTTACAGCAGAGCCTTGATCTCAACAGCTCTTAAATCGACACATAATCGGACGTCTGTTAAGAAAAAAGATGTAAAAGGAACTGCTTACCTACCTTACATACATAACGCGACGGATCGTATTGCTAAAATCATACGTAGGTACCATGTACGAACTGTTTTTGGAACATCAATTAAAATTAGGCAACTCCTGCGACTAACTAAGGATAGTTTGCCTAAATTGCAACAACCTGGTATCTACAGAGTTCCCTGTACTTGTGGCAAGGTTTATATTGGGCAGACTTCAAGAACGGTATGTAATACCAATATAATGGTCCGTCATTGGACATTATCAAAGAACATACCAGATGTATCAGACTCAACCAACCTGATAAATCAGCAATTGCTGATCATGCCTTAACACCTGGTCATGATGTTTTGTTCCAAGAAGTGGATGTTCTTGCCCGTATAAAGCAATATCACCCAAGAATTATCAGGGAGGCGGTTGAAATACGTAAATAATTTCAATAGATAATTTCAACCGCGATACAGGCTACAACCTTAGTGAATCATGGCTACCTATTATCAGAACCATTAGAGAATAATGCTTTACTGTTGCCATTCGTTGTCTCTATCTGGGGGCTAAAATGGCGTCCCGTTTACATCTTAGGGCACCATTTCAAGTTCCTTGTTCCTTTCTCCTATCAACCTGTTATGCGTCGTTTCATTTTCTCTGTGTCTCGTGATGAAGAAAGGCAAGGTTCCTTTCAAAACGAGTTGAGTGTGTTTTTATCATTAATTACACGGCATAAGCCCAAAAATATACCTCATGAATAATTACACGGGCCGTGAAAGTCTAAACGATATTACTTTTATATTTTTGGTTAAGCTGATCATGCCAATGGCATCAAAAGAAAAAGTAGCTATGTTTTGTGCCAACCTGAGAGGTATCAACAGCATTTAGAAAACGAAAGACTAAGTGACAAGAAACAAAGAGGTAAAGTGAAAAAACAATTTAAAGCAAATACTGCTGCTGGGATAAAACTGCAGAAACTGAGACAACACAAAATGAAAGACAATCTCTTTGTCATTTGCGAAAAAGAAATAGACCTACTAGAAAATGTGACCAATAAGGCCTACAACAAACTGAGGCAAATAATTGCAAGTCACCACAAGCTTTAGTAAAAGCACTAGTAAGAGCCAGAAAGGCACTGCCTCATAGCCCTAGAAAATGTAAGACAGTCTTAACACATCTGACTAAAGACCTTTATGATCTTTCTTGACAATCTACTAAAAAACCAAATGTTTTAAGTATGCAAACATCCACTGAAAAAGTTTGAGAATTTTATCAAAACCATTAATAAGATGGCAAGCTCCTCGTAGGAAGGTCTTTGTTCATTTGAGGAATCTAATTCAACCACAAGAAAATGTAACCAAAAAAAAATGCTTATGACTATTGATGAAGCATTTGAATCTTTTAAAACTATGCAACCAAAATGGCAAATAAGGTACTCTAGCTTCTTTAATTAAGCTTTGGCCAGTCAATGTTAAGCCTTCATCTGATGTGCCTCAAAGTTTGTTTGACGTTACCACGCTAACATGGAGATGGCCCTGACAGCTGCATCCCAGATGTGCTAACGTGCAGGCATTTCTGCAAAAAATTTGTGTGCAGCACTGAAAATGAAGAATGTATGATGGGAAAATAAGAAAATCGCAAAGACAAGGCAACACTATTGATTTACAAAGGTGTTTTTGAACAAGTGCTTGCAAAGCAAATTAAATGGAAAAAAATGGACTGATATGGAGGGATTCATGAAGACTGCTGTAGAAACTGGATTTTTGTCATACTTGATTCATTACATAGTCGAACAATTACCATCATTTCTAGTGTATTTTTTGTGAAAAACATGCAACAGAAGTATTTTCAAATTTTCAGAGATGACAAACATGAAATTCTAGGTGTAAGGCTCATCTCGAAAGATAATAAGCAACTTGATGTCTTTGGAGTGTACAGACCAGGAAAAGGTGGCGCTGACGCTGATTCAGAATTATTTGATAAGATAATCAGCTATGTTGGAAACGATATGGAAAGGAATGTGGTAGTAGCAGGTGATCTCAATTTACCAAATGTCAATTGGGAAGGTAATGAAAATGACAGGAAGCATGAATAACAAATGTCAAATGATTCAGCAAGTGATGGAACCAACTAGAGGGAAGAATATTTTGGATGTGGTGCTGGTAAAACCAGATGAGCTCTATAGAGAAACTGAAGTAACATATGGTATTAGTGATAACAAAGCTGTTTTTGTCGTAGTTAAAAATAAATGTGAAAGAAAGGAAGGTATTAAAATTAGGACTATTAGGCAGTACCATATGGCTGATAAAACAGGCATGAGGGAGTTTTTAGAAAGTAACTATGATCGGTGAAAAATTGTAACGGTAAATAAAAACGTAAACAGACTCTGGGATGTGTTTAAAGCAAATGTTGAGGAATGTGAAAATAGGTTGGTACCTTTAAAGGTGGTAAGGAATGGTAAAGATCCACTATATTATAACAGAGAAATAAAGAGACTAAGGAGATGATGATGCTTGTTGTTTAAAGTGGCCTAACATCGAAGGTCATCAGCCCGGTTGGAAAGAAATAGAGTTAGAAATGGCTGTGGAAGTAAGGAAAAATTGAAGGAACTTACTAGGAAATTGAATCTAGGAAAGAAGTCAGCTAAGGATAACATGATGGCAAGCATAATTGGTGGTCATACAAATTTAAGTAAAAAATGGAAGGGTATGTATAGGTACTTTAAGGCAGAAACAGGTTAAAAGAAATACACTCCAGGAATCATTAATGAACAAGGAAAGTGTGTATGCGAGGATTTTCAAAAGGCAGAAGTATTCAGTCAGCAGTATGTAAAGATTGTTGGTTACAAGGATAAGGTGCAGATAGAGGAGGTGACTTATACTAAAGAAGTATTAAAATTTACCTATGATAACAATGACATTTACAGTAAAACACAAAAGTTGAAAACTAGAAAAGTGGCTGAAATTGATAAGAATTCTGGGGGTATACTAAAGGCAATGAGTTGGAATATAGTACCATATCTGAAAAACTTATTTCATTTTTGTTTGCATGAAGGAGCTATACCAAATGAATGGAGAGTTGCTATAGTAGCCCCTGTGTATAAAGGAAAGGGTGATATACATAAAGCTGAAAATTACAGGCCAGTCAATTTGACATGCAATGCATGTAAGCTTTGGGAAAGCATTCTTTCTGATTATATTAGACATGTTTGCAAAATTAATAACTGGTTTGACAGAAGGCAGTTTGAGTTTAGGAAAGGTTGTTCCACTGAAGCTCAACTTGTAGGATTCCAGCAAGCTATAGCAGATATCCTGGATTCAGGAGGTCAAATGGACGGGCAAAAATGAGTGCTATTGGACTAGAAAAAAGAGTGACTGAATGGGCATATTTC
Source organism: Anabrus simplex (assembly GCF_040414725.1). Lineage (NCBI taxonomy): Eukaryota > Metazoa > Arthropoda > Insecta > Orthoptera > Tettigoniidae > Anabrus > Anabrus simplex. Next base: position 330,991,828 of record NC_090269.1, read on the forward strand.
TAGAAAATAGAACCCAGAGAATTAAAGTAGGCGAAGCTTTATCTGACCCTGTAATAATTAAAAAGAGAATTACTCAAGGCAGTATTATTGGACCTTGATGTTTTCTTATATATATTAACTAGCTGATGTACTCGTGCTTCGCTACGGAGTTCTACGCTGTATATGGAATTGTAGCTTAGGGAGTGTTCACGTTGTGAGCAAGATTGTATTAAATTACATAGCTCTTAACGGTACCCTAGAAACGGGACGGGGAAGTCACCAAACGTCTTTTCTCATATGAAGAGTGGGTTAGGGAATTTTCATTGTAATGGTAGACAAATGGTAGGCCTGCTTGCCTACCATCAGTCACAATCAGGTTGGGGACTTTTCATTACAATGGCAGACACTCACTCTCCACCTGCCTTTTTACATCCTCAGAAAGACTGTCTTAGTGGTTTTCCCAACTGAAATGAACGTAGGTCATTGCAATGACATCAATAGGATTTGGCGTCTTTAAAAGTAGAAAAGATCACAATGTGGAATTCAAGAGGACAAATTGGGGAAAATATTCATTTATAGGAAGGGAAGTTAGGGATTGGAATAGCTTACCAAGGGAGATGTGCAATAAATTTCCAATTTCTTTGAAATCATTTAAGAAAAGGCTAGGAAAAGAACAAATAGGGAATTTGCCACCTGGGCGACTGCCCTAAATGCAGATCAGTATTGATTGATTAGTGCAATTAAAGCAATTCTTTCATATGCAACACTCGATCAAATGAAAAAACACACATTTTCTTACTTTCAACGAACAGTACTACGCTGCCATTCTAACAGTCCAAAGTTCCCGAGCTGGAATGACCAAGCCGCAGACAGCCGTGATCCGTGAGCACTCTTTGTCTTTTCGGGGGGAGGGGTGTTTGAATAGTGGAGAGTCCCAGGGGCAAAAACGATGCCCTTTTACTAATATATTTCCAAGGAGTACCCGATAAGTCAGAAAATCTCAATTCACTATACTGGCGACGGAAGAATCTATCTGACCGGAAGCAAATTTTTCCTCCAAGCCAGAAGAGAAATCCCTTTTTCACTGCTAATTTGGAATAAAATGAATGTATGATTTAATAAAAGTGAAGCGGAAGAAGCTTTTCTTAAGAAATGGCTCTTTTCAGGGTTGAATTTTGAGTTATTTAGTGAATTGTGGTGCTAAAATTTGGAACCACAGGAATGGTATGCTAAAGAAGAAAGTTTTCTAACTCCCCAGCCAATATTCAGTCAGTCTGTTATACTCGGTACGCAGCAGTAATCCCATCTATCGGAGTTGAGTGGCAGCATTAAAGACAAAGAACATCATAACAAACAATGGTCAATGTAATGTTATTGTTGATCAATGTTATACGCTTTCAATATTGTAGGCCTTCACATTTTGTTTTCTTCCGGCTCTGAAATATCACTCTTAGTCAGTACGGTAAAACTGAATAAAACATAAATGGTCAGACATTTTTTCTCCATAACTTTTGTTATATAGTACTTTTTGATAGCCGGCCCCGTGGTGTAGGGGTAGCGTGCCTGCCTCTCGCCCGGAGGTCCCGGGTTCGATTCCCAGCCAGGTCAGGGATTTTTCTCTCGACCTGAGGGCTGGTTCGAGGTCCACTAAGCCTACGTGATTAGAATTGAGGAGCTGTCTGACTGTGAAATGGCGGCACCGGTCTCGATAGCCCAGAGTAACGGCCGATAGGATGCGTCGTGCTGACCACACGACCCCTCGTAATCTGCAGGCCTTCGGGCTGAGCAGCGGTCGCTGGGCAGGACAAAGCCCTTTCAAGGGTGTTAAGTGCTGTGGCTTTTTTTTTTTTTGTTTGGGTTACTTTTCGATAGGACCAATAACATAGGTATTTAAAAATTATATTTTAGGCGCCTTCCCCTAAACTACCATTTCACTCAGCATGAATAAAATTATTTATAGCCTAGATTGTAGTGGCTCATTCCCCGACTTTACATACCGATTTTCAGCAGTTTTTTCGTGATGCGTGTACACACAGACAGACAGACATTATGGAAAAGTAAAAAAGTGCATTTCATTTCCTTGTTACCGTGGACATGCAAATTCTGAGCAATGTACAGACAAAACTCTTATTTTATATATAGATAGATTATATGTGTAAAGAAGTGGAATCAGAGATATGGCTGTTTGCAGATGTTATTCTGTACAGAGTAATAAATAAGTTACAAGACTGTGAGCAACTGCAAAATGACCTCGATAATGTTCTGAGATGGACAGTAGGCAACAGTATGATGATAAATGGGGTTAAAAGTCAGGGTGAGTTTCACAAATAGGAAATGTCTTCTCAGTTTTAATTACTGCATTGATGGGGTGAAAGTTCCTTTTGGGGATCATTGTAAGTACCTAGGTGTTAATATAAGGAAAGATCTCCACTGGGGTGATCACATAAATATGATTGTTAATAAAGTTTACACATGGTTATGGGGGTATTTAGGGGTTGTAATAAGGATGTAAAGGAGAGGGCATATAAGTCTCTGGAAAGACCCCAACTAGAGTATGGTTCCAGTATATGGGACCCTCACCAGGATTACTTGATTCAAGAACTGAGAAAATCCAAAGAAAAGCAGCTCGATTTGTTCTGGGTGATTTCCAACAAAAGAGTAGTGTTACTAAAATGTTGCAAAGTTTGGGCTGGGAAAATTTGGGAGAAAGGAGACGAGCTGCTCAACTAAGTTGTATGTACAAAGTATGTTACAAGTGTTATTTTAAATATCCACCTACTCAATATTGCAATTTCAATATTTAACTGTGTGGAATGCTGTATGTACAAGAAAATTTGTTGCTTGATGCTAGAGAATTTGCTGAATGTGCTCGCCTAAATACAAATAAATATAAACATAATCTTTGTACCCAAAGAAGAAATTGACACATGTAGAACCATGTTATATGAAAGATGGGAGTAAGTTAAGACCATTCAAGGAACACATAGTCTACATTTCTTCAAGCCAGTTTCTCAGTAGGCTACCGTATGTATTGTCTGTTATGTCTATCTCAAATACCAAGCACTCCACTGTAATAAGTATGTCTAATGAAGTGCAGAATCCCTTCAATAATCTTAAAGTAATAGAAGAGCCCATAACGTAGCAGACTCATATGATGTGATGTTATTGATGTTCTTTTAACAAGTGACAATGGAAAACAAGAGAAATACAGAGCTCTGGTCAAAGAGAGAGAAAATGATTAGTTGCAATTAAAATACCTGAAGAGGTCTCGGAAAGTTTGGATATATTCTGCAGAAATATCTCAGTATGTTACAAGTGTTATTTTTAATATCCACCTATTCAACATTGCAAATAACAATTGTAACATACTTTGTATTTACGTACATTTCAATAAGGACCCAACATAAGAATTATAACGTGTAAGTGGTATGTTCCCAGCTGTCAGTGGAGAGATGGCGTGGAATGACATCAGTAGACGAATATGTTTGAGTGATGTTTTTAAAATAGGAAAGATCACAATATGAAGATACAGCTGGAACTCAAGAGGACAAATTGGGGCAAATTTTCATTTATAAGTAGGGGAGTTAGGGATTGGAATAACTTACCAAGGGAGATGTTCAATGAATTACCAAATTTCTTTGCGATAATTTAAGAAAAGGCTAGGAAAACAACAGATGGGGAATCTGCCACCTGGGCGACTGCCCTAATTGCAGATCAGTAGTGGTTGTGTATTCTGCAAGTAGACTTTGCAGAAAATTACTCTGCAAAAGTTCAAGATGAAATTCAGATGGTGCATTGGACACATGAACAGGCGACTATTTTCACAGGTGTTGCGTGGGTTTAGTCAGGTCATCACTCCTTTGCTATCATCAGCGATGAGTTATCTCATGGAAAACATACAGTGTGGATTTTTCTAAAGCACATTTTCAAGAAGCTGGCTTCATTCCAGATTGATAAGTACATGAAGATCTTCTCAGATGGTTGTGCAGCTCAGTTTAAAAACAAGTACCATACACGTTATCGAATCTGACTTTCATGCATGGAGAATGGTCAGCTTTTGCATCTTCACATGAAACAGGTGCATTGGATGGAGTAGGCAGAATAGCTAAAGAAATGTGTGGAATGCTGTACGTACAAGAACATTTGTTGCTACAGATGCTAGAGAATTTGCTGAATGTGCTCGCCTAAATACAAATAAATATAAACACAAACTTTGTACCCAAAGAAGAAATTGAAACATGCAGAACCATGTTAAATGAAAGATGGGAGTCAGTTAAGACCATTCAAGGAACACATAGTCTACATTTCATCAAGCCAGTTTCTCAGTAGGCTATGAATTGTCTGTTAAGTCTATCTCAAATGCCAAGCACTCCACTGTAATAAGTATGTCTGATGAAGTGCAGAATCCCTTCAATAATCTTAAAGTAATAGAAGAGCCCATAACATAGCAGACTCATACGACGTAACGTTACTGATGTTCTTTTAACAAGTGACAATGGAAAACAAGAGAAATACAGAGCTCTGGTCAAGGAGAAGGAAAATGATTAGTTGCAATTAAAATACCTGAAGAGCTCTGAAAAAGTTTGGAGTTATCTTAGGAGTCACAATGTCAAGTAGTGTGCAAATTATCACAACTAAGAGTTCTGAACAGCAGTTGGCACATGACATTCAAGTAAAAAGTAATCAAAGAACACATTCTAACATTGCTTTGAAAATACACTTACATTAGATAGAAAATGACATGTAGTTATGGAACATGTCACACACGTAACTATCAATTACAAGATTAATAAAAATCCACAACCTGTTTCCAGTCATCCGACCGGGTCAGGAATGGAATGAATGAAGCCCCCATCTAGCGGCGAGGATAGGAACTGTGCCGGCTGCCGAAACCTGTCGCACTCCTCTGGGGCAATGATAAATGACTGAAAGATGAGATGTTAATGGAGAGTGTTGCTGGAATGAAAGATGACAGGGAAAACCGGAGTACCTGGAGGAAAACCTGTCCCGCCTCCACTTTGTCCAGCACAAATCTCACATGGAGTGACCGGGATTTGAACCACAGTATCCAGCGGTGAGAGGCCAGCGCGCTGCCGCCTGAGCCACGGAAGCTCCTACAAGATTAATATATAAGATAATTTATTTCTTACTAACTAAATATTGCGGGTATTACAACTGGTAAGACATAAGTTGCATATACAAAAATAATGATGTCCTTCAAGTAGAAAGATTTACAGAATTCAGGCACTGAACTAGGCAGATAAGAAAAAATGTCCTTTTCCTGTCACACCTGTAACCCTGTGAAATTTTTTTTTTTTTTTTTTACTATTAAATCAATAGTAGGAAACAATTTAGTGAATGAGGTTATTCAGCAAGTATAGCTGCATAGTTTCCAGGTTAGTGAAAATTAAAAGTTATAACTTCTTAACATTTATCACACACAGTACTTTATTGTTGCAACTGACACACCCATAACCATGGATTTGCCCAGGAGCATATTTCAAATGAAAACTGTGATAACTTTCAAGGCTTCCAGTGTGAACGTAGTGTTTTACATGTTCCACATCTTTCAGAAAAGATTTATCTGAAACTATATTTTTCAAGGCTTCATATGCACTTGAATTTCCTTTAATCCACATTTTCTTTTTCTCTTCATCCTTTCTTAACCCTCAACTACTGATATGAGGTTTGCGTGACTGCGCTACTCCTATCACCCCACCCCTCGCTTGGCTCAGTGGCCTTGAAAACCTGTATCTCTCTCTAGCTTCCTAACTTTCAGTCCGTTGAGTGTTGCTGCTGTGTTCGGAGCTGCCAGTGTTGTCTTGAGTTAATTATTGTACTAGCACGGTCCCTGGGACCTCACGCCAGTAGTTGTGTGATTATATGTGATTGTGTTGTGACTGTGGTGCTATCCACTTGTGAAGAATAGACGTTAATCTTTAACTAGAATATGGGCGATAACCCAGGCCCATCAAGGATTAGATTGTCTGATCCATGTTTTGAGGACAAAATTGCTTGCATTTTACAAAATATCTCGGAAGCCGAGTGTGAACTATCATCCTCGGAAAATGAAGGTGAAGACAATGTCCAGAGTGACCATAACACTGATTCAAATATATCAAGAGTCCAGTGGTGATGAAATGGAGGAAGACTTGCCCAACAAAGAAGAAGAAGAAGAAGAAGAAGAAGAAGCTTCAAACTACCTTTATGAAGAAATCGTTTCAAATGGTCTTTGACATAGCCGAAAAGAAATGTTAGACTTCCAGCTCATAATAAAGTGAAGATACCATCACTGCGTTCCCATCTTAGGCAAAACGATAAAATGGATCCACTTTCTGCCTTTAAGCTGATTTTGAGTAAGATATCACATATGAAATAGTAACCTGGACAAACAAGAAATTAGATAAGGTCAGGCATAAATATTTCAAGGAAGACAGGCCAGAACTAAAACCTTGTACTTGAGTGGAAATTGGTGGTTTTCCTGGACTACTTGTGTATAGCTCTGTTTTCAAATCAAATAATGAGGACATCCAGTCTATTTTTAATACCGATGGTACAGGAAGAGAAATATTTAGGCTTGGTATGTTCCGTGAAAGATTTTGTGTACTTTTGAACTGCCTAAGGGTTTGACAATGCCAAAGACAGGAATGTCCGTAAAGAGACCGATCCTGCAGCAGCAATATCAAATATACTGTAATGCAGAAATTCAACATAAACTGTCAACAAGCCTATGTTTTAGGTGCGAATGCTACTGTTTATGAGATGCTTGTGGCTTTGAGAGGAAGGTGTAAATTCAAAATGTTCATTCCATCTAAGCCAGCAAAATATGGGCTGAAGATGGACTGCTTAGCTGATTCAAGGACCAGTTATCTATATAATTCATACGTGTACTGCGGAAAGGGAACTGATAGCATAGGCCTTTCTCCTGGAGAGAAGAAACTCATTATTCCTATGCAGGTTGTGGTTCAGTTATGCAAGCCATTGGAAGGAAGTAATAGGAACATTACCACAGATAACTGGTATATGTCCCTGGAACTCGCTAATAATATGGGAAAAAGGAGCTTGACTGTGATGGGAACCATGAAGAAAAAAGATCGCAAGAGAGCAGTTGGAAGTTCTTTGTATGGTTTTACAAAAGACATTACTCTGTTATCTCATGTGCCTACGAGAGGCAAAGCTGTCTTGCTGATATGCACCATTCTGAAATCTGATAAAGAAGAAATGATAGAGTATTATAATACCACAAAAGGTGGCGTTGATATGATGGATGAAAAATGTGCCAAGTGCAACCCAAGCAAATGAACGCGACGTTGGCCTATGGCTATCTTCTTCTGTATAGTTGGCTTAAGTTGTGTAAATGCATACATTATACACCAGTTGTGCAAAGATAGAAATGAAGTATCTGGACAGGTTTTCACAAAAGAATTAGCTAAGCGCTGTTGGAACCTCGGCTAAAGGACAGGCTGCTGAACACAAAACTGCTGTTAGCTACCACACGTGTTAAGGGAACAGAACTAGCTTCACACCCTGTAGTCACCACTGATGAAAAGTTGTCAAAGGAATTCCGGAAGACCTGTTTCCAATTTTATGGGCACGTTCGCAGACTGCCGGCAAGTAGACTGACACACAAGATTCTCACCTACATAGAACATCTAAAAAATATTCCATGGGTACTGGAAGTGAAGAAGGATCTGAAAAAAGCCCATATGGACTCAACTGACACCGCGGACAGAAACCTCTACAGGAAAAAAATTAATGGATGGAAAGTGCAACCAGAGAACGAAGTGAAAAAGAAGACTGGAGCAAAGTGGTCAGAAGAACGAAAAAGGATCCACGGAGAAAGGATGAGAGCTGTTTGGCAACTCAGAAAACAGAATCGTTAGAGCTTTGCGTGATCCATTGGGTCCATACGCACATAATAATAATAATAATAATAATAATAATAATAATAATAATAATAATAATAATAATAATAATAATAATAATAATAATAATAACAACAACATTTTAATACTGTACACCAGTAACAGAAACCATAATAATAATAATAATAATAATAATAATAATAATAATAATAATAATAATAATAATAATATGGTACACCAGTAATAGTAATAATAATAACATTGAATTTTCGAAGATCATAATAAATAATAATAATATGGCCTCAGCTACCGTGTGCAGACATTTCAATTTGATGCCATCTGGCTGTCTGCTCGTCAATTTCAACGTTCCGTTTTACTCTGGGCCCCCACTAGATGGCAGACCGAGTAAACCGGAACTCTCTTGGGCATCTATGGCTGAGATTTAATGAATTTTGTCGGGTAAACACCAAATGTATCACCAGACATGCCGACATCGTACGACATGGAGTGTCGAATGGACTTCTTTCCGCCCTTCAAAAATCCGACTACCTCTGCCGGGTTTGAACCCGCTACCTTGGGATCCGGAGGCCGACACTCTACCGCTGATCCACAGAAGTAGCTATAAATAATAATAATAATAATAATAATAATAATAATAATAATAATAATAAAAATTAATAATGATAATCATAGGTTCGAGACCGGTAGCAAATATAATAATAATAATAATAATAATAATAATAATAATAATAATAATAATAATAATAATAATAATAATAATAATAATAATAATAATAATTTTAATGGAAGGGAGATTTAGACTCGTAACAAGACGAATGGTCACGTGCCAGATTTACTGCGAGACCTGTTTGTTTGTTTGCCCGAGGACTGGGAGCAGATCGCAGTAAGGTATTTCCCGTCAAGTCCCTTGTTATGTAAGTGATGTGCTTGACCTTCCCAAACCAGGTGCTCGAGCCCGACAATAATTAAGGTAATCTGTGTAATGACGAGTTTGGTATGGCATAACATGAAGTGGACGAATTATAGGGTCCGTCCGCATATTAATTCCCGCCCAATCATAGTAATATTATCCAAACCAAGGTGCCGGCCTTGGCAATGTACATATTTGCCGGATGTATCTCATCAAGCGGACCGAGAAGCCCACAGTAAAATTTATTTTACTCTTGGGCTCCCGTATCCGAAAGGGTCGTCCATGGGAACCACCCACTCATATGAACGCTGGTTCAATCCCAAGGGATCAGATGATGGAGCCACCTCCAGCAATTCACACCAAGGAAGGTGGAACAAACCCCACGTTTTTATTACAGGATTGGTATTGTAAAATTGATCCACACCACTTGCGGTGGAACAAGAATCTTGTATTTTATTCTCCGGTCAAATCAGTTTATTGATAAACTATGTATGACTTAATTGCGCCAAATGTTGCAATAAACTGCTCCTTATGGGCATTTCTTCAAAGGAAACCACTCATACTCTTTTTATTATAGTTAGCTATGGATGCCCATGATCATTTTAAAGTGACACTTCCCAGTCCTATCGTGGAGTCCTTTAATTTGTGTTTATGACCAAGCCTTCGCCTACCTTAATTTTGCATGCCCCGTTCTTCCCTGTGTTTATTTATGCACCTATATTTATAGTTCAGATTTTATTAGATGTTGATTAATGAACCGGACACCCCTGAGATTAATGCTACCCTGGGACTCAGAGGGTGAGTGGGTGCAGTAACTACAAGCTTGTTACAAGATATCAGAATAATTCTGTATTGACGGTTTTCCCTTTACAAGGAAATTTAATATGTCCTCCTATTCAATCCTACACATCATTAGATGGAGTAATAATAGTCATACATGTTTCAATTCACTTGAGCTATCTTCAGTGAAAAAAGGTTAAAGTTATTTACATAACTGATGCTAAAAATGTGTTAAAACATAACGAAGGAAAGAATGAAAAACAAAATAGACATGACGGAATTAAAACAATTCAATATATACACATTTTCATCATTAGATGGAGTAATAATCAACTCGTTTGAGGCATCTGCAGTGAAAAAAAAAAAGCTAAAGCTTTTTACATAATACTGATGCTAAAAAGTGTGTTAAAACCTAATGAAGAAAAGAATGAAAACAAATGAGATGTGATGGAAACAAACAATAAATTATTATGGCGAGGTTGTGGACCTCTTAGTCTAATATTGCAATGTGTTATGATTTAAAAAAACAGGACAAAATCACTGTGCTAAAAATTCAAGATGACAGTATGTCTCCGTTGAGTCACCATCACTTCATTGGCGGTTTTCCACTATGTGTCACACACATTTTACCTAGCAGGGGTTTCCTCTCAAACTTAGTTTCTCAAGTTTTTCACTCCCCTCTAAACTATATGTGATGGTGACTCAATGGAGACAGACTGTCATCTTGAATTTTTAGCACAGTGATTTTGTCCTGTGCCCAGTATCTCGTGGTTAGGGTTTCGAGATTTGAAAGTAGAGAGATACGAACACTTGTATAGACACTGAACGTTTGGTACCACAAATTAATTAATACAAGAAACGTGCACAGTTGTGCATACAAATGTAGCCAAGATTTGCAAAGTTGGCTAATTGAGATTCTTCTCTTTGAGCACTTAATGACTTGGTACCTGTCACAGTATTCATTGAGTATCTCACACACATATTCACGACTTGGTTCATGGAATGTCTTATAGGTGGGCCGGCATAAGGTTGCACTTGACAGTTGTAAGTCATGTTGGCAACACTACAAAAATGAAATGAAGAACGTCACCCGTCAGTCAGAATCACCAATCCACTACTTTTTATGTCAGAAACAGTTACGCATTTTATTCATGTTAATTCGTATTTAATTCCGTATAGTGTTTATAATATTTTATTTGCATACACAAATATGAGCATTTAAAAATATTAAAAGTTTTAAGCGAGCTACAAAATAAATACGAACTATTTTCAGTTGATTGTTGTTGGCAATATAGGTAGTATAGTAGTGCCATCTATAAGTAGCTTGACTACTGTATTGAAGTGTTGCCGTTTTGTCTGTCACTGCTAGCACGTGGTCAGGTGTTATTCGCGCGTTTATGAAAGTTTTGTTTTCATTGCGAGATAATTGTGAAATTTTATTCTAACGAATGCAGTGCGATGTCTCGGAAATGACAACATAGTCATGAAGCGCGAAGTGATAATCCTTTGCGCAGCAGAGTGTCCCTTAATAGTCAGGCATTAGAATTAGTGTGGAGAACTCGTGAGTTTTACGAGAGGGAGTGGAAATTCGTACGCTTGTATAGCCGTCTCTCTGTCCCTGCAGATTATGTTGTGGAACGCATATGTCAAACATTAGGGCTTTCAAAGCGTACTGTCATTCAGGCAGGTGTTCGCCTCCAAGAACAGAAGGAAAAAGTGACTGGGGTACATAGCAGTAGCAAAAACGGGGCTGATAGTAGGGACTTGTTTCACAGCACTCCGGAAAAAAACGAATTAAGCTATCTCCTGTAACAGGAATTGATTCTTTCCAGGCTGATGCAATACGAAGACACGAGTACGATTATTACAGTTCAAAGTCCCTTCTGTCATTGTTATGGACAATACACCTTACTACTCCGTAATAATGGACAAGACCCCTTCTTCGAGCGCCTAAATTAGTCGACACCGGGCGAGTTGGCCGTGCGGTTAGGGGCGCGCAGCTGTGAGCTCGCATCCGGGAGATAGTGGGTTCGAAATTCACTGTCGGCAGCTCTGAAGATGGTTTTCCGTGGTTTCCCATTTTCACACCAGGCAAAAGCTGGGGGTGTACCTTAAGGCAACGGTCGCTTCCTTCCCATTCCTAGGCCTTTCCTGTCCCATCGTCGCCATAAAACCTATCTGTGTCAGTGCAATGTAAAGTCGACGAGGTAGCGAAGGAACAAGGGCACGAGGTTATTAGGCTGCCGCCGTACCACTGTCACTTCAACCTCATTGAGTTGGTACGGTATGGGGTGGAGTAAAACATTACGTACGCACTTATAACAAGTCCTTCACAGTTATTGAAGTAGAAGGACTGTTCCGGGAGAGTATTGCTCGAATGGATGCGGCTTTGTGCAGGAAGAAATTTAGCCATGTCGCAGCATTCATTAACTCGGCAATGGCAATACATGCCATTATCAGTGACTCTCAGGAGTTGATGATCTGCCTAGACGATGATAATGACAACGAAGGCGACGGTAGTGATGGCAGTGATCTGGAGGGTATCGAGCCTCTACCTTTGTGAATCAGGTATGAAAATAAGGTTTATGAATTTTCGTAAATTTTATAGATTTTACTTTATTTCACTTGAAACATTTTGTGTTAGCACCGGTGTATATTATTCTAACATTTATTGGTGTATTTAAAGTGAGAACCTTGTCGGCCGATTTCTTCCGTATTTCTAACATCGCGATAATAAGAACTTAGTAGTATATTTATCTCGTATAATTTTGTGTGATGAATAATCGGTGAATTGAAAGTTCAATTTTTGTCGGCCAATTTCATTTGTATTGTGTATCATCGCGATGATATTAAAAACATTTCTCCCATATTTTTAAAAACCCATGTGTCGTGCAATCAGCTGTTGTTACGGCGGCAACATCGCTTCGTGCGCCATTGCAGTGTGACCAATATTGTGCGCAGCTGTCATGTGCAACCTTACGCCGGCCCACCTATAGTCCTGCCGCTTCCTTCCCACTCCGAGCCCTTCCCTGTCCCATCGTCGCCATATGACGTATCTGTGTCAGTGCGACGTAAAGCAACTTGTACAGCTAAAAATGTGATCATGTATCAAAGTGGTTGTTACCACAAAAAATCAGCAGATCAAAAATTGCACTAAGTATTGCGTATTTAACTTCTTTATTGGATCATTTACATGTAGTACATATTTTTTAAATCTCATGCTAACACAGTTATTAGACTTGACGCCTTTGACACACATTTAAACCAATGAATATTTTTCATTTGAGCACTCTTCAACACATGTTTTAAATGAAGAAATCATATCTTATCGACTAGAAAATATCTGGCAGCATCTCACAAAAACTCATCTGAAAGAAGTTGAGGAAGTGAAGGCACCATCAAAATCGAGCTTGATCGCTGCAGTCGCTTAAGTGCGACCACTATCCAATATTCGGGAGATAATGGGTTCGAATCCCACTGTTGGCAGCCCTGAAGATGGTTTTCCATGTTTTCCCATTTTCACACCAGGCAAATGCTGGGGCTGTACCTTAATTAAGGCCATGGCCGTCGGTGCGACGTAAAGCAACTAGCAAAAAAAGCTATCCTTCCTGGATCAAAGTGACGGCCCTTGCTACTTGAACCTCGTTAAGAAGTCTCATGGGATGTGCTGTTTGACGTACGTGCTCAAATGACTGCAGTAGTCTGTGTACCTCACAACGAAACACAGATGCACTGCTATTCACTTTGTTTTGAGGGTTCACCTGATGCATGGCTACGCATACAGATGGAGTATAACATCGATTTGACATACCCTGAGTAGCTACGGTCTCGCGGTATGCTGTACGACCATTGGAACCCCATCAACCAAATTAACATTCACATACCAGAGGTTACAAAACATGTTCCCCTATTTTTGAACTGTGTATAATGTAGGGCCTATATATCATATAATTGCACAGAATTACAAATATTCTTAATTTCAAATTTGGCTTTGAAGCTCTTTGTTCCATTGAAAGAGAAAAGCAAACAGATGTTTTAAAAATTTGAAGTGCAAAACTGTGTCAAAGATGCATGTCTCTCGCTACACCACATTACATGATATCTGTTGCACCAATCTCCACATAATTTACATTTACACTCTGTACCTGGTAAGTGATACCTCACTGTGCTGCAGATCTGGTGATGAAAACCATGCACTGCAAATCTGGTCATCATATGTCTTAGTTCAAAATTTGGTCTTTTCCAGTCTTCTAGTATCATTGCATCAGTTGCAAAGAAATCATCTCATATTTCTGTTCTTGTTCATTTCTTTCATTATCTTCACACAGCTTGGGGTAGCTGAGAGTAGTGTAGTTGAACTCAGCTCCTCAACATAAAACTGCTCTCTCGCCAGGACATATACCAGGTGAGACAGTGTGAACTTGGACATGCATAGTACTATTTTGAGGAAAATTGCTGTCAAGCGAGGTAACTTTAAACATATTTTTCACATTCCTCATTACAATACTAAAACTGCTCACTCCACAGGGAGAAAAATTCCTATATTACCTTCACCATGATCTTAATTTACTGTTAATGTTCTTATCTTCAACAAATTAGCGCACTTAAATTGCAATTTTTTTTTTTTTTAATCAGGTCCAATGTTATCCCATGTTAGGGCTGTATTATCCGCGAAACTTTTAGTGATACTTCAGCTCCCTAGTGCTGAATCGGTAGACCTCGATTAATTTCGAGATTCATATTGGCAACCTTTGACACTAAACTATGAATCGATTATGCATCGCCGTGAGACATCTGATGGTATCATTGCAACACTTTACGTACTGTTGTTGTTTACACAGCAACGTGAGCAGGATTGAGCATGAATGAGAAAAATATTAAGGGAGACATGTCAGCAGCTAACCTACGACGACTCAACATCGAGGCATTCCGTTCAGTATCTGCCGCAGATTGGAGGAGGTATTGCATAAAGGTGAAAGAAGTGGAAATAGTGTGTCATGGAAATAGTCATGAACGAGATTGTAATTAATAGTACTGCAGATAGCAGTAATGATTGTAAAAGTGATATTTCTGAGAATTCATGCTAGGAACGAGATTTGCATCGAGAAATGTTATATAATGTGTGTGAGACACAGTCGTTGGCTTACATGTTCATCGATCATACTATCGATTCAGTTCAGACTTCATTTACATTCAGTACGCAGCATTACCAGATATGGGGTAGCTCCTTCCTTACTCCCCACCCCCGTAAAACGAAGTATCACTAAAAGTTTTACGGATACTACCTTAATTAAGGCCATGGCCGCTTCCTCCCCACTCCAAGCCCTTTCCTGTCCCATCGTCGCCATAAGACCTATCTGTGTCAGTGCGACATAAAGCAACTTGTGAGCACTTTGGACATTCAGGGTAAATGCTAACTGATAATACTTTTTCCAGGGTGGACATTAATTTTCCTTCTGCCATTCTTCCTTGAGAGTCTCGCAATGCAATTTTCAAGAATATCTACCACAGCAGACGAAACAGAACTTTGAAGATCTGTGGCTACCGCCCTCTCTTCTGGTATCTGCTGGAGCACACGCTCATTCATCAAGAGGATGCATTCCAGATTTTAAAATTGTAGAATCACGTTTTCCTACATACGCTAGTCCAAAAGTGCAGAAAAACAGAGATCACAAAAAATTACCTGCTAACTTGTTAATTAACAACACTACAATGAGTACAACGTAAATTTAAAATAGCATTAATGCCGTGGGATTTATCTGTGGCAACCGTCCCAAAATAATGAACCTACATTATTAGGAAACCCAATGTTTGCATCAATTTCATTACCACTGCAAATTTATCTTTAACATATCAACAAGGTATCTGTAGAATAAAACAAATCATTCTAAGCTACACTGAGGAGCTAGTATAGAAAGTTTGTCATATCTTCCAATAACAATACTGGACCCTTCTTTACCTTCAAAACATTAACAACAACTGAAAACAACAGGTGGTGATGTAAATTCAGTAGTCGTGTTCCCAGTAACAAAGCAAAATTCAAAGTAACTTTTGCTATGATGAATCAGAGACCAGAGAAACAAAAGAAAGAACTGCATTGTGTCCAAAGTTACCCTGAATGTCCAAAGTGACCCCGTTTGATGGTGCTTACAAGTTCCTATACGTCGCACAGACACAAACACAAACACGTCTTATTGTGACGATGGGACAGGAAAGGGCTCGGAGTGGGAAGGAAGTGGCAGTGGCCTTAATTAAGGTACAGCCCCATCATTTGCTTGGTATGAAAACGGAAAACCACGGAAAACCTCCTTTAAGGCTGTCAACAGTGGGGTTCGAACCCATTATCTCCCGAATACTGGATACTGGTCGCACTTACGCGACTGCAGCGATCAAGCTCGGTTTTGATGGTGCCTTTACTTTCTCAACCTTTCTCAGATGAGTTTTTGTGAGATGCTGCCAGATATTTCCTAGTCCATAAGATATGATTTCCTCATTTAAAACATGTGTTGAAGAGTGTTCAAATGAAAAATATTCATTGGTTTAAATGTGTGTCAAAGGCGTCAAGCCTAATAACTGTGTTAGTATGAGATTTAAAAAATAAGTACTACGTGTAAATGATCCAATAAAGAAGTTAAATATGCAATACTTAGTGCAATTTTTGATCTGCTGATTTTTTGTGGTACCAATCACTTCGATACATGATCACATTTTTAGCTGTACAAGTTTCTTTACGTCGCACTGACACAGACACGTCTTATAGCGACAATGGGACAGGAAAGGGCTAAGACATTCCATGAACCAAGTCGTGAATGTGTAAGATACTCAATGAATACTCCTGTGACAGGTACCAAGCCATTAAGTGCTCAAAGAGAAGAATCTCAATTGGCCAACTTTGTAAATCTTGGCTACATTTGTATTCTTGTATTAATTAATTTGTGGTACCAACCGTTCAGTGTCTATACAAGTATTCGTATCTCTCTACTTCTAAATCCGGCAACCCTAACCACGAGATACTATATAAGGTGAATGTAATCTCTGCCTCGGTACATAAAGTAAGAAAAGAGCAGATAGTACAGAAAATAATTGCATTAGATGTTCAAATAAAAATGTAATACTTTAATTATTAAAAAGAATCAAGAAGTAATAACAGGGGTTATACCCTCTAGGCAAATGGTTCTTATGTTACGGTAAAGAGTATTACCTTAAAATGCTGGTCACGGTAAGAGCTTAATTCAATCGATGGAGAAATTACGGAAGTCATTCTGATTTGCACACTTTTCAAAATACAGCAAAACAGAATCCACCCAAATTCAGACAAATTTCACGTGAAAACATCAACATTCATATACCAAAGAAACCTCTGCTAACTTGACAGCAGACATACTATACATACTATAAATTCCTTCGTCTAGGAGTAAACAACAATCCCTCAAAGTTTATTAAACACCTGGTGGGAAAACTCGGCTTCACTCCAGTCGTTGCCTACGAAATTTACAAGGCCGGGACATAGCTATTAATTTGTCGCTGAGAAAGCGGCCAGGCCGCTAGATGCCAGGTTTCCGTTCTGTTCTTGGCAAGGTCTGTCTAGGGAGGTCAAGTCACGAATACTACTAATGGGACCACCATATTGGGTCTTTAAGCGAGCGTAACCAAAGGCAAGTGTATTCGAATTTAGAGGATTTCGGTACCGTACATTGAAATAAAAACAAAACCAACTATGTTTGATAAATAATTTAATTGGGCATCTACTGGTCATGTATATATAACTGTATAACACTTAAATGATATGAATATATTCACAGCTATTTGAATAGGAAGATAATTAACAGAGCCTGAAATTCTTTTTTTTCTTCTTTTTCCTTTTTGAGAAACAAGAATCAACAGAAAAGCTCACGTTCTTCTCTTTTACTTCCTTACAAGTTGGTCTTACTGTGTTTCTTATTAATATCATCTGTCAAATACGTAATCTTATTGACAGAAACATAGAAATCTGTACAGTACTCGTATCATATTACGATCACCGGTACACGAAATACTGAACTTGAAGTACTGTATTTAAAGTACTAAACGACGGTTGTAATAAATTACCTTCAGAGTTTTCTTTATAAAGAAAGTAATTTCCGGTACTGCGTTTCTAAAAGGTTGACAAACACCGAATGCCTCTTGAGTTGAGTGCATTAAATTATGTATGGTAACTGTTGTTATCCATTCATGTGGTATTCCTTTGGGTTCTAAGGCAAAAATATTCTGCACATATGCAACAAGAGTGATGTTCTTAGCTGCTCTTAACTAGTTTATTGATAACCCATGCAGCTGTATAGTACATAGGGGAGGTGGTGATTATTGTTTTAAGAGGAAGAATACTTCCTCTATAAACACTAATCAGAAGAAAACAAATGGAAGGGGAACAACACTTCGAAAAGTAAAGGCATCGGCAAAAGAAAGATGAAGGCCACAAAGTGCGTGGAAATGAAAAACGTACTAGACCTCGAATGTGCTAATGCCGTCGCGGTCGGAAAAGAACACGTGTTGACCAGGGGAGGTCGCATGGGCTAGTACAGTGAAAGCAATGTCAAGACTCAGCTAAGAGCCTCGTAGTCACAACCCAAAATAGATTTCCCCGGTGGCGGGGGCAATAGCAACACCCACGGTATCCCCTGCCTGTCATAAGAGGCGACTGAAAGGGGCGTCAGGCGCTCCTAACTAGGGGGCGTGAGTTGGCGACCACGGGGCTCTTAGCTGAGTCCTAATATTCATGCAAATAATAATAATAATAATAATAATAATAATAATAATAATAATAATAATACGCCATTGGTAGACACGATTCCATAAGAAATAGAAATTCAGTCACTATTAAGTTGAGTTAACCTACGTTAGGCTATTTTAGGGATTACATTAGGATATTATGTTAGGCTACGGTACATTAAATTACAGTAGTTGGTTAGTGCGAGTGAAGCGAGTGTTGTGATCTTTAAGTATTTGTCCAGCCATATAATGTACTCTATAGAGCATTTAAGATGAATGAAATGTAGCTGTAAATAATAACTACAGTACAGTATAAGACTACTATTATCAATAAAATTGTTGTAATGATGGCCAGCTGGACATAAATTGTTGGTTTGAGGTGATAGGCCTATGTTTGTTGTGATTAAAATTCGTAAATGAACAGGAACAAACATTTCAAATATCTGTGAAACATTTCTACGTTTCATGTAGGGCTAGAATGATACGGTCTGTAATTTACATGAAAAGGAATGGAATGAAATGGCGTTTGGCTTTTAGTGCCAGGAGCGTCTGAGGACAAGTTCGGCTCGCCAGGTGCAGGTCTTTTGATCTGACTCCCGTAGGCGACCTGCGCGTCGTGATGAGGATGATATGAAGATGAGGACGACACATACTCCCACCTCCCGTGCCAGCGAAATTGACCAATTATGGTTAAAATTCCTGAACCTGTCGGGAATCGAACCTGGGACCCCTGTGACCAAAGGCCAGCACACTAACCATTTAGCCATGGAGCCAAGGAAATTTTCATAAACATACTACTGTTACACATTTCCTGTTACTTTTCTTGCTTGTTTTGAAAGACAATTCTCTTTCTTTGGGAGTTTTTCTATTATATGTCAAAGATTTAGGTGGATTAGGGACGTTGAAAATTGTTGGGATGGAATTCCACTTGAGTAGTTTCCGTCCATCCGCCCTCTTTAGTTCAAATTACGATTATTCAAAATGATGCTAGAAAATACATAATAAGACCCATAAATATCAAACATCGTTCATATAAACATACTATTATTCAGGAATAATACGAATGTATAACTTCACTAACCTCACACAAGAAGCAATTAATTATCTGTAGGTTGCCATTTGTCACGCCTACAGTTTTGTACGCACTGAGCTCTCCTTTGCTTACCTCTCGGGAAGCGAAACACTCTTAATTCCGTCAGTTGTCTTATTTTGACAATTTGGTGCGGCGCACTATCCCGTTTCCTTCAAAATACAAGCAATAACTCACATCATTACATGAGGCTCGCCCACATAACAATGATATTTGAGACCCAATATTGCCGCCACCGCAAAGGATTGTGGTAGCGTGACCAGACCTCCCTAGACAGACCTTGGTTCTTGGCGGACTTTAAACCAAATACAGTAGAGACAATACGCGACACTGATTTAGCCTTGTTAAAATGGGAGACAATTCGATAGTGGCGCTCCTAGTGACTAGACATGAAAAGTCGCGCTAAATTCTAATATCAATCGGAAAGTGGATAAGTAAATTACGTCTAGAAAGAAAGTATTATTGAGATATTAACTTCGAAGTTGCTAAGGCAATTTTGGATAAATGAATGAAGAATTATTTAAAAGGTTATTATTTAAAGACTGAAATTAGACATATAAACAAGATGTGAAATGGACTGCTGTGAAATGGGCTGATCTTTCATTTATGCATTACTTTTTTGCTTTAGCATTCCTGCCTGAACTTTTACGGTTAGATTTCTCTTTTTTTTCTGATTTAAAAACATTGTATCATCACACTGGACACTTGTCAATAAAATTATCGGCACATTCCTTACACACCGAGCTCGATAGCTGCAGTCGCTTAAGTGCGGCCAGTATCCAGTATTCGGGAGAGAGTAGGTTCGAATCCCACTGTCAGCAGCCCTGAAAATGGTTTTCCGTGGTTTCCCATTTTCACACCAGGCAAATGCTGGGGCTGTACCTTAATTAAGGCCACGGCCGCTTCCTTCCCACTCCTAGCCCTTTCCTGTCCCATCGTCGCCGTAAGACCTATCTGTGTCGGTGCGACGTAAAACAACTAGCAAAAAAAAAATTCCTTACACACATGATGCAATGAATTAACATGTAAAAGCTGGACAATTTTCCTCTTAACATGATGCCTACTAACAGAAAGAAAATCTATAAAATCCCGGCTTTAATATGAGAAGAGGGATAAAAGAAATAAAGTATGAAAATGTTGTCAATAGTGATGCTTTGTGGAATATTTACGTACAATCAGAGTAAAAATGTAACATACCCTTGGCTGTATAGTCGAGGAATTTTAAAGTTGCTGGCCTGGAAATGATCTCAACAGATCTTATAATTCTTATATAAGCGTAACGTCCCTTCTTTCTTGTACACCTCATCCAAATCACTTCTTTGACATTTCAAAACCCACATATCACACCTACAACAACACATCGGTATTGAAGGTTAACTACTGCACTATACAATAAAATACGCGTATTATATCTTAAGCCAGTTAAAATATGGGTCGAGCAGGTCAGAAGATTATGAAGTACTATAAAAATCTCTTTGTCACTAGAAGAATATATATGCAAACACAATATTACATTCATTTTCTTGTCACGAGGCTAGCGAAAGAAAGACCGCGCATTCTTCCCTACCTCATAGTTACTGCAGCCAAACACAGCACATACCTTTCCCCTCATGTTGAGAGGAGATATCCAGGAATGACACATGCTACTATTTAATTATGTCAACTCACTGAAATCGCACAAATAAGAGCAAAAACTTCACACAAAAATAGACGTGCTCTTATGACAGAATCGGTAGTTCTCAGGTCTACCCGCTAATAATTGTCCCTCGATATCTGGCTGAGTGTCGCGTATTGTCTCTACTGTATTCGCTTTAACATTGTGATATGCGGAGTAACTGTGATGTTGTGTTGATTTTGTGCAATTTATTGTGAATATTGTTTCTGTCGGTGAGTGTCTGTGAGGTTGAGAAGAAGGTGCACTGTTGTGTACCTCTCTGTATTTCGGATGACACTGAAAGAGCATGAAAATTAACGTTCCATAGTTTCCCTTCCGAGTGCGGTTTAAGGGAGAAATGGAAGCAAACTATTTCTAGGCAAGGTGATATAGTAGGATCTCTTTAGATACCTAGCAATTCTTCTCATAAAACAGATTTCAGTGTAGGCACATCAATCAAACTTATTTCTGTTTTCATTGTGTATCCTGTTCATAAAAAGGAAAATGTCAAACGCAGGAATTGTCCAGCTGCCAAAAAGGATGTATTGCCATCAAAATTTAGTAAAAGTTCCGATTCAGATAACGATGAACATACCATAACTTCATACGTTAGCCGCAAAAGAAAAAAGGGGTACAAGTCTCGTTTCTATATCAAGGAAAGTCTACGAGTATCTCTGTTCAGTGGCGAAGCGTGAACTAAGTAATGGGGTAGACAGAGATTTTTTTATATTAACAATTTTAATCATATTATATATGGAATTTTATTTTCGACGCATACAGATCTACATTCAATATTATATTAATGGCTGAAACTAAGACAAATCCTTTAACAACCTATAACCCTAGATGCACTCGTTTTATTTATAAATATAGACTAAGTAGACAGCGAGAGTTGTAAAATAACAACATACTTTTAGAACAAAAAATAGAAATATATTTCATTACTATGTAGATTTAATAAGAGAAATATGAAATAAATAGATTTTCGTACAAGTCACCTTAAACAATATTCTTGTAAATGAGTTCAATCCGCCTGTCCTTCATTTGAGCATAGACTCGTCTTGAAGTCAAAAGAATTGCTAAGATACCACAATAGTTCCTTCTCTATGCATAGCTAGAGTTTACAAGTTGGACAGTCCCAGGTTGGTCATTAAATTCCTTAAAATAGGTTTTAATTCGTTTCAAGGCCCTCATAGCGCGTTCACTAGAAACTGACGTTAACGGAATACACGGCATCTAATAGTAAGCAACTTTGTTGTTTCCGTATGCACACTCTGGAGGAATGTAAGCCAATAGTTGTTGGGGTCAAAATACCTTAACATATTGGCGGGCAAGAACATGTGTGTACTTGAAGGGTTTTTATGCTGTCAGTCATTTATTAGGTGTAAGTTTGCTGTTTTTCCTATTTGAATATTATTATTTTATTTTAGACGCATTTTTATGACAAAACAAATTCAAATTAATTACATTAAAAGCAGTAGCCAATAAGAGCACCTTTATACCTGAGATCCAAATACTAGCCAATGAGAGCAAGAAGAGACGCTGGCAACTCTGTCTACTGGGCGGAGAAATCTCGCTATTGACGTCCGAAACGGGGGAGGAGCTTACGGTCAGCTGTTTCCATTATGGCGGCGAGATAGTGACGCGAAGTAAACACGACAGTGATCGGGTGTGCGTCTGTAGGATTTATTAAGTATTCAAAATGTCTTTGGTGTCGTATGCGCAACTGTTGAGAGTTGTCGGAGATTTCACGCGTCCATTGGTGGAAGGGAAAGAAATATTCTAGCGTAATTACTTGATATGTGTAGGTAAAAAGTTTGAAACCGAAGATGAAACTGGTGTTGTAGCGTTGTGTTTACAATCATCCCACATCGATTCAAAACCGCACAAAGTTAATGTTGTCTTGAACAAGGGGGTGAAAATGTGAAGTGCAACTGTATATATAAAGCGGGTTTGTCAGAGAAATGTTACCGTTGACACGCTGATTCACCTTAACAGTTAAGCTACTGTAATTTTCCACTATTAGAGGTTATGGAGTCATTTCTTGTTGATTTGATCCATGCCAAAGCCTTAGCCACGTGACGGGGGAGTTACCTGTTTTGTAAACTGTAATCTTGGGGAAGAAAGAAAATAATAATTCTACTAAGTAAATGTTGTAAAGCAAATAAATCCTAGGCTTTATACAGGCTTGTGTTGGAACAGCCCACATTAACTTAATGTTCTTCCATTTTTACCATCAGCACAAAATTTAGAACTTAGAACCGACAATAATAAGTATAAAAATTATAACTACCTACAGAATATGCAGACCAAAGTTGGAAAATTATAATTTAAGAGTACTATAACCTCTACAGTCACAGCTGTTTGGGGTTGAAGAATACTTGGTTTGTCCAATTCTACCAAATAATTAGGTTATGGCTTCTAATTTAAGATGACCGGGCGAGTTGGCCGTGCGGTTAGGATCGTGAAGCTGTGAGCTCGCATCCGGGAGATAGTGGGTTCGAACCCCACTGTCGGCAGCCCTGAGGGTGGTTTTTCGTGGTTTCCCATTTTCACACCAGGCAAATGCTGGGACTGTACCTTAATTAAGGCCACGGCCGCTTCCTTCCCATTCCTAGACCTTTCCTTTCCCATCGTCGCCATAAGACCTATCTGTGTCGGTGTGACGTAAAACAAATAGCAAAAAAAGTTAATTTATGATGGAAAAATACTACATATTTTCTTTCATTGTTAGAAGTATTTTATAGGCAATTTAAATGCAGCGCTTAATTACTACCAGTTAAAGATATTACTCACATGTAGATAGTTAATTTACTGTCTGCTGTTACACATATGAAGAAGTTTACAAAGAGCGGATTACATTCTATGTGCGGCACAGAAGTATTAGGCTACAAGTTTATCAGTATTTTTGATGTAGCTAAATCTTTGTGAATACAAATTAGAGACAGTACCGATACCTACGCTGTGGAAAGAAGTCGTCTTCACGAGAATGCAGACTGCACACTGTCATATATCGCGTAACGCGTTTTCCAATTGACAGCGCGGAAACTCATCTTTCTCTCTGAACCTTTTGTACAGGAAAGTAGTGAACAGATTTCGCATCCGTTTTATACGATTTACAACCGTATACAGAGCAGTACCTCCTCAAATTCGACAATTTTCTTTCTGTTTCCATCACGACGTCAATGCTTCGCCATGTAAATAAATCTCACCAGTCACTATGTTGCAGCTTCAAAATTCTACCGCGTGGCTGCGCCATCCAACTTTTCTGACGTCAATAGGAAAGTCATAGTTTCACAGTCAGCACGTACAGATAGCGTTAGTGTTGCTCTATCTGAAAGCTTTGAAAATCAAAGGGATTATACACAGGATGGACAGTCTACATTCGCCAACGTGCTTCGTGTAGCTGACGCGAGCCCTAATATTGCCGAAGTGAGACGAAAATAGGTAAAGCGGGGAATACGATAATGCTATGAATGTGGACATGTTCTAAAAATAACTGAATTAACTAGACAGTATTTCGTTCACAAAATGTTAAGGGTACACGCTGTCTACCCTGTCTCCCCTGACGCTTCGCCCCTGTCTCTGTTAAATCTAAAAAATATACGATGAGAAAATTAAATACCAGATTACAGAAAACAATTTGTAAATTGAGACGTAGGATACGGGTAATGAAATCAGAAAAAAATACGATACGGTATCTGAACTTAACCAAAAAGCAAACCAAATTGAAAAGCATTCTAAAATTGGTCATTTGGGAGCTTTATTCCTCTTAGAACGAATTTTCTTCTTCTTTTTTATCCGTTTACACTCCAGGGTCAGTTTTTCCCTTGGACGCAGCGAGGGATCCCAACTCTACTGCCTCAAGGGTAGTGTCCTGGAGCGCCAGACTTTTGGTCAGGCTATACAGCTGGAGAGGATGACTAGTACCTCGCCCAGGCAGCCTCACCTGCTATGCTGAACAGGGGCCTTGTGGTGGGATGGGAAGATTGGAAAGGACAGGCAGGGAAGAGGAAAGGAAGCGACCGTGGCATGAGTTAGGTACTATCACGGCATTTGCCTGGAGGAGAAGTGGGAAACTACGGAAAACCACTTCGAGGATGGCTGAGGTGGGAATCGAACCCACTTCTACTCAGGTGACCTCCCGAGGCTGAGTGGACCCGGTTCCAGCCCTCGTAGCACTTTTCAAATTTCGTGGCAGAGCCGGGAATTGAACCCGGACCTCCGGGGGTGACAGGTAATCACACTAACCACAACCACACAGAGGCGAACACAAATTTAATTTTACGGGAAGAAAAAAGAGAAATACGGTGAAACGACGCTAAATATTTGGCATAGGAAAGCTCTTACCTGTTACAGATTTCTGTGATCCTTGCACTGCCTAACTCTACCGTATCAGAAGACGCTAAAAAAATTACACAGGCTTTTCTAATGGCGAAACGGGCATAACATCACTCACCAAACAGCGACTTCAATACGAATGTCAAATCATCAGATGTGCGGAGGAAAAGATTAGATCGCTGAAAATTGGTGAAAGGGCGATTAAACCCAAAGTTATTTATGACCGCAATATCGATCCGCTTATCGGATACTCTGAGGCACAATTAAAGGAATCGGTAAGAAGTGAAAACTCGCTATCAGATTTCTATGCTTCTTTCGTGAACTACTTATTTCGTTTAAGCATATTGTAAGAAATACTTTGTAGAAAATAAGTCAAACAATTGCTCTTGGTCTATCTTTGATCTCATATCTGTTGGATGCCTTCTGAAATTACTAGTTTTAATGATTTTTTATAGTTTTTCATATTCGAACGTGTTGCAATGAGCGGGCGAGACAGAAGAGTAAAGAGAACTCTAGCGGCGCTTGTCGAAATTATCTCGAGGGCGGGTCTAGTGTGCCGTATTTTCCGGCCTTGTGTACCTCGTAGGCGACGCTCCAGTCCAATATCTCAGGCTCAGAGTCAACAACTGTACAGTAGCATTAGCTTATAGTGGTGTGCTTGAGCCCGGCTCGAGCTGCTCGAACAGATGACGTACCGATATATGTTCCAACATTTCAAGCTTTGCTCGAGCTTTTGTTCGCGCAGCAACCTAGCGCCTTGCTGTTATACGACCTACACATGACTTCTTCTCTTCTTCTTGCTGATGGGGGTTGGGGTTTTTTGAATGTTACCCAATCACGAATCAAGGGTATAATTATCTTGTTTTTTGTTTGAAAAGTTTCCACACAAAACTCAATAATAAACGACTCACTTATTTACCTACATCACTCATGTATTCACACGCTTTTGTCTGCAAGCTATAAGCCTAATCGTAAACAGTTGTCAAAATGTTAATGACAAAAGAATGCAGGACTGTAAGGCTTTTGGGAAAAAACAAAAGATGATCGTTTGTTTACAAAATTAATTTAGCGTGATCAAGAACTGGAAGAAGGTTCGAATAATAAACAAGAAACACTTGTTGGCAAAGGTATGTGTAATTGTACTAATTGCTTGAATAAGATACGTTGGAAGGAAGAATACTGAGGACATTGAAAAGCAGATGATTACTATCACCTTCGGGGTTTCCACATATACAGTAAGGGAGGTTAGAAATGCTAAAAATAAATTTATATAATGGGGTGAGGGCATGATTAGAACGTAATCGTATAATGCTGATAATAAGTCGTCGTGTGTATGAGCCTTTTAGATACCGTACCAAGGTTTCAGTGGAAAATTTGGTTGTAACTGACAATAGAATTGTCCTTTCGTACGTGAGATAAGTTGCCACATATTCTGTCAAGTTTGTAAAGCCTCACGTTTAAGAAGGGGTTCCCGAAGGGGAGTTACTAGCTTCTTTCGCGACAAGATCAGTTTTGTCATTACCTGGGTGTGCTGAATGTCCTTTTATCCATATTAAAGTAAGATAGATACCCGAACTATCGAGTTGATATAGAAGGTATTTAACATTATATAAATATCCATTATACGACTGTGTATTTGGTACATAGCGCTTGTAGCACGCTTTGGGAGTCAGTAAAAATGTTTACTTTTTTGAAGGAATGTTGTTGGACAAATAATAATGCTTGCCTAATTGCAAAGAGTTCGGGTGTAAAGATAGAGACATTTTGCGGGAGATGATACTGAACGCTTGTAAACGTATTGGAGCCAGAAAAAGGCCGCGCCTACGCCTCGCTGGGATTTCGATCCATCCGACTGACGAGATTTTGAGCTTGTTATTCGACGAAGTAAATAATGAGGTACCTATTGAGCGATTTGCGGGTAATGGATGGGGAAGTAATAATAATATGGGGAATAAAGTGTAAACTATCGTAAGGAAAAGAATGCATTGGAGACTGAGGAGAGCGTAGTAATGAGAAGCGAAGAAAATTCATCTCAACATAAGCCTGATATAACGCAGGAGTTCTTCCGTTTTTTTTTTGGAGGGCGTTGGCGATAGTATTCGTAGAGAAGTTGCAGCTTCGGTATGAGGGTGGAACGTGATAGGGCGATGTGTTTCACGATATATTTTTTTGCAAGCATTAGACGTCTAATAACAAGGGGACATTCACTTGTTTCGACAAGAAGCGCATTAGTGGGAGTGGTTTTTAGGGCGCCGATGCAACGTCTTAAAGCTTGATGTAGGATTACATTGAGTTGAGATAATGTGGTTTCCGACGCTGCATCAATAATATGAGCACTGTAGTCCAAATATGAGCGTATAGTTGCCCGATAGAGCGTTAACGCAATTGAGGGTTCTGCTCCCCACTGACGTCTCGTAACTGTTTTTAGAATTTGAGATAACTATCTGCTTCTCGTAGTAAGATCTGAATGTGTTGTTTCCAAGTTAGATTACGATCGGGAAGTATGCCTAAATAGGTATGGTGGGTGATGAAAGGAATACTGAAGCCATCGAAGGAAATAGGACTATTATCAAATGAGCGTTTTGTGTGAATACCATTGTAGCGCACTTTGAAATAGAAAGTTGTAGGCCATGTGTGTTGAACGAAGTTAATATTTTGCTCATGACAGTTACTATTGTTTGTCTGCATTCATCAATGCTTGTATGTGTAATATAGGTGACAAAGTCGTCCGTACAGGCTAAAACTCTAGCAAATGGTGTTATGACCTGTTCTAAGTCACTCATATATAGGGTAAATAATATGTAACTTAATATTCCACCTTGAGGCAAACCATGTCGACTCGGAATATGGTAGTGTAATGATTTAATCGTTAATGTGCGATACGAAAATAATTGATGAATCATAAATAAAAATTTGAAAGGAAATCCCTTCGCAGCCAGTTTTTCCCATAGGAGTTGTAACGGTACCGAATCATAGACACCTTTTATATCGAGAAATATAGCAATAGTGCTATGTTTTCTCCAGCGGGCTAACAAAATATCAAGAAGAACCATATTAATCGGATCTTGGTTATTACGACCTTTTGTAAAGGCATGTTGAAATTTGGGAAAAAAAGATTGTAATAGTCTAACGACCATACTAGTCGCCGTAGTATGATTTTGCAAAAGGTTTTGCGTATGCAAGAACTCAATACTATTCCGCGGAAATTCTCGGGGGTATCGGGAAGTTTATGTGGTTTCAGCATGGGTTTTAAATGAAAATCGTTCCATTGAGTGGGGATGCGTGCAGTGTGTAAAATATCATTATAATAATTAAGGAGTAGAAGTTGTGCTTGAGGTGGAAGTAGTCGAAGCATGGTGTAAGTTATGTAATCCGGACCGGGTGAGGAACTGTTTGCAGATAACACTACAGCTCGTACTTCATTGAATTGTATGGGTTGTATTAAAGTAGAGAAATGAGGGTGCGCCGTGTGCGTCGTCTAGGAGGGGTACGGGAGTTGAGGTACCGTATAATCTGACGTGATTATTGAGAAATGAACAGAGAATGTCTCGTGGTATAGGTAGTTGTGATTGATGATGAGAGGCTCTTGTAATCATTCGTATAGCATTCCACAAATGGGTCGCCGGGACATGAGAAGTTAATTATGATATGAATGCTCTCCAGGGATCTGTCCTTTTAGTATTAAATATAAGTTTAGTTTTAGCGATATGGCGCTTTATATTTAAATAATTTGTTTGCGTTAATGATTGACGATAAGTTTTAAATAAAATCTTGCGTTGTTTAATGAGTTCATGACACTCTTTATCCCACCAATGTATACATTGAAAAGGTCGGGGGGAAGACAATAGTATGGGTTTAAATGGATGATAAGTATTTAGATAATTATTAAGGATTATGAGAATAGTTGAAAATGTAAGATTATGACCGTGCTCATTTGAAAATGAATTATTTAGGTACGCAATATATGTATCGTTATTAAAATGTCTAAAAGATTATATGTTACTGGCTCGTGGTTTACCGATACCATAAGTAATGATAACTGGGAAATGGTCGCTCGTATGAGTATCTGCTAAAGTGTGCAAAGTAATCTTTGAGAACAAAGATGTACGACATAAAGTTAGCTCTACGGCGCTGGGGGGAGATCCGGAAGGGGAGATTCGCGTGGGAGAACCGTCATTAAGGATCGTAAAATTATGCTGTTGAGAAGCAAAAAGGAGATGTGAATCTTTCGGTGTGTCAAGTATACTTCCCCATTCTCTATGGTGGCAATTTAAGTCACCAAACACAATGACATGTGATAAAGAATCGAATTGCGAAAGAATGGGACCATTGTGTTGTCGAAATATAAATATCAGGGGGACAGTATACATTAACTAAATATACATCATTATAAATGATGCCAACAGCATAAGCTTGGGGGATCTGATTGTGGATTGGTAAAGGCAGATAGGGAAAGGAGTTGTGCATACATATCGCCACGCCAGCAGAGCCGGGGCCATCTTGTCGTATAATATTACATCCTGGGAGAGAAAAGTGTTATTGAGGAGTAAACCATTTTTTTTGAATCATAAGAGTATGAGCCAAAGTTTCATGAATAAGTAATTGTAATTCATGTTTTTTTGGAATTACACTCCTAGCATTCCATTGTACGATGTTTATAATACACGTCTAGAATGCTTGCTATGTGGTCATGTAATTTATAAACGACCTGAGTGAGTTGGGGCTCATTGCCCAGTGTTTGTATTAATAATAATATTTGTTGAATTCCTTTTTACTGTGTATCGGGTGGGCCTGTGGGGCGGACATATCTCTATTATACACATGCGAGGTAGATGTTGAAGGTTGAACTGTTGAGCAGTCTGATGCCGTAGTTGGTTGATAAGCGGGTCGTTCAAAAGGAATATGTTCATTGCGAATTATGTCATATCCTGGGGCAGGAGGGAGGCGGAGGAGATTGCAGAATGACTTGCGTAAATTTCCTTTTCCTGGGATTTTAAGGAGGAGGAAGGGTATGATCTTGGGATAATGGGGGAAGATGCTGAGGGTTTTGTTGCGGATAATATATCGGGAGCGCCACTTTGGATTTCGTTTCTTCAAAGGAGATATGTTCAGTGCTCTTGATTTTTTCAATTGTAACTGGTATTTGTGCTCCGGACATTCGGGAGAGCCCGTCAAATGCTCCCGTTTACAATAAACAGATTTTGTGAAATGTTCAGTGCATTGATTGGTAGCGTGCTGTTGGGAACATTTGCTACATCTATAAGCTTGTGCTTTACAGTGTTTTTCGGCGTGGCCGTACCTTTGGCAGTTTCGGCACCTAATAGGTGCAAAGATAAATGGCTCATAATCTAAATACACTTTATACACTGGCACTTGTTGAGGTAAATTTTGCGCTCGAAATATGACTTTAATGGATCCCGTGGATACATATTCGGTTTTCTCGTTTTGAACAACTTTTCGATTTAGTCGTTGAATGGCTTTAATAAGCACTGGTGGTTCAAGTTGGTAGAGTATTTCGTCATCCGGTAAGTTCTTATCAACGCCTCGTATGAGTCCTACACGTAGGACATTAGAGGAGGTAATATAGGATTTACCTTTACGAGTCTCAAGCATCGAATTTCGTAGGAAGGCGTTAGCCTGTGCTGCCGTTTGAAAGGTCACTTGAATGCGATTTCGCCCCTTGCGTTCCAGGGATTTTACATTTAAATCGTTCTCATAGAAACGCCGTCCTAAGGCCATGGGGTGTAACTGATCAATATTTTTGCCAGTGGATGATTCCACAAACACTATATAGGGACCGTAATGGAACTTATTGTAGTACTCCGGCACATTTTCAGACTGGGCTACAGCACTAAGTTGAGTACTTTTTCGTTCAGCTGAAATTTCGTTATTCTGCGGAATTTTTCCGTGTTGATCGCTCGGTGGGAATTGGGTTTGCGTTTGCTTAGAAGATTCTGGAGAAAGACTATGCATAGATTCATCATCCATATGCACTTCAACCTCTTTACCGACGATTAACTGATCATCTGTAAGGGGCCTATGGCCCCCGCTGGAGGCGGCCATCCTTCCCTTTGCACTCACCATACACTACTAGAGAACACCAGCAGCTGACACGCCGCTCACGATGTCACTAACACACGACCGTCATGCCTTACGGCCCTACACACGACTTGATTAGGTCTTTTCTTCTTCTTCTTCCCCTTCTTAATGCTTTGGGCTCTTATATTACTTTTTAATCAGTCACTACACATTCAATATTGAAAAAACACACGAGAAACTATATGATTTCAGAATGTCAGATAAAGCTGATTCTCACGTAAAAAATAGAAAAACTATTATGTAATGAGTAGTATTACTATGAGATACAGAAGCCACTTAGAGAATGGATCGTACACACAGTTCGAATGGAAGCAGGAGCGAGAGTGAAATTCACAGTCAATTGAGCGTCATCGAGAAATTGATTAAGAACCTGTATCGTGCCAGGGGAAAGATCAGATAACAAACAGGGAATACCTGTAGGAAAGGAATTTTTATCCGTATGAGAGTATAGAAAAATTTACGGCGAGGATGCAAATAGACAGGACACTGGAATAAACATCATCAGAGTCGCCATCCGAATCACCACACACACAATAAGGCAAAGTAGCGAGTCGAAAACGATATTTATATTGAGGGGTAAGAGCATGATTGAACCGAAGGCGTATAATGTTAGTGATATGTTGTCGTGAATATGTTCCCTTATAAAACCAAGGTTGTGAGGGGATGGATGGTTGCAGCTGATAATAGTAGTGGCCTTTGGAACGTGCTTATTGACTCCATTGATCTGGCCAAGCCCGGTAGGCAGTCTCCTGTAAACACGAAAAGTAATCTAGGGGTGATATAGCTACTGGGAGGGGAGCGGTACAAAGTCGACTGGCTTCTTTATCAGCAGAATCGGCGTGTTCATTACCCGTAATGTGAGAATGCCCTGGGATCCAAACAAGAGTTAAATATACCCCATCAGGCTCAAGTTGGAGAAGTAAAGCTTTAACATGGTATACATACCATTTGAGAGAGGTGGGGATATGTTAGAGCATGTACTGTAAAACATTTTTGAGCATCAGTATAAATTGTGACTTTGGGAAAGGAATGTTGTTGGGTATAAAGTAAGGCTTGTTGGATAGCAAATAATTCGGCCGAGAAAATGGAAAATGTTGCTGGGAGGTGAAAACGTTCTATTATGTGGGAATGAGGAATGCAAAAAGCAGCACCAACGCCATGGGAATGTTTAGAACCGTCAGTATAAATATTAACACCACCTACAGAAGAGGTGAGGCGCGGTTTTTTCAAGGAGGGACAAGGGAGACTGGAATTGGTCGTGGATACAGAGAATTAAGTCTTATTAGAATAAACGACAGTAGGCATATAGTAAGAGATATCAAAAGGGAAATAATACATAGGGAGCGTAGATAGTTTAAAAAGCGAAGGTCGAAATTGATTCAAGGATATATAAGCTGTGTATATAGCGGGAAATCGTCCATTGCGGGGAGGGCGTGTTTGATAATATTCATATAAGAGCTGTAGCTTCGGAAATAAGGGAGAGGAGGAACAAGCAAGGCGTTTTAGTAAGTATTTCTGAGCAAGCTTATGCCGTCCAAGTATTAGGGAAAATTCATCTGCCTGTACTAATAATGCATTGGTAGGGGTAGTCCTGAGAGCTCCAATGCAAAATCTTAAAGCATGAAACTGGATGGTATCAAGTATCGTAAAGGATGTACGGGAGACTGTATCTATGATATGAGAACAGTAGTTAAAATACGAGCGAATAGTCGCTTTATATAATGAAAGGGCAGTAATGGGATCAGCACCCCATTGGCGCCGTATAAAAGTTTGTAAAACGTGAAGGTATCTATTAGTTTTTTTACTTAATGATGTAAGACGTCGTTGCCAAGTAAGCTTTTGATGAAATATTATCTCAAGATATTTGTAATGGGTGGTAAATGAAATATTATGCCCTTGGAAAGTAAGAAAGGAGCGATCATAAGAGCGCTTATGTGTAAAGAGCATTGCAGCGCATTTATCAAGAGATAACTGAAGTCCATTATCATGAAGCCACATGCATACCTCACTCATGACGTTACTCATAAGTGTACGGGCTTCATCAATACAAGCATGGGGTGTGTATAAAACTATGTCATTCGCCTAAATGAGAACACGAACATGCTGCGAAATTAGTGTTCAAGATTACTAATGTATAATGGAAAAAGAAAGCCGCTTAATATATCTCCTTGAGGCAAGCCACTACAGGAAGTTCGACTAGTTAAGTGACGGTGTGACGATTTAATTGTTAGCGAGTGAAAAGTATATAAGTTTTGTAAGGCGGCACGTAGCCGTTTCGCAGCGAGTTTAGCCCAAAGCACATGTAATGGGATTGAGTCATAAGTTTTATGTATATCAAAAAAATGGCAAGGGTACCTTTTTTACGGTGTTGGGCAAGAAGAATGTCTATGGTCAAAATATTAATAGGGTCATGAGTACGACGGCCTTTGAGAAAAGCATATTGATGTTTAGGGAGTAAATGATAATATTCCAGTGTCCATAACAGATATTGTAAGAGTAGTTTTAAAATGTTTTGCGCAAGCAAGATCCTAGGAGAATACCACGTTAATTCTCGGGATTTGTAGGAGATTTTTGGGGTTTGGGAATAGGAATGAGAAAAAAATCATTCTACTGAGGAGGGGTGTGAGTGGTAAGCAAGATATCATTATAAAAGTGCAGGAGTATCAACTGCGCGTGCAAGGGTAATAATCGAAGCATTTTATAGGTAATGTAATCTGGACCAGGAGAGGATGTGGATATGGAATGGAGAACAGCTTGCAATTCACGTAATTGGAGGGGTTGGAGGAGGTTGGAATATTGATAGTTTGGGGGATACTGAGGAATTGAAAAAAGAGGTAATGTATAATCCGGAGTCAGTGAATGGAAAAAGGAAAGGAGAATATTTTGTGGTATGGGTCGGAGGCCGTTATGTGAAAAAGAATGTGACAACGTCCGGATGGCGCTCCATAATTGGACGGAAGGTATATGCGAAGTGAGTGAAGGTATAAATGTTTTCCACGCAGCACGATGTTTTTGCTTGAAAATTTATTCAGTTTTATCCATATGATTTTTCAAACGGAGATAATTCAGACGTGTAAGGAATTGGCAATACGCACGAAATAAAAGTTTACACTGTATAATGAGTTGATGGCACTCATTATCCCATCAGTGGATATATTGAAAGGGACGGGGGACGGAGGTAACAAATGGTTTACACGGATGGTAAGTATCAAGATAGTGGGTAAGGAGTTCCACAAGAGATTGATACGTTAAGGGGCGTGTCGAGGAATGTTTAAAGTGATATTTTAGGTATGAGAAAAAATTTTGACCATCAAAATTCCGTAAAGATCGGATATTACTGCCTGGGGCATGAGGATGAACAGAGTGTACAGGTCGGCTAAATCCGTATGTAACCCAAATGGGATAATAATCGCTTGTGAAAGTGTCCGAAAGTGTCGCTCAAGTAAAAAGAGGTGTCAGATTTGAGTGGCAAAAAGTAAGGTCGACGGCACTAGGTGGAGATTCAGGGGAAGCAATTCTTGTTGGAGAACCATCATTAAGAAGAGTCAAATTGAACCGTTGTAAAGATAAAAGAGGATATGAACGACGGGGGGGTATCGTTAGCACCACCCCTGGCGGTATGGTGTAAATTGAAGTCGCCTAAGAACAGAATATTGGGTAAACGCTCAAATTGCTGAAAAAATTACACCCATTGTGTGCTTGTAATATGATCAGGGGGACAATAAAGATTGATAAGGTGTAACCAGCGATAAATAATACCAACAATGAAGGTGTGAGGTATAGGGTGTTGAATACCTAAGGATTAGTATGGGAGGGAACGATGGATAAAGAAGGTTTCTCCACAATACCCTGGGCCATCGTGACGCACTTGATTGTATCCCAGTAATGAAAATGTTGATTGATCGGAAAACCAAATTTGTTGCAACGCAAGAATATGAGCACAGGTTTCGTTAATAATTAATTGAATTTCACTCTTTTTATTGAGTACACTCCTAGCGTTCCATTGAACTATGTTGATCATACAGAGTAAAAATGTCACATAATCAGTCTCGCAGCTGGTAGATGACGTGCTTGATAGAGGGGTGATCACCTAAAGAGTGGATTAAAAGTATAATTATGTTATGGATATCTTTCTGAAGGTGGGCTTTTTGGCGGAAAGCGGGATGTTCCATCTGTTCGGGGGCAGGACTGGGGGAAATGATATTAGCTGTAGAAATCGAGGGTTGTGGCTGCAGGTGGGTTGAGGGGGGTGCGTTGATACTCACAGGCGAGTTTAGTGAAATACGTGGATCTCTAAGGATAGCCATATGTGCAGCTCTATCGTACCCCGGAATGGGTTGAGGTCTTGGCGATTGCATCATAACCTGAGTAAACTTACATTTTCTCGGGTTTTCCCCGGGAGGGGAACAGGGTTCACTAGAGAGGGGTAGGAATTGTAGCGGATGTTGAGTACGGCAATATATCGGGGGTGTAACCTTAGAATTTCTTTCTGGGAAAGATATGTTCTCAGTGCTCATAATTTTATTAACAAGCTGTTGATGTTTATGTTCGGGGCATGTAACGTGCCCTGTTGGATGGTCCTCTTTACAGTGTGTACATTTTGTAATCCTTTCGGTACACTTATCTGTGGCATGCTGCAGGGAGCATTTTCCGTTTCAGAAAGCTTGTGCCTGACACTGCCGGACGGTATGACCGTAGCGTTGGCATTTTTTGCAAATAATGGGGTTGAAAATAAAAGGTTCAACATCAAGAAATACACTATAAAGTGAGACATAACGTGGAAGATGTTGTGAGCGGAAGACTACTTTGACAGAACCAGTGGGTATGTATTTTATGGATTCATTGATAACAGCATTACGATGCAAACGCTGGACTGATTTGACCTTATAATAGGCTTTGAGGTCTTGGAGAATAGACTCTTCAGTCAAGTTGTTATCTGCTCCTCTTATAATACCAACACGAAAGATATTTGAGCTGGGTTTGTATGCCCGAGCGTGAATAGTTTCAAGTAAAGAATTACACAAAAATTCGTTCGCTTGAACAGCGTAATTGAATTCGACTTCAAGACGATTTCTGCCTTTACGTGTTATTAATTTGACTGGAAAAATTCTATCGTAAAAAAATCGGACTAAAGCCATAGGGTGAAGTTGACAAAAAAATGTATCTGATACTGATTCCACCAAAACAATATATGGTCCAGAATGTTCTCGGGTATACCCTTCCTAAAAAACAGGAGGTGGTGGCTTTTGGCTACGTTGCGCTGTTTGCTTGTTAGGTACTTGGTCTTGAGGAAGCTGATCGGTAGATTGATTATTCAGAGTTTCATCGTCCATTTCCACTTCAACCTCATTAGCAGCAGGCAGCTGCGAATTGTCCAAGAGGACCTCCCCTCCACTGGAGGCCGCCATCACACGAAGTACTTACAGCTGACAATCTGCAAGAGAAACGAAGCACGAACACCACACGTCCACTAAGTAAACAACCCACACACGGCACAACCTACTTGGTTCGTAGCACAGTGTAGACTGTGCGAGAACACCACATAGCGGATTCATTACGATCTCATTTGGTCGGCCGGATAGTTGGCATGACCAGATCAGGCCTTGCCTCCAAACGGCCTGACTATATTGTACCGGGAGCACCTAAAAGAACTCCTCTATCTATCAAATTTGAAACCAATAATACAAGAAGTTAGAACATTACTCTGAACATGTCACCACTAAAATCTGATATAATTTTGTTATTGTGAAGTTTCCTGAACTGTGTGAATTTCTACTTGTTTTGTGTTCCATTCATCAAGAAGTTTGGACATCCTCTCATAGATGACACTACCAAAGAACGATGATCATGCACCCTGTTACGAAGTGAAAGAACTTTTGATTTAAAGAAGTTTTGTATTCATAAGTTTTCTAATTGATGTTAATTTATTTTTGGGTTGGCAATATTTCCATTTTTATTTCCGCCAGTTTTGAATCTAGCCAATCCCTAATTTCTATAATTAATCTTCCACCAATCACAGTCTTCTTCGATTTTCAGTGTAAGTTTAAATTCACCAATAAAAACGAGAAGGTGTGGCTAGTTTAATCCTGAATGGTCTCGAACTTACCCCGAGGGTTTATATAATGCGTATTTTCCCGTCTCTTAGCCAATTGATCGTCATCTTACTGAGTGTGTGTGTCAAGTAGGAGGCGGGATGCCTCTTCGTCA
Source organism: Anabrus simplex (assembly GCF_040414725.1). Classification (NCBI taxonomy): domain Eukaryota; kingdom Metazoa; phylum Arthropoda; class Insecta; order Orthoptera; family Tettigoniidae; genus Anabrus; species Anabrus simplex. The sequence continues at coordinate 331,029,522 of NC_090269.1, forward strand.
GCTGCTAGAACTTCTACCAGGTAATGGCCACTTAACACCTTTATTTCTTGCCAGCTCCGCAGTTTAACCCGAGGGAAAGGTCCGAAACTTTAACTATGTAAATCTCCTTTCGGCTAATGTAAAAATTTCATAAAAAATTTACGGGAAATCGGGGATAGAGAGTGATATACCCTCTCGAGCTCCCCTTTACCTTGGTTTGAGGTGCCACATTTGTTTCTGCAATGTATTAAAGGTTTTTCCATGCGAGAAACCTCAGTAATTTGGGATTAGCGCTTGTTTCGTCGGCCAAGTGCCCTGTAGGTCTATAAATTTTCTGGAGCTCAATCTTTAATGATCGGGGTGTAATCTATGTAGGGGAGGGCAATGGAAGCGTTGATGCCTGTTCTGGATGCAGCTTGTTTTGCCATTTTACCAGCCTAATCATTACCGGCGTTGTTCGAATGTCCCTTTATCCATATTAAAGTAATATCAGCTCCAGTTTCATCAAGTTCAAATAATAGGCGTCGAACGTTGCAGATGTACCAATTTTTATAGGACTTGTGTGGCATTAAGCTTTGAAGCACACTTAAGGAATCTGTAAAACATGGCACATGCCGGTCGTGTTGCTCCTCAAGCTGTTGAGAATTTTCAGAAATATAATAGTTTAATGAAAAGTAGTGAGTGCATAGAATTTAACGACGGGAAGAAGAAGGTGTCAAATACCAGTGGAAGTGTGGATCAGGTCATAAGCCAAAGGGAAAATAATTCGCGAAATGTTTGTGTATGTGACGCACGCATCGTGCATGCGAAAGCGGGAAATTGTGTTGACTGTGTTAATTTATTATCCGAATTGGCCTCAAGGGATGAAATTATTCGAATGTTAAGGGAAGACATTGAAAGTATTAAACGTAATAGACTTAGTTTAAATGGTGTGACTGAAGTGCAAACTGAGACATGGTCGGAAGTAAGTACGAGGAGTTGCAACAGTAGGCCTAAAACTAATCGTGATCGGGGCGTAGGCCTAGGTATTGAATTAAGGAATAAGTTCCTGGTCCTTGAATCAATTACCTCTAGTGAAGAAGAATGTGTAAAGATTAATAACGTTCCAGCCATTACAAGGAAGCCTGCACTGGGGTTGAAAAAGAAAGAATGTAAGGTAGTTGTGTACGGGGATAGCCGTGGTCGGGGTATTGCTGTCGAACTTGGTGATATGCTACCGGAGACTGAAGTTGTAGGTTTTGTCAAGCCAGATGCTCTGTTCAAAGAGGTTCTTCAGTCAGATATGGAAGAGATGGGAACACTTAATGAGAATGACTACGTGGTTATTATGGCAGGGACGAATGATATTGCTAGAAATGAAGCACCAAATGTGATTTCTGGGGTGAAGAAAGCACTTTGCAAATTAAAGACCACCAATGTAATATTATGTAATATTCCACATCGACATGTTTTAATTGAATGGTCTTGTGTAAATAAGTTAGTTAATGATACAAACAGGCGGCTACAGAATATTGTCAAATGCTTTCGAAATACAGAAATAATTGATATTAGCAATATGGATCGAGGATATTTCACAAATCATGGCATGCATCTTAGCAGAAGAGGGAAAAAGCAGCTATGTAATATGATAAGAAAGAAAATACAACAGACTCCAGGAACAACTATCATGAATAATGCCATACCACTGCTGTTCGATAAAGATGAGGAAGTTGCAGAAGATTTGCAGGTAATGAAAGTAAGAAGAGTTGAGGAAGTAGTTGAGGTGAGTGCTACCACTAAAGAAGGATGCCTAGGAGAAGAAAATCAGCTGAAAGGGATTAATGTGATTCTACCACAATCATCAGAGACAGCAATACCAGAAAGCACCGAGTACTCAGGGAAAACTTGTGAGGAAACCATTGAGATCGTCAGTAGCAGTCAGTTGGATGAACGAAGAGAGAAGTTACTGGAGAAGTTGGATGAAGAGAACCGTCAGGACGAACTGAAGGAGGGCAAGCTAAACAACCAGAAATAAGAACGTCAAGTAGGACAAGGAAACGACTAGTATTACTAGAGCAGGATTTTTTAAGGTAAAAGGTAGCAATAGTTATAATCTAAAGGGAAAGCTAAATTTGTTTCACCAGAATGTTCAATCTTTAAGCAATAAAATTCTAAGTATGGAGGTTCTGTTGGCAGATAACCTACAGGGGTATGATGTTTTATGCTTAACTGAACATTGGTTGATAGAGGATGAGGTTTCAAACTTTGCATTACAAGGTTACGCTCTTGCGAGTAAGTTTTGTAGAAAGAAAATGAAGAGTGGAGGTTCATGTATATATGTGAATAATAATATCAAATGTAAGCAGTTGGATAAATTTGAATATCTGAATGTAGAGGAGCATTTCGAGTCTAGCTTTGTTGAACTAGTGGATTATAAGTTAATACTTATATGCATTAATAGAAATCCTTCTAGTAATGTTGAAACTTTTTATAATACTATTGAAATTATTTTAGATGACCTACAGAATAAGAACAAAAATGTAATAATCATGGGCGACTTCAATGTAGATTTTTTAGGGAATAATGGTGGGCGAGATAAGCAAAGGCTAGAAATGTTGCTTTCCTTGTACGGTCTAAAGGCAGTTGTAAATCAACCAACTAGAATATCTGGGGATACAAAGTCAGCAGCAGATCAAGTTGTATTGAATGAGGAAATGTGGAACTATGAAATAGAAGTTTATGATACAGGTTTTTCAGATCATTTTGCTCAAATTGTGCATCTAAATTTTAGGGTAATAGGAAACCATAATTTAAAAAATAACAATGTAATTTACAGGGAAACTAGAATGTGTAACAAGGAAAATATTTCATATTTTAACCAGTTACTGGCCAAGGAAACTTGGGAGAGTGTATATAGAAATAACTCAACTAATGAGGCCTTCAGTGAGTTTTTGGGTTTGTTCGATTATTATTATCAAGTGGCAATACCAGTCAAAAGGGTAATTGTAAAGAATTATAGGAATGGGTGGATTACAACAGGAATTAGAAATTCAAGTAGACGATTAAAGTTTTTAAGCAAATGTGTGAAAGGGTGTAACACTTCATCGGAATTGAAGGATTATTATAAGAAATATAAGAATATATATCAAGAAGTTTTGAAGGCTGCCAAAAGATTGCATAATGAGAATGAGCTAAAAAATTCTAAAACAGGTCTAAATGTATGTGGAACATTATAAAAAGGGAGAAAGGTACTCTAGTGCCATTAAAAAATAATATTACTCTTACAAATGCAGGGAAAGAAGTCAATGATCCAGAAGAAGTTGCAGAAATATTTAGTAACTATTTTCTAGAAGCAGTTTTGAGGTTAACGGAAAATTTTCAAACATCAGTGACAAGAACAAACTTGAATACAGTTCACAGGAATTTATCATCCATGTTTCTTACTCCTGTGACTGAGCAAGAGATAGATAAGATAATAAAACAGATGGATAAAAAGAAGTCTTCTGGTTTAGATGGTTATTCAAGCTACCTTATTAAATGCTGTTACCAATACATAATCAAGCCTCTCTGTTATTTGATAAATTTGTCACTAACCACTGGTAAATTTCCAGACAAATTCAAGGTAACCAAAGTTGTTCCGATACATAAAAAGGGTAGTGAAGAAGATGCTGGTAACTATAGGCCTGTCTGCCTGCCCTCTGTATTCTCCAAAATACTGGAAATAATTATGTACGATAGACTGTTATCATTCTTAGAGAAGCATAATATATTAGCTGGTTGCCAGAATGGCTTTCGTAAAAATAGATCAACTACCACAGCATTCATTAACTTTATTGAACGGTTATATCACACACTAGATGGGAAGGGTGCATGTTTAGGTATTTTCTTCGACTTAACAAAAGCTTTTGATATAATTGAACACAGCTTGCTTTTAGAAAAGTTATACATGTATGGAGTTCGGGGAATGGCCTATGACTGGTTCAAATCATTTTTAGGGGATAGAAGACAGATTGTTGAAATAGCATATACCGGTACTTATTTGAGCAAAAATGTAATTAAGAATGTGTATTCCTGTGCCAGAAACATAAATCATGGTGTTCCACAGGGGTCGTCAGTTTTGGGACCATTATTGTTTTTAGTATTTATTAATGATATCGTCCAAATTGTCGATGATATTCAAGGAGTGCAATTAACTTTGTTTGCAGATGATATTACTGTTTTTGTAGCTGATAAAAGTTCTGAAGGGTTAGAATTGAAGGCAGGCAATATAGTGAGGAATATCCTGAGCTGGCTTGAAGATAATAAATTAATTTTAAGTAAACAGAAAACTTCTGTGATTAGATTTCACGATAAGATTAATTTAAATATGGAAATTAGTCCAATATCATTTGGAGAGACCATAATTGAGTACTCATCATCAACAAAGTTTCTTGGCTTATGGGTGGATGAATCATTAACCTGGGGAAAACATACAGTGTTTATAGGGAAAAAGCTTAGTAGAATTTATTTCATGATAATAACTTTGAAAAATAGTTTTAATTTAAAGGCTTGCCAAATTATGTATGTTGCATATGTCCATCCCATACTAACCTATGGAATCATTTACTGGGGGAATTCACGATATAGCGAAGTCATCTTTAAGTTACAAAAGAAAATAATTAGAGGTATGGCCGGTGTCGGCAGGAGGACAAGCTGCAAGAAATACTTTAAACTTTATTTTATTTTACCATTGCCTAGCCTTTATATCTTCCATACACTTGTATATATGAAGGAGAATGTAAACAGCTACACCATAAACTCTGATGTACATAGGCATAATACTAGAAATAGACACAGTCTGCACATAGAACCACACAAAACTAAGCCATATGAATGAAGTTTGAGTTATGCAGGAGTACATTTATTTAATAAATTACCAGACTACATTAAGCAGATAAAACCATGTTCAAAATTTAAGAAAAAAATATTCAAATTTGTTTCTAACCATTGTTTTTATTCTATTGAAGAATACTTAGCTCTTGAAAATTATGTATCACTTTTTTAAAAATCTGTGCCTCTTTACCACATTGTATATTTCTCTTTATCATGGCATGTGTATTACTCTTTTATTCTTTGTTACTGTAAATATGATTATTGACGTGTCCCATATCACTGTATGATCAGTTGGACGAAATAAAATACAATACAATATAAATATGTGGCGATGTTTCAGGTATAGCGAAGCTTGTCGGATAGCGAAAGCCTAAGCAGTAAATATCGAGACATGGTTTGGAAGAATGTATTGCTCATTTACGTGTAACTGCGGAATGCAATATGCGGCCCCCGTACCTACATTTTGTTTGAATCCATCTGTATATATTATGGGAGGAGGGTCGAGATTGTTTTCGCTTATTACGTGTTGGGGTAGGTTAATTGGAAGGTTGCATTGTGTTGTTATTAAAGGAAATGTGCGGGTATGCTATAATATTAGGTTTGTAGTGCATAATATTATATGGGATTCTATTGTGTGGAAGCGAAATATTTTGTTGAATGTTAGTATGATATTGTTGAGTCAAGTGGCAAGCGTCTAACAGAGCAGGAGTTCGTGATTGCTGGTGAGAACGTTGCCGATATTCCGCCGGTAATTGTAGTTTGGAGAGGATAGGATGTCTAACTTGCGCCATTTTTTTTGCAGTAAGAATTTAGAAGCTAAATACAAGCGGTGATAGTTTAGAGGCGTTTCACGTGTTTCAACAAGTAACGCATTAGTCGGGGTAGAGGTTAAAGCGCCTATACAGAATCGAGTGCTCGATGTTGAATTGCGTTGAGCTTGTGAATAAAAGTGGAGGAAGCCATATCGAAATAAAAGGATCCATAATCTAAAAGCGAGCGTATTGTATGCCGGTAAAGTAATAAAGCCGTTACGGGATTAGCACCCCAGGTACGTCGAACTGTCAATTTCAATATATTGGTAAATTTTTTAATCTTCTTCGAAAGGTATTCAAAATAGTGTTTCCAGGACAATTTATTATCTAAATCAATACCTAAATAATTGTGCACCCTTACGATCGGAAGTGTAATATTTGCTGTTCTGAAAGAATCTGTTTTATAGTTGCTTTTATGTGTAAAAATCATGGCCACATTTTTGGTAGACGATAATTTCAATCCATGCTCATTTAACCATGCATTAGCATTAGTTAATGCCCTAGATACATTATTTATGCAGATTTCCGGACTTTCATTAGCAGGATAAATTACTATATCATCTGCATAAAGTGATATTCTTGCATCGCGTGTTACGATACCTTCTAATTCCTTTAAGTATAGAGCGAATAATAGGCCACTTAAAATATATTGGTAAATTTTTTATTCTTCGAAAGGTATTCAAAATGGTGTTTCCAGGACAATTTATTATCTAAATCAATACCTAAATAATTGTGCACACTTAAGATCGGAAGTGTAATATTTGCTATTCTGAAAGAACCTGTTTTATAGTTACTTTTATGCGTAAAAATCATGGCCACATTTTTGGTAGACGATAATTCCAAGCCATGCTCATTTAACCATGCATTCGCATTAGTTAATGCCCTAGAGATATTATTTATGCAGATTTCCGGACTTTCATTAGCAGGATAAATTACTATATCATCTGCATAAAGTGATATTCTTGCATCGCGTGTTACGATACCTTCTAATTCTTTTAAGTATAGAGCGAATAATAGGCCACTTAAAATGTCGCCCTGAGGCAACCCATTTGACGCGTATCGCACATTAGAGGTATAGGTCTGGCATGTGATTTCCATTCGCCGAAAATATGAGGGATGTTGGAGCAATGTGAGAAAATTATCAGGGAGGTGTAAGTTAAGAAGTTTTGTCAGTAACATGAATATGGGTACGTTGTTAAAGGCAGATTTGATATCAAGAAAAGCAGCAACTGTGCTGTGTTTGCGTTGTTTAGCAATGGATACCTTAATAATATATTAATGGGGTCCTCGGTGCTTCTCCCTTTTATAAAGGCATATTGATAAGTGGGTAACAAATTGTGATAAGCGAGACACCACAGAAGCGTTTCCAACATAATACTGAGGAAGAACTTCTTTAAACATGACCCTAAACAGATTCCTATATATTCGACGAGATTTGAGGTCGAGAGTTTTGGTTTATGTATGGGTACGAGAGTAAAAGTATTCCATGCAGAAGGAGGGACAGCTGAGCTTAGTATTTAATTGTAAAACGCTACGATTATTGCGCGTGCGTAGTAAGGAAGGTGGGACAGCATTTTATAGATAATATAATCTGATCCAGAAGCAGAAGTAGGTTTCTTGTGGAGTATGTTAAAGAATTCTAGGTAAGATATAGGTTGATAGAGCGTGAAAAATTTATCAGGAAGAGGCACTGTAGTATACTGCCTATATTCGTGGACAACAAAATCCAATGTTAAAGCGTCATGATAGTGGGAGATGCTTTCGAAGTGTGGTTGGTTGAGTTCATTGCATCCTGTATGAGCTAGTTTTTACAGCAGCCCAAATAAATTTAATACAGGTGTTTCTATTGAGGGAGTTAATAAAACATTTCCAAGATTCTCTTCGTCTTTCGTTGAAAGATTCTCTCAAGTGGGCAGTGTACTTTTTATATTGCACATAAATGGCAGGTGTGAAATTTTGATTTAAAATTTTGAGCAGGCTACGTCTTCGTTCCACCATAGTGGCGCATTGGTTATTCCACCAGTGAATGTTAAGACGCCTAGTAGTATTGCTATAGTTGCGAGACTGAAAAGGGTGATATATATCTAGGTAGTTTTAAATATGCTGATATAAGGAAGTATAGGCGGAAGATGTTCGTGATGCGAATTTAATGTGGTTTAATATATAATCATGAAACAAGCCGAAATAAAAATCTTGCAGATTCCGTGTTCTACGCTGAGGTTTTAAAGCTATGTTCTGCGGATGAAGTTGAGTAGTAATGTCAATAATGATTGGAAAACGATCACTTAGATGAGTATCTTTGTGCGTATACCACATTGATTTATAGACGCCATTTTCGGAACAAATTGATAGATCTACTGCACTATTAGGGTGCCCGGGTGGAGATAGCCGCGAAGGGGAGCCATCATTTAAAATAAACAGGTGGTTATTTAAGACTGCACTAAAAATATTACGACCTTTTTTTGTGGTATCGACACATCCTCAGTCAGTGTGATGTCCGTTGAGATCGCTTGCTAATATCAAACGGTCTTAGGAGGAAAACTGAGAAAAATATTGATGCCATTGATGGGCGTTGCCTTGTATGGAAGGTGGACAAAGGAGGTTCACTATAAGGAAATGTTGTACCCTCATAGCCAAGGAGTACGTGTTAGGAATCATATAAGACAGAAAGACGTTACTATATAGTATGTGCGATGCAATTAAAGTGAGTACCCCTCCATACCCACAATCATCCGTTCGTTCAACTGAAAAAGTGCAGTCAGGTTTTAGCCATGACCCTTGTAATAAAATATAATAATATGGGGATTACTATTATTGAATGAAGTGTATTGTGCCATTTCACTGTTCCCAACAAGATCTAAGTGGAACAAAAATGGAGTTCGAGTCATCAGAACGTCGATAATAAAGCGTCAGAGTACTACTATGAGCCGAAGGTGTAATGTTTTCGTCAAGCGCTTGACGAGAAAGGAGCATAGAAGGCGGTCATAAAGAAAGACGTGAGAAGATTGTTAAGAGTTATTATTAAAAACTTAACACTCGATTCGCAGAAGGAGAGCACTACAGACGTACTCAAGAGGAAGAAAAACATCGTTTTAACAAAACACTGGTCATAAAATAGAGAGAAACCTTTGTCCACAGGCTGTTTTACGAAAATATTAGCGTTCGAGAATATTTCACTCCGTGAAATTAAATTGTATTTTTGGAATATAAAGACTTCCACATCGCTACGCCACGATATCTACCTAAGACGACGCATTAGCCGATACAATTATTTCCGAGAGACTACATAGCTGTAATATCGACAGGGAGAAATATATATATATATATTTCCATAATCCAATTGAAATATTCATTTTTACGCATTGCAAATTTTAGAATATTTCCAAGGTCAATTTTCTAAAGAGCAATACTTCTATACCATATTCAGATGGTAGAAAAGCATATCCATAAGATGACGACATTAACCAAACTGACGTCTTGTTTTGTTCTGATTGCCCGAGAGACCAGCAGCAACATGCATTAAGAAATTAGAGGCGAACTACCCAGGTTACGGCGACACGGGATGACGTTTCCAAACCATGAGGACCGATAACCAGCCAGACAGTCCCAGATGCTCACAAACAGATCAGGGAAATGAGATAATAACGGGGGAATCAGAGCAAAGATAAATTTCTTTAAGTCAATGCTATAAATGTAAATTTATTCATTTTTCAAGTGCTATTCTAACTAATGTCAGTGAGATGGTAATATATGAGAAGACGAATACCATAGTTAGGTTAAAGGTCGATAAGTATTCATCGGACCTAAACGTCAAATCCATGTATAGGATGTAGTCAACCAGTGATAGTGAGATAACCCGTTCGTAATGCTATCAATGTAATATGAAAGGTGGTTAAATTTTTATCTCTTGGTGAATTTTATACGACGTTGCGAAAAACACTAGGCTTATGTGAGAACTTATGACACCACATAATAGTGGAAATGAGATCGTATGTAGGATATGCTTACTAAATAGATTGATATGGTAATATTTTACGGAATTATTAAAAGATTGAGACTATAACGGTGTAGTTAGGTAAACGGTCAATGATGACAGTTAGATATACGTGGAGTTGGAATGAATTAATGCGTTTACTATGATATGAAGCGTTATACGAGATGAATAATGTGAAGTGATGGTTTTATATGTGAATAATGTTATGAGGTTATGATAATTTATGTTGGTGATGATTATTGTTCACCGTAAGTGAGGTCATAGTTTACTTTAATGAGGATAGTATTTCAAGTTACGTATTTTTGAGATAATGAATGAATATAATTTGTCTTCAATCGACCGCTGATCCTTGAATAATCCATATGTTGTGTAGGATACGATCTCAGTGATATTTTGATATTTTAATTGTAGACTATCAAATAGTTTCTGATGGGAAAGATGATATGAAATTAACCTACATCCATGTGTTTCTTCTGATCGTAAGAATTTTCTCAGATATTAGGGAAGCTTTGAAGTTTATTCCAATGAATTATCCGATATCACTGGTGACTTCTCTTGACAACTAAGGGTTGTTGATAGTATGTAGAGTCTTCTCACAAGCTAGACCACCCAATTACGGTATGATTAGATTTAGTGATGATCAGATACACTTGATAGCACAATTTTATGACAAACAGGGGCGGTTTCTCCATAAGGTTGCAGGTTTGCGCTACCCCCATTAAATTTTTATGTTTATTTTACGTAAAGTTTTGTCATTTGGATTACTCAACTACTGTATTTTCATTCAGCAAGACAAACCTTTCAAGAGCTTGAAAGAGCAAATATTGACTACAGGGTACTTAACAAGCCGCTACTCTTAGATGTTCACTGCAGGAGCCGAAAAGTTTGCAGCGGGAAGTCAACCTGAGGTAGGATGAAACTTGGGCTGCTCGAGGGGTGCGTGGGGCTCCTAGAAGTGTGCTTTTAGGCTGCTAGAGTGGTGCGCGGGGAGAGGAAAAGATAGGCGTGGCTTCTTATACATTGCTTAAATGGTGGTTTATCAACCTGGCTCCTCCTACCACGGACGACTGGATCCCTCGCTGCGCTAAGGAGCTACCTAGAGCGACGCATCAAATCGGCCGTGCTCCTACGTAACCAACTACTAGCAAAGTCGCTAGAGACCGTTGCTGCTCAATGTGAGATTCTGTTATAGAACAGGAGTGTCATCTAGCGACACCGGATGGAAATTCATCTGCTGGATCACGGCCGGTTGGATCCCTCGCTGCGCTCGGTAAGGAGCTAGCTGGAGCTATTCGTCCTGGCTAGAGCGACGCATCAAGTCGGCCGTGGCTGGATATATAACTAATGTCTCTAAATTTGATAATAAAAACCGCTATTTCTTTCAATATAGTAGTGAGCTTTGTTATGTGCGTACAAGCTAAGCAGATTATTGATTTCATTGTGTAAACATTCGTGTCAGCATGTGTTTTTTTATTATTGTGCGTTTTTATCAGTTAGTGGTATTTTGCCAGATCATGAATTCGGTGCAGTCTTTAATGTCTAGGCCGTTTCCGCAACGGACTGCCGAGGAACAATCCGAGGTGAAACGAATGGGAAGGCCCACGCGACGTTTAATTTCGAAACCAGATACATTACAAAAGGATATTTTTTTCAATATCGGAATTAGGCTACCTCAAAGTGTTTCATTTCAGTATGGTAAAAGAGTTTTTAAATGAAAAAATGTTAATGCGTTATAGTAATATTCCTGAAAATAGAAATGTAAAATGTTTGTTTTATTTTTAATAATAAAAAGTATTGTTGATGTATCTAGATTTGAAAATTAGCCTGTAATCATATTATATCATTGGTAAAAATTGTGCACCACTGAATTTTTAAACCACCAGCCGCCACTGATGACAAAGATATGTACTAGAATAAATTAATGCTCTCAAATAAGAGAACAATTTGCGTAATTTCTAGATACGATGTTTGATCATAATATTTTAAATATAATGACTTAAAGGGGTTATCTTTGTCTCTATAAGAAGATATACCAAGAAATTTGAGAACGTGTTTGAAAAATGTGATACATATTAACTGTTTTAAATATTTCTGAAGACATTTTCTCATGCTAATCTGGTTGTGTATTTTAGCACAAATAGTTCGAATCAAGCAGAGCAACTTTAGTGCAAGGAATTAATGAATATTAGATAAAGCAAGTAGGATTTTCGGAATAATTTCACAAGAATTTATATAATGAAAGTTGTGATCCTAATTTAATTTATTTGTAGCCAAGTATAGAAGCTGCGTCCAACATTTAAAGACGCTCAGTCTACGACAGTGTGTATATTGTGATGATGATGCTTGTTGTTTAAAGGGGCCTAACATCGAGGTCATCGGCCCCTAATGGTACGAAATGAAATAACAAAAATTTCAAATTCATCCACTGACCAAAATAAAATTTAAAATGTCATGAAGAATGAATGGATGGGCATGAACCCTACAAAAAAAAACAGTGGATCAGACTCAAAAGGATGGTAGTTAATTAGAGTATTACTCACCAAGGGACCATTTATAAAGCACAATGATGCTTGATGTCTGAAGGGGTGCTAAATTTACGTCTAAGGCCCCACAGAATGGTACATGACGCGAGTAAAGTAGAACCATGGTATTTGTCATTTTGGGGTACTGATCAAAAGTAGAGAAGAATCAATGTGGTCCACACTACTCACAAGTATTGCAAGTCGTACAGGGAATGCAGACCTATGGTGCTTCTCACACAATGGCGCCACTCATAGCCAACGCAAACCGGTAAGGTTCCTCACCTAGGTGTACTAGCCACGGGCGCCGGTATTCCCGTGGTGTTCCTCACATAGTGGGTACCAATCACAGGCAACGCTGACCCACGGTGCCGCTCATATAGCGGTACAACTCACAGGCCACGCCCAGACCCGCGGTGTTGCTCACATGGGTACAATGCACGGGTACTGGAATCCACCAGGCCAGGCTTTTTACTGCAACTAATCACAAACCTATTTCGTACCAATTTAGTGATACTACTCGCAAGTACATGCAACCCATGGTGTTCCCCGCATGATGGTACGAATCAAGAGTAGGTTCATGGTTCTAATTCAATCATCCCTTGGTCGCCCCTTGTAGTTGCCTCTTACGACAGGCAGGGGATACCGCGGGTGTATTTTACATGTGTGCCCCCCGCAGGAGTAGTGTGTTTGGTACGCGAGAGGTATTTTATTTCCCTCAAGTCCACCGGCAAGCCGGTTAGGACCCCCTATCCGCCACGTGGGAGTATCACCTCTCCCCCTGCTACGCCTGCGTAGCAGGTTTGTGGTGTATATATTGTGATTCGATATCATTTTCATTCATTCGATTAGATGCATCTAATGTATTTTTCAACCTAAATTTTCTTTTCAATCAGATAGTTTTCAATCCAATGTTTTTCAATCAACGTCTTTTAATGTAATGTTTTCATTTTAATTATTCCAATTTGAGATTTTGTTTTCAATTTAATATTCCCTACTTAACATTTCAAGATAATTTCAAGATATCTCAATGCTTCGTACTTACCGTTTCAGGTGGAAATTCATGACAACTTTTTTTCATCAGACCTTTCTTGATTTTCAATAAATAATGCATAGTAAAACTTAGCCATTCTTTTAATGACTTGTAGAATAGATGCCTAGATGTAAGTGATAACCACTTGATAATTTCGTAAGCCGAAGGTGGAAGGTAACTAGAAATACGGGTAGGAGTCGTCCACTCCGTAAGTTAGGTATTTCCACTAGCATAAATCGGTGATCTTTCTTCTAATGCGGAACCCATAGCCCATAAATTTCGAATAGCGAGAAATGTGATTATGTTTGATCTCATGCGACTCGACCGGGACGCGGGAACGGCGCAGTATTAATTCATGCTTTTTGGAGTAATACTCCTACTGTTCCATTGCAATATTCGCATCCTCCTCTACGAACAACTGACTAACCTTGGCAAAGAAGATGTTTAGGTTTTTCACCCACAACATCGGCTAAGCGCTTGAAATCGTGCAATATTTCTGCTTGACCATTCTTTGTTAACCGTGGGAGTGTAGGGCGATCAGATGGAGACTGGTGACTCTCTGAAGGGGAAGCTGGGCTAGTTGACTGTTCCACTTGCACCTTTGGCTGTAGGAGCTGTGAACTAGATATCCGTGGAGCATGCTCCAAGATAGGATTTCGGAATATCGCGTGATAGCCTGCTCTATCAAATCCTGGCAGGGATGTTGGTCGAATTGGTCTGTGGATCACTTCAGTGAATTTACGCTTTCTGGGGAATCTCACGTGGAGACGGCGATTTGCTTGCACTAAGCTGTGGAAATAGATGTGGGACGCTAAGTTGGGAAAAACATGTCGGGTGGAGTTTTTCTTGGGCTTCCTGGAAGGAAATATTGTCCACACACAGCATGCGTTTAATTGCGATTTGTTGCTGATGAACTTCACATCTATCAGATCCTACACTGTAATTCAGCCACAACGTAGGCATTTACGCATTACATCAGAGCATGTGTGAGTTTCGTGAGACATAGGGCAGTTACCGCATCTCGGTAGTTTTGTTCTGAAGTTTTTGGCTGTGTGCCCATAGCGTTGACACTTCCCACAGATAATAGGACGAAAAATGAATGTCTGGACCTTCAGCATTACGTGGAAAATAGCAACGAATTCCGGTAAATTTAGGCATTTGAAGGTTAATTTTATCGTTCCCGTGGGAACAAAGTTATTTTATCCATCAACTGACACTCGTCTGCAGAGCCGTTGGGCCTTAACTATAGGAACGGTGGATTCAATGTATTTGATAATGGCCTCCTCAGTTAAATTCTTATCGACTCCCCAAATTTGTCCAATGCGAAACAAGCTGGATTCCGGTATGAAAGCTTTAAGGTGATGAGAAGCCAAAATTTTGTGTGTTAGAAAAATGTTGGTATTGGAAACTGAGTCAAATATAATTTGAATGCGCTTTGCACCTTGCGGTTTGATAGATTTTATATCTACAATCTGATTATCGTAGAAAAGCCTACCAAGTGCGATGGGGTGGATACTTCCGGTATTTTTATCATTAGCCGACTCCACATAGATTATATACGGACCACGATGTCCTGGATAGTAGTAAAGCAGTTTTGGTAGAATGGTCTTGTCAGATGATATATTAGATGAAGTTTGTTCTTCACCGAGATGTAGTGTGATATCACTATTATTGGTTGACTTCACTGTTTCTTCATGGCCGATATTATTAGAAACGTCTATGTCCGGTGAACGATTATTACCGCCACCCCCGCTACCGAAAAGAGCCATACCAGGAAAGTAGAACCGCACTCTACCAATGTGCGAAACGAACTGCAATGCTGAGGAGCGACTGGTTGGCACGTTACGATACTTGGCAACAGGGAGGGATTGTGCAGATCTTAAATACAGCACTGCAATTTCACCACAGTTACTTTCGAGAATAATCCCTGAAATGTGCGAAGCCCTCTATAAAGTCCTGCGAAACTATATACAGGTAAGAAATAAAATGATTTTATAAATACAGAATTGACACGGTTTATTGTAATTATTAAAAGCAATCAATATGGACAGCAGTACACAACTTTGAATTTAAGTTATCAGACATTCTTGAAAATGATAAAATCCCCTAGGTTGTATGAACTGGACTGAGTAGATGGTTGCTGGTAAGTGATGCGCCCTTGAGTTATTTCTAGTGCTTAATTTGACGGAGAAATAGTAACTGTGCTGGGTATTGGTGAGGGCGGAACTGGTGAATTAGTGAAATGCTCGGAGAGCTATGGAAACTGGCTGATGAAGAAGGTAACAGTGATGGTAGACAATAATTATGGTTGATTTTGTGTAATGCGTTTCATGACTGAACCGTCAGTTGCCTTAATTTTCCATAAAAATTACTACGGAAATCAATTTCTCTGCTACACATCGTTGTAATTCAGTCATTTCTTTCATCTGCAGTCCTACTGTTTTCCCATAAAGCTCTGCTGGATTATCTTCTGGTGAGAGTAAATTCTGAGCACTTTCAATTAATTTATCTTGCTTCTGCATTAAAGTTGTAGCACGCCTTTTACAAGCTGGTAATGATCGAGGTGCTTTACTTTGTCTTTCAGATTCCTGCAACAGAACATGAGTGGTTACAAACAGCAAAACAATTCGAAACAATGTGGCAGTTTAACAACTGCGTGAGAGCTATGGTCGGTAAACATATCTTAATCAAGAGACCGCCATGAAGTGGCTCACTCTTCTATAACCACAAAGGGACATTCAGCATTGTTTTATTTGCTGTTGTCAATGCTAAGTATGAAATCATGTATGTCCACACGAGTATAAATGGGAGTGTTTTTGACAGTGGAGTTTTGAAACACACGACATTTTACGAAATGTTATTATCTGGGAAATTGAATTTACCACCTTCATCGCAGTTGCCTGGTACAGATACAATAGGCCATTACGTTTTCTTAGATGATGGTGCGTTCGACGTCACTGAACATCTGCTGAAACCATTTCCCCGAAAGAACATGACAGTGGAAAAGAGGATTTTCAACTATCGGTTATCACGGGCAACAAGGGTAGTGGAAAATGCCTTTGGTATTTTATCATCACGTTTCCAAATATTCCTGAAACCAGTACTTGTAGACATTGACAATTTAGGTAAGATTGTTTTAGCCAGCTGTGCTCTACATCATTTCTTAAGAAAAATCTCTCAGTTATATTACCGATACCTGTGTAGACTAGGAATATATCGAAAACGGATCATTTCGGGAAGGGGGCGGCGGTGAGAAAATGTGTGGGTAGGACCTGATCGAGATAATTAAAGACAACATACAGAGATTGGCAACACTGTACGGAATGTATTTATCGATTATTTTAAAAAGAGAGGCAATTTATCATTCCAAGGAAGAATGATCAATGTGTTGGGTGATGTTTATAATAAGTAAGTCCTGAGAGAAAATCAAAAGATAAACTTATCTCATGTTCATATTCATCATCAAAATCATCACCGCCGACGCTAGTGTAGACTCCGCTCTTCTGTACAGAATTCTTCTCATTGAGGAATGTTAATAATTCATAGTACCACATCGTTGGCACATATAGATCCCCCGCACCTGCTCCTGTGCTTTTACTTTGTTGTAACTGAAATGAACATAAGAATTAGTTTACCAGTTACAATGAAAATATTTCTTAAAGTAATACTCTACTGTTGTAAAGAAATATTAACATTAATAAATAGTTATTTTACTTACTTTCTTCCATTCTCTTTTGTACGCAGCCCTCATATTCTCTATTTTTCTCTTCACTGTTGTGATCGTAGCGTCACTTTCGACTACTTTTAATTTTTCAAGCAGGATTTCAAGAGCCTGATTTCTGGCATCCTTATTGCTATATTTTTGCATGACGTATTCCACAAAAAAAGAAATTCCTTATAGAGCTCCAAAAGCTCTGTAATATCCACCCGTTCGGTATCACAGCCGTCATGATTACTACTTGACTAGGTCTCCTCGCGCAGAAGGTTGCTATTCAAGTGAGCCGGTCGGCCTGACAACGCTCCACACGATCTGATTTGGTCAGTCGGTAAGGCTGTCAGATGGCGCGGCCACCAAACTTCACCAGATAACAGCTTCGTGGGACGATACTACACACGACCTGATTTAGCACCTGATCTGACCAAATCCACCTGACCATATCCGGTCGTGTGTAGGGCCTATTTACGAACACCCAGAAAACTTGAGAAGGATGTGTAAGGGTATCATGCTGGACAGCACGGGTTCTTCCTCTGTTTACTGTTACATCCGTGTCTTTTGTACATAACATATTTGTGTATTGGAGACAGCCAAAATTTCGGTTTGTGCGATGATTCGTTACAAATGCCTCCATCAGAATAAACCAACTGTCTACTAAAATGTGTTGCTTGGACCGTATAATAAATGCAGAAAAAGGAAACGATTAAACGTGTCAAAATAGTTACATATTTGAATTGTTATAAGACTAATGATGTATGATATTTTGTCTTCAGCTGTTGACACATTTAACGCTTGGCTCCATGGCTAAATGGTTAGCGTGATGGCCTTTGGTCAAAGGGGGTCCTGGGTTCGAATCCCGTCAGGGTCGGGATTTTTAACATCATGAGATGGTGTCTGTTTTGTTTGTTACGGATGGGATCGAAAACTACTGGACCGATTGAACTGAAGTTTGGTAAAGGATACAGCTTGAAATCTCGTGTCAGTTTTGATTTTCATATAGTCTACATTTCACTCAATTAGACAGTAACATTGCTGCATAATACTATTTGTAAATCTATTTGTGTACACGATTGATGAGATGTCAATCCTTTCTTACTCTTACTTGTGCCAGGCTCCATATTTTCATCTATCCTACCCGATCTCCCTTGGTCAACTCTTGCTCTTTACAGACCCGACGGTATTACATATGGAGGACTAGGTAGTGTTTCATTTTCATGTCCTTCGTGGCTCTTGTCTTCTTTTGGACGATCCCTTCATTTTTCTAAGTGTCGGAACTCTTCCATTTTTTCTGTCGGATTAGTGTTATATAGAGGATGGTTGCCTGGTTGAACTTCCTCTTAAAACAATAATCACCACCATCACCACCTTTCTTACTTAAATTTTTCTATACGATCAAAAAGGGTAATTCTCTCCCAAGGAGTGGATTCAAATCCACCAACATTGAGGACAGAAACAGAACCTCGCCTGCCGCGTTATACAGCTGTCTTAGCAGCCCAAAGCATGACATTGTAAGAATAATATTACCGTATTCACAATTTTGAGTTAAACGTGTGATTGTTACAAGATACACAAGTACTGCCCTGGGAGGAAATACTTCCGGTAATACGCGGGGAATATTACGAATATATGCTTTGTCCTTTTCATAGCATATTATCATAATCTAGGCCTTCTAATTGTATGGGCAATCTTTATTCCCCATAAGATACACGTCAATGACAGAATGTAGTAATATATGACAGCACGCACCTTCATAATAAATATCATACATACACCTGCTTGAACGGTGCTTCACATAATATGGTACTTGCCAAATAGCTCGTTGTTATTTGCTAATCTGCACGTTCGCCCGGGTCGCTCTTTAGCCCGAGTCAGACTTCATTTTTGGTCACGTGACTGCTCGAGGTTGCTTCGAACAGGCTCGAACCTAGGCGCGTATCGGGTCGGCTCGATCCCTCTCGAACATGGGTATCGTTTGCCATCACTAGCATTAGCGCCACAGATTGTAATAAACTCCAGTCCTCCCAAAACGGTTATTTCGCGCTCCCTTCCGGAACATTTTATCGCCGACTTTTAGGGCCTACCCTTCCTCTTTCCACTCATTACTCTTCCTCCTCGTGTGAGTTATTTGGGCGCTACACACGGCAATTAACCCAGTTACCAAACTTTCTTTCAAATATGTTAATTGCAGCCAACTTAACTTCTCGATGTGACACTGTTTATATATATTTAACAGGTTCACACGATTCACCGTAGTGTAGAATTAATACTCAAGGAATTTTAACATCTCCTTTTTATGTTTTCTTTCTTGAAAGTGCAGTCATAAACAGATACCACATTGATCAAGATAGTTCTTCTTCTTTCTTCTTCTTCAAAATTTCTTGAGCTCTGTTGAATAGCCATTACCCAGTCACTGCACTTATTAGCCCTTTCCTTCATGGAACTAAATGAGGCCACATGTCGTATCTGTTGTTTTCCTAGCATTTTTCTTAAATGATTCTAAAAAATTCGAAATTTATTGAACATATCCCTTGGTAAGTTATTCCAGTCCCTAACTCCCGTTCCTATAAATTAATACTTGCCCCAGTTTGTCCTGTTGAATTCCAACTTTATCTTCATCTAGTGATCTTCCCTACTTTTAAATACACCGCTCAAACTTATTCGTCTACTAAGGTCATTCCACGCCATTACTCCGCTGACAGCTCGTAACGTACAACTTACGATAAAGATGCAGATTCCAATAGGGAACATGAAATCTTTGTTCCGAATGAGTAAATTTAGTCGAGCAGCTCGTCTTCTTTCTCCCAAGTCTTCCCAACCCAAATTTTTCTAAATTTTTGTAACGCTAATCTTCTGTCGGAAATCACCCAGACCCAGAACTAATCGAGCTGCGCTTCTTTGGATTTTTTCCAGTTCTTGAACCAAGTAATCCTGATGAGGGTCCCATACACTAGAACCATATTTACCAGAGACTTATATGGCCTCTCTTTTACATCCTTATGACAACCCCCAAACTCTCTCATAACCGTGTGTAGAGATCTGTACCCTTTATTTGCAATCCCATTTATGTGATTACCCCATTAAAGATCTTTTCCTTATATTAACACCTAGGTACTTACAATAATTCCCATAATGAACTTTCACCTCCAACAACACAGTAATTATACATTGCCTACTGTGCATCTCCAACATTAACGATCTCATTTTGCAGTTGCTCACAATCTTGTAACTTATTTATTACTTTATACAGAATAACACCATCTGCAAAAACCCTTATCTCTGATTCCACGACTTTCCTCATATCATTTTTATATATAAGATAATATAGAGGTCCAATAATACTGCCTAGAGGAAATCCCCTCTTAAATATTACAAGGTCAGATAAAGCTTCGCCTACTCTAATTCTCTGAGATCTATTTTCTAGAAATGTAGCAACCAATCCAGTCACTCTTTTGTCTAGTCCAATTGCACTCATATTTCCAGTAGGTTCCCATGATCCACCCTATCAAAGGCTTTAGACAGGTCAAGCGCGATACAGGCCATTTGACCTCCTGAATCCGAGATATCTGCTATATCTTGCTGGAATCCTACAAGTTAAGTTTCAGTGGAATAATCTTTCCTAAACCCGAACTGTCTTTAATCGAACAAGTTATTAATTTTGCAAACATGTCTAATATAATCAGAAAGAATCCTTTTACAAATTTTACATGCAATGCATGTCAAACTTACTGGCCTGTAATTTTCGGCTTTATGTCTATCACCCTTTCCTTTATAGGCAGGGGCTACTATAGCAACTCTCCATTCATCCGGTATAGCTCCTCCGACCAAACAATAATCAAATAAGTACTTCAGATATGGTACTATATCCCAACCCATTGTCTTTAGTATATCCCCAGAAATCTTATCAATTTCAGCCGCTTTTCTAGTTCTCAAATTTTGTACCTTATTGTAAATGCCATTGTTATCATATTTACATTTCAATACTTCTTTAGCATTAGTCACCTCCTCCACCTGGACATTATCCTTGTAACCAACAATCTTTACATGCTGCACACTGAATACTTCTGCCTTTTGAACAGACTTGATTTTCACTCGCGATTTCCTGAATTGTTCGACACTTGTAGAAACACTAGTTTTGCTTGATGAAAACGTTACTTCTTATTTCACAGTTATGTAGAGGAGGATGCGATTTGTTTGAGAGCATAATACTCACTAGTCAAGAGAATTTATAGATTAATATTACAGTTATCCAAAAATTCTTGAATGGCGACAAGTGACGGTGTAGGGATTTTAACTGGCTTAGTTACAGTTGTTGGAATTTGTAATTTTTGGTATTTTAGATTGTATAAAAGTCTCTTTCTATGTAGGGTGAAATGGTAACATTGAAAAAAGTGTGATTGACGTCGGCCAGGCTATTATTACATGAACATATGTGTAAAATAGTCAATTTCAATTTATAAGCCGAAATAAGACCGTGATTAAATCGTAATCTAGACATGATATAGGTTTTTGGGCTTATGCACCCACAAGCTTATGTCACGTCTATAAGTGAGGGCCGTGAAAGCATCAATGGCAAATCGTAATCTGATAATGGTAGTAATATGAAGTACAGTAGAGACGATACGCGACACTCAGCGAGATATCGAGGGACAGCTACTAGAGCTCTCTCAAGCGGATTGACCTGAGTACTACTGATTCTGTCATAAGGGCACGTGTATTTGTTTGAGAATTTTTTGTTGTTATTTTTGCGTTTTCAGTGAGTTGACATAATTAAATAGCAGCGTGTGTCACTCCTTGATATTTCCTCTCAACATGAGAGGAAAGGTATGCGCTGTGTTTGTCTGCAGTAACTATGAAGTAGAGAAGAATGCGCGGTATTTCTTCCGTTTCCCTCGTGACAAGAAAATGTAAGTAATATTGTATTTGTCCAGTATAAACAACATAAAAACTATTTTTAAATCTCACCGGAAGCTAGCCCGTTATCTACAACCAGTAAAAGACACAACAGAATTACAGGCCCCTGGAGTGTATCACATTGAATGTAGCTGCGGAGCTTGTTAAGTAGGTGAGACAAAACGTCTGATCTCCACCCGCCTAAAAGAACATACCCGTCACACCAAGAACCAAAACACAGATATTTCAGCAGTAGCCAAGCATTCCTACGAAACTAGGCACGGAATATCATATGACAAGACCAAGATCCTAGCAGCTATCCCTTGGAATCTGGAAAGGAAAATCCGCGAGGCTATCGAAATCAAGAAACATCCGAACAACATAAATTTAGAAGGATATAAAATCAGTAATTCTTGGATACCTATCATTCGTAAGACATACAGACCACAACATAAACACACGGGCCGCAACCCCATTACATAACAGCGCGGGCAAGTCCCCCACTACCTGGCTGTGGCATATACTTTCCAGAATTCTCATGAGACAGCCAGGGCTTACGTCAGCCAGAAAGGCTAGGATATAAAAGGCCAAGATCAAGGCCACTCTAGTAGTGTAATTTCTGCCTGGGAGACTGATTACCTCGGATCGAGTAGGGGTATTTCAGTCGCCTTGACAAAGAATACTGCAATATATTCGAAACGTCGGCAAATTGTACGTGATGTGCGTACAAGTACAACACGGTTCAACCCGGAAATAAAATAAAATAAAGGACACTGTTTCCCATTCATTTACCAATGATATTTACTTCTTAGGAAGTTAGTTTTAGTCTTTACGCTCAAATTTTTAACGAACGTACCGCGAAGCTTACCGACTTAGCCTGGCATGTTTATAATTTAGATGGGAACGGTTCAATAGATTTTTTTACAAGTTGCTTTACATCGCACCGACACAGATAAGTCTTATGGCGATGATGGGACTGGAAGGGGCTAGGAGTGGTAAGGAAGTGGCCGTGGCTTTAATGAAGGTACCGCCCCAGCATTTGCCTGGTGTGAAAATGGGAAACAACGGAAAACCACCTTCAGGCCTGCCAACAGTGGGGTTCGAACCCATTATCTCCCGAATACTGGCCGCGCTTAACCCTTGAACGCCCGATTTTTTTATTTTTTGAAATGTTCCATATTTCTTAATAAACATTCTTAGGATAGGGTATTGTTCAAGGAAGATCTATTATTTTGACGCAAATATGTTTAGTTTCGTAAATATAGGGTGTTGCATATATGCAACGCTAGGCGCTTAAGTAGTAGTCTGCAAGGTACCAACACAATAAGCGTGGAGAAGATATAAGTTATTGTTGAGTTGATTATTTACTAAGAGACAAAATAAAATATTTATATACAATAAGACATTATTTACAGTACCTATTGTATATATACAGTAATCAAATTAAATATATTTATTGTAAAATTATATTGAAAACTGACAGGGTATTCAGAGTTCATTTACTGGTGTGATCATTTGCTGTGGGTTTCTCTGAAGACTCAGTGATCTGTATGTCCCTCTGTGTGGAACGGAATGAAGCAACTTATGCAGAGTCCAATGTCACACTTTACACGCGCTGTAGGACTACGCTAGAGCATTTCTCATATGTACACTGTCTTCTTTTATTGTCTGGGATATACCTCACAAGTTGGTCTCGCCCGTCTTACAGTTCAACTTCATGTACGCAACCTTCCCCCGCGCGAGAGAGCGATGGGCATCCCGCTCCCCTGGGCTACGTGCCGTAGGATTTGACGTGGTATTGCGCCACTTCCCGCTTGAACGGGACCTACGCCATTTTAGGCCGTGAAATGTTGCTGAGATACCAAGCATTTTGCAGGCGAACGTCTAAAATCCAGGAAAAAATTGCCCACGACCATTTTTTGCTCCTAATCGACACGTGGAATCTGTTGACGTTCTCGTCCATGAGTCGTGTTCCTCACATAAATGTATTATAAATTCCAAATAGTGCAGGGCGTTCTACCGGGATGACTTTCTTATCTGCCCTGGAAAACCTCTTGACCAGATCTAGTGGGAAGACAGGGTGAACTGTAGAAGAAACATTGGTACCGGTACATAAGGAAGTGATTTGACAACGGATCCGCCTAGCGTTGCGAATATGCAACACCGGGAATATCTGGACCGCACTCGCCCACGAGTTATTAATTGTAAAAGGAATCGTGTTACATTCAAATTGATGATTTTTTCCTGGATTTCCTAAAAGAGGTTAATTATTTCTAAATCATAAAATGATATGGCGAATCTTACCCCGTACGGTATGCCATTGTGATAGCTGGAACACACGGCGAACTTCAGACATACATGTCGTCAACAATCAAGCGGTGACTATTGATTAACCGACTCGTAACAAAGCACAATTCCCCTTACCGAATATGCGCGCAATTTTCATTCTTCTACTGGAAAACAACTTCAAACATTGAACGAAAAGAGCACCGACACGCCGTTGCACATATGCGTTCATGGGTTAAGCGACTACAGCTATCGAGCTCGGTGATAGGTTATTTGATAGTGAAATGTAGAATTATTATCAAATCATCATCTGGGATCACTCCATATACGGAATATATGTTTTCTGAGACCATACTTAACCGTCAAAAAGTACTGATGGGAGTTGTCTATAAACCACCGAATGTTACTAACATCTCTGACCTTGAATCTGACCTCAAACTAGTACCAACCTACGAGCATATACTACTTCTTGGTGACTTTAACTCAAATATCTTAGCCTCAACTGGCAAATCAGACCGAATAAGCAACCTATTTACCTTCATCACAGTGGCGGCGCGTTCCATATGTTCAGTGGTTCAATGAACTCCCTAGAAATAGATAAGTCTAGGTGAAATGGTTTATCAGAGCCTGTTCCTTAAATTTGAGGCAGTCCGTTCCAAAACGGGTCTTATCCATTTTTTTAAAAAATGGGTTAAAGGTAGCATTGCCTTCTTGGTGATGTTTGTGATAGTTCTAACACAAAATTAAGCACCGAAACTCACCTTTTCCCATAGAAATCTGTCACCAAACTTAGGCTATTGTTCCATAACTCGCCTTATCCATGGCGCTTGTCGTTCCAAAACTCGCCATATACAATCAACCAATAGGAATGGATAATTTCAGCACGTGACTCACGCTACAATATACCCGCATTTTATGCCAGTCTTTCCACTCTTTGAGTTGCTCTTGAACTGTGTTAGTCTTTCATGCAGTTTTGTGCTGTGAATAAAGTGTATTAAGATGACCGAAAATATTGCTCTTGTTGTGGAAGGTATATAAAACTTGCTAATACAGAACAGTTTCACATTCAGTTCTGCCAAAAGACATTCTTGAATGTATTGCATGTCAGCAAAGATCGGGTTCAGAGGATTGCCAGAAATCACTTCACGACAGGGAAACTTCCAACAGAAAAGAGGGGAGGAGCTAGGATCAAACCAGAGTACACTGAAAAGAGGCACTCCCTGAAACGTTTCATTGAAAGTTTGCAGTGTTGTGAAAGTCACTATTGCCGCGGAAAGTCACCGGTCAGACAGTATCTACCCGGAAATTTCAGCATCGCTAAGCTTTACAAAATGTATAACAAGAAATCACCTGAAGAAGTGAGGGTGAAGCGGTGGTTCTTCCATGAAATGTTTACGCGTTGCTACAACATAGGATTCGGAACACCAGTTACTGATGCTTGCTCAAAGTGCATAGAGCTCAAGGAGAAAATTAAACTTGAAAGTTCGAACGTATCACTGAAGAATGATTTAATCTTGGAACTTAGAGTACACAAACTAAGGGCTGCAGCTTTTTTCAAAAAGCTCCAAGAAGGAAGGGACAGCATGACAATATTTTCATTTGACTGCCAAAAGAATCTTGTGAATCCAAAAGTTCCAGATCAAATTGCCTATTACAGTCGCCAATTGTACACCTATAATTTTACCATTGTGAGGGGTACCTCACATGCCAAGTTGACAAAGGAGAATGTTTTTACATACACATGGATGGATCATGAATTCAACAAGGGGTCTAATGAAACGTCATCTGCAGTTCACCATCGATTATCACAAACTGATTTGTCAAACTTCACTACTATACGAATTCGTGCGGATGGCTGCGGAGGACAGAACCGCAAATCTACAATGATTGCAATGTGCTCATATTTCTTGACACACACAGCTCCGCCTAATATAGAAAGTGTTGAATTGGTCTTTCCTATGACAGGCCACTCATTTCTACCCTCTGACAGGGTATTTGCTCAAGTCGAGAGAGAGAGATACGGAAATGCCCTATAATCTGTAATCCAGCAGAATATGAAGACATCTTTAGCAAACATGCTGAAGTCTTCAAGTTTGGCAGAAACTGCTCGGTGAACAATTGGAAAATGGTTTCTGAAAATATGATGAAAATGCCTGCATCTTGGCACTTTGAATTTTCTTCAGTGAAACGATTTGTTATTAGCAAAGACTCACTGGGAAATGTCACCCTTATGGGGAGAACCTCATTACAACTCAGACATCGGTTTAGGAAAATCCGTAATGAAAAAGGGAAAACGCCTCCGAGATACGCTAATGCCACCTGAATTATTGCCAGGAGTAAACTTGAATCCCGCCAAAGTAAAGGACGTAAAAAGTTTGCTTGAAAAGCATTTTGGAATGGATTGGGATAGAAATGAGTTGCTTTCTTTTTATAAGAATTTGTTCACCACAATTTCTGTAGACGAAAACAATCTTGTTGAAGAAACAGAAGTTCTTTGTGATGGATCTCAAGAGGAGGGAACAGATTTGAGAGTTTGATTAACAACAAAGTGATGTTTTATTGTTCAAGTTACTTCTATTGTGAGTACAGTGTAGCCTATAAAGGAAGAATTCTCTCCAAATACTATGGATAGGATGTAAATATGATAAATCACACTGCTGTGTTTAATTTATTTGTGAATATCATTATACTGATAGCAAAAAGGTGCATGAGTGTACTGGTAAGTTTTATTACAGGATTATATTCTCAATCCTTTCATTTTTCTTGTTTAAAAATAAGTTGTGTGAGGTAATAAATTTTGAATTTTTTGGGTGCTCCAAAACTCGTCTTATCCAAAATACAAATGTAATTTATGGACGTTCTATTAATTATATTTATAATTCTTCAGTAAGACGACCCTATGACATTGGACTTGAACGCGTCGTAATACATTTAAACAAGTGAGACTTATATTACAAAAATTCCAGGTTTTTCGCTTTTCCTGAAAAATCACTTATGATGGATACGACGAGTTTTGGAACGGACCGCCTCATTTGTTCTGTATATCAGTGCGCGTAGTGATATTATTGACATCATCGCTCGGTTGCTCTCCGGAACCAGCGAAGAGGTTCAATTTCAGGACTGAAGGCGCGGGGCTGTGAGACGTAAGGAGGGTGCGCAAGGCGAGGGGTTATGAGAAGCGGGGAAAACATAGCCCAGGAATCGCTGGCAACTGGACCAGCGATAGACACGAGTTACATCGAGCAGTTCCGAAATTAGCCGAAACATTGTCAGAGCGCGCGGTTAAAATTTGCCTTGCCGTATGTGGTAGGTTTTGAAGGGATTTTAATTTGGCGATTTTGCCATTCTGATGTAATTAACCGCAGTGAGCCAGAGTATTTTGTTAACTACGGTTTGTATAGCATTAATAGGCGTACGTAGTCTAAGTTTATGTAATTAAATGAAACTTTTCATTAGTAATACATGTTTTATGAAAAGTAAACAGCAAAATACGTCAACACATAAATAACAGCAGTCTGCCTCACGTTCTTGAAGAAGTTACTCCTACCTAAGCAACGTCTTCAATATGAGGGTAAATTCGATAAGCTTAAAGTAATTGCACGTCATATTATCTGCCTTCCATTCTTCATTGTTTTGGTAACTTCTTCGAGCTGTAGCCGTGTCTCTGCAAAGGAAAGTCGCATTTCTAATCAAGCAATGTCACTATTTTACATCTATGTAAACATCAAGTAACAATAATTATCTGAACACATTATTTTCCACAGCAGTGAACCCCAGATGTTTTATCCACACGCCGCCACTGCTCCATCGACATGACGATCTTACCACTAGACGCAACTAATCATGTTCATACACTTAGATATACAAGCCATACTGGAATTGACCTCCTGATTACAAATAACCAGCATAACGTTCTTAAGTATGCTCAATTTCCTGTACCTGGCATCTCAACTCATGACTTAATTTACCTGTGCTACTCTCTACGTGTACCAAAATACAAAGCTAAATACATTAGTTACAGTGATCTGAAAAATATCGATCTACAACAACTCCAAAACGATGCGTACACTTTACCTTGGGAAGATATAAAGCAGTTGCATGGCACAGACATGAATGTGACAAGATTTAACTCCTTACTCATAGTACTACATGACAAGCATGCTCCAGTTAGGCAAGCTAGAGTCACTCGCTCACCTGCACCTTGGTTAATAAGCGATATAAAAGCAACAATGGCTCGCCGTGACGGAATATTTCACCGATACAAGGAAACAAATAATGAACTAGATTTTGAACAGTATCGTCTTTTATGTAACAGAACAAAGCAATTAATTCGCAATAGCAAGTTTAATCACATTGCACCATCCTGCGGGGAATAATTTTCTTGCACCATCATGGCGACCTATCAAATTCTCCGGCTATTTTCCCCTCCTCCGACTATCATCTCTTCGGTTCAGTAGAATGGATCAATGCATTTATGAAAACGATGCTTAGTGTCGGTAGCTATACATGCTTCTATCAATCAATGAATAAATCAGTGACCGCGCCATTAAAAAATTTAAGCAACGCCGCAATCTTCATTTCACATGTCATATTTGTCATCAAAATAGTTACTAAATTGCCACGCGACACCTCTCAGGGATAATTAAAATGCATCTGTGAATAATTTTTTTACGTGAGGTCAATTGGGAAACCGCATTTCCTTTTAATAAATTACCAGCGATATCATCCATCCGTCGGAATCAATGTTAAGTTGTCCATGTCCATTCATTCAAGAAAGAAAAAAAATAATATTTTTTAAAATTAATTCAAAATCATCTTATCTACCATAATTATATCAGCCTATTTTCAATAATAACCTCTAAATTGTATAAATCTACAATTTTATTCATGATTCTAGAATCATAAAAGAAAATATAATAACAGTCATTTACATCAATCACCTCTCTCTTCTTTCTGTTGAAAAATATAAACCTAAACTATCTACGATCTGATTCAATTAATCCTCTTGCTAAATTACTTGTTATCCGCATCATAAAAACAAAGAAAAATTCTCATAATCACTTAAATCGTAGGTATCAGTCATATTTGATGATGATGTAGTCAAATATTCTTTGAAATTAAGTATCTCATATTAATAACGACAATCAATTGGTAAGCAGATAAATTAATATTAGTTAAAAAATCCAAGTCCCTAAGCCTTAGAAAATGTATAATAAATATGTTTAATTAGAGTCCCTCGGCACTTGTTTTTTTTTTAATGCTTATTTTCGTTGACATTGAATTCATATTTTGTCACTAAACAAAGGCATATCTTCCAAAATTGTAACGTCAGCAGTTGCAAGTAAGTTCCAAGTATATATTAGCTCAAAATGGCTATTTCGTGCATATATCGATCATTAAAAGAAAAATATTGGTCAGTTTGACCATGTCATTTGGTAAAAATAATCATATTACATCCTAAAATTAAATGTAGGTATCGTATAATGATCAGTTATTATCGTAGTTCTATCAAAAATTATACCTATCATGATTTATGGTTGCACTTATGTCCAATCAAGCACCATAAAATTCGTAGGAATGTATTTAGTAACATTTGTACCGTTTTCATCGTCCTAATGTCGGAATGAAGGTCGTCATACGAAGTTATAAGTTTGCCATGCACGGTAATGATCGCGAATATTACGTAATTGGGCCATACGTCACAAAGGAATGCATATATTAAGTAAATTAGGCCGTGATTTCGAAGTGTATACATTTTACGAGCGTGTATATATTCAAGAAGGCCGTGCACGTGACGGCAAAGATATTTATTTGATGAATTAAAGATGCCTAGCTCACGGACCGAGACGGAAAATTGTCAAGGATCCATGCGGCCGTGATAAAATAATAGAAGGTTTTTCAATATTGTTAAAACAAGAACAAGAAGCTGAACAAAGAAAAATCCGCAACGTAAAATCGAAATAAATTTATCCTCAAGAAATATAGCCAGTCTTCGTGTGAATAGAAAGGAGATATTATACAAGTTACCGAGTGGAGAACTCGCGAAGTGAGAGAACAAATTGGAAAACAGACATTCACAACGGAATATCGTGAAGAGAGTTAGGAAATACCCTAACAGTAGTCGAAGTGGATATTCAAGTCCGTACAAGCAACCAAGTTAAATATTACGAAGTATAAATTGATTAGCCGAACAGAAAAGAGAATATTTACAGAAATAACTTGCAATAATTTAATTGTCAAATTGCCACTAAAGATTAATATTGAAGTATTGTTTTAAAAACCTGACATTAATTACAAGCCTGATATTTATTCCTGAGAGTATGGATATGAAACTAATTCATGGTTTGGAAATGTTTCTTTCTGTTATGATTGACGGCAACATCATGATGCAAGGCTAAACTGGATATGGAGCCGGATGTCTGACGGATACCGCCCAGCTGTAATTGCTATTCCGAGTCCCGAGTCACAACTTGATGGTGACGTAGCAGAGGATGAAGCTGTACGACGCAATCCCTAGATGACAACATCCAGTCCGAAGCCGACCATCTAACGTCAGTGATCACAAGATAAGTTCCAAAGAGATGTTTTATTTTCTTGAAATTGATATGTAGTAAATTTGTAATGATATTATAGTGTATATTTGGTACGTTGTTTAACCTAGTTCTTCGTGATAAAATCACAGACGTGGTTATCTTCGAAATGAAATTGTCCATGTTGAGCTATTATTACTAACAGGGGAATAGGTACTTCTTCCAGATTCTACAATCTATGCCATAATATAGGAATGCGTAAAACTAAACCAGGAGAGTTTTGAAATGTAATTTCTAACCAGTATGGGATAAAAACTTCGTATTTAAAGTGACGTAACCTTAAATATATTCTTGAAGAAGATAGTTGGTTTACGAATAACCTGAATGTGTTTACCGATACGACGCAATGAAATGTAAGTAGATATTAACTTATTTGATTTATATATGCATTTCATTTTTAAGCTAGCGTGTTTACGCGTATGATATATGAATTTTAACCCAAAAGAGTACCATTGTAGTAATGTAATGCGATGTTGGAATGATTTGCCGTCATGTTGGTGATGATATATGTTTACAGAGAGAATTTATGATTTGAATGGCATGTTTATGTGCAAATGTGAATAATTATTCGTCGCGATATGTTTATGAGATTGAATTATATGATATGATGGTAATTAATCGTAGTAGACGGAGAGATAGATATATTTATGAGTAATTTTGGCGGTAAATACGACGTAATATGGGCCGATGGTGATGATTACCATTTGCGGCAGAATAATAAAATGGTTATGAGTGGTATATAGGGTTAATGGTACACGCGTACGATGTAATACACCGCATATTTCGTATATTTAGGTTACCATACACTGTCTTCGGAAGGAATATCCAAATAGGAAATAAATGAAGGGAAACTTGTCGTCTTCATAGTTAATTTATACCAACGTTGTACTAAATATTACTGGAAGTTTGTTGGCAAGAATGAATTTGATTCAAATAATAATCCCATAATTTAAAATCTTTACCGCAATTACATATAAGAGTTAACCAAATGCATTCCTACGGAATCAGTGATACCTGATTAATTAATGCTAAACCCTAAAACATGTTTGGTACAATTTCTATTAGAAATACAATGAGAATGAAACTTTGAACGATACCTACATTTATTTAAGACGTTATTTGAATATTTTAATCTAATGATACTTTCGAGGAGACCAATATTTTTCAATTTAAGAACAAAATATATTTGAAATAGCCATTTTTGGGCCAAAATAATTTGGAACTTACTTGTGATTACTAACGTTAAGACGCCGAAAAGAGTGAATAATGAAATAATGTTGAAATGAAAATGACGAAAATAAGCATTTTTTTAAAATCATTTTTCTTTATTATTTTTTAATTACCAGTTGATTATGTATAAAAGTAACAAGAACTGTTGGACTTAAACTAAATAGTGTAATTAAGAAATTTAATTAGGATTAGGGACTCAGACTTATTTTTCAACCAAAAGATTTCTTTATTATAGAAGAAGAAGAAGATAATTGATAATGATAAATATTATTTTCTTTTGTGATTCCGAAATCAAGAAATAAAATATAGATTTTCTAATTTAGAGGTTATTATTTTAGGAGATAGGCTGATATTATTAAGATTTAGGTAATTTTTGAATTAATCTATTAAAAATTTTTTTTTTTTCACTTATATTCGGATGACTGGACTTGGAAAACATAATAATGATTTTGGATGATGAATGGTACCGAGAATAATTTGTTGATATGGAAATGTGGTGCTTCAGTTGACCTCACGTTAAAATAGTATTTTTCGAAAAAGTAATTTAATTATCCCTGAGAGGTGTCACGAGGCAAAGTAAGGATTACCACATCATATATTCTGATGGGAGAATTCTAAGTTACGATTTCGCTAGAATTTTATGAGGCGATAACTGCGTATTTGATGAATATTTAAAGCGAACTTAGCCAACGACACTTTGCATCAAATTTATTATGCATTCATCCATTAAATGAACTATAAGAGTGATGGGAGATTGAGGGGAAAATAGCCGGAGCAATCGTTACCCAAGTTAATGTTCATATTAAAAATGATCGTCCAATATGGTGCAAGGATGAAACTACCCCTCAGGATGGTGCATATTAAAAATGGCGCCCGACTTCGGAGCAAAACTGAGGACACCCAGGCCATATTAAAAATGGCGTGTAATTCCGTAGCAAAACTGAGGATACCATTTATGGCGCATATTAAAAATAAAATAACGCCAAACGTTGAAAAAAAAAATTGAGGATACTCAGAGGTAGTGACAAGGTAATTGCAGGATACAGTAAATTGATGCCCAGTAATAAAGTAAGATTGAAGATACCTTAGCCCAAATGTTGAGTTGGCAATTCGCCGTTGAAACATGATTGAGGATACTCGATATGGGAGTATGGGAGAAAATAATGAAGGAGGATGGCTGAGAAAGATAATAAACAGCAGTGAAGTGAAAAATAGATGATTATCTGAGATCGGATATTTTCAGAGGATACCAAGAAGGAAAGAAGAAGTTGAGAGAAAGATAAACAATCCAAGGATATGGAAGAAAGGCGGAAGAGGAGATGGATAAAAATTATTAAAATAGATTGCATTAATAATTTAAATAATTAATTGGTTAAGATAATTTATAATATTGTTTTCAATCATTATATTGTATTATGTTTAGATAGCAATAGATAATAGGGTAGTAATGTAAAAAGAAATGCTTATTTTCAATATTTTGGATGACTGGGATGGTAGGGCGGCTGATTAGCGGGTGAAGTCAGATAGTCGGTTTTCCATATTGATTGAGCAATTGAGATAATCTTTAGTGAATTTAAGTCATAATTTTGAGAATTTGGAATTTTAAGAAGGTTGGATAATAGTAAATGCAAATATGACGAGTTTGAACCAACTTCGTTTACAATTAGAGGAATATCAGAAGGAGCAGGGAGAGAAACTGCAAGGACAGGATGAGGAGATAAATAGAATGATAGAGGATGCAGAAAAGGCGAAAAGAGAACAGGAACAGAAATTTAAGGAGAAGGATGAGCAGATAAACCAGATAACCGAAAAGTTAGACAAGACAAAAGACGAACAGAAGGGAATAATGGAAATGTTAAAAGAAATGATGGTGGAGATGAGAAATATGAAAGAAGAGCAAAAAGAACATAATCATAAACAAGAAGAGAAACAGCAAGAAATGATGAGGAAACAAGAAGAGAAACAGCAAGAAATGATGAGGAAGCAAGAAATGAGACAGAAAGAGCAATTGGAAGAAATATTTGGAAGATTTCGAGAAGAATACCGACAGAAACAAGAAGAGTGTAATCAGAAACAAGAGGAATACCAAATAAAACAAGAAGAAAGGCATCGAAGCCAGATTGAGGAGATGAGAAGGATGGAGAAGAGGCAAGAGGAGATGATTAGAACAGGAATTGGCAAGATTGAAGAAGAAGTTTCCCAGATGAAAAACGGGATAAGCGAACTTCGAACTGAAATGATGGAAAAGATGGAGGATAAGAACAAAGAGATCCATAATGAAATGGATAAAATTAGAGGAGAATTAGCCGAAAATAGAAATTATATCCAGGAATTAAAAGAGGATGAAATTAAGAAGCTAACGGAAAACATGGAGTCGATGAGGGTAGATTCCCAAGAAAAATGGAATCAATATGAAGAGAAGTTAAAAGACATAAATGAGAACGTAATAACAGCAAATAAAACGCTGGGAGATAATTTTATATTAGCACGTGACCATATTGGAGATGAGATGAAAATTTTAAATGAAGAAATGAAGAAGAACAAAAATGAATCGGAGAAGAGAATGATTAGAACGGAGCAGGGAATTGACGAGATGAAGAAAGAAATTCAGAATATAAGGGGTGAAATTCAAACTACAAAATTAGAGATGTCAAAACAATTGAATGAACAGAGAATCGTAGATATAAATATAAATGACAGGGAAGGAACACCGACAATTTCGGGCGAAACTGATCAGAGCAGTAAGGACGTTATAGTTGGAAATATTGGAAATGGAAGCCCAGCCATTATAAATATTGTAAAAACGTACGATGACAGGCCCAAAAATTTTAGTAATACCGCGGCAATGTCACCAAAGAGGTTCTTGCGAGAAATGGAGGAATATTTTAAAGAAAATAGAATACCTGACGAAAAGAAACTTAGGATAGTAGAAAAACACTTAGATGCAAATCCGAATTTGTGGTATCAGGCATTTAAGTACACTTTCCACGATTACGATGAGTTCAAGGTCGCATTTCTCAAACGATTTTGGAATCCGGAGATTCAACAAAACCTTAGATTGGAGTTGTATTCAAAAAGATATTCGTCGGTAGGACCAACGAGATTTAGTGACTACTTCTCGTACCAGTTTCATAGGTTCCAGGACCTAGATTCTGCACCCAGCGAATTAGAGGCGATAAAGACAATTCAAAAGCAGTTTCCTCCAGAAACTCAAAGATTATTAGCTGCTGCAAATGTGACTTCCGCAATCGAAATGGAAAGCATTTTAAGGCAGCTGGATATGACGTCGAGTCATCCGACAGCAAGAATCCATAGGAATACAAACAATCAAGAGGAAGTGAACGTAATAAATTGGGAAAATACTCAGAAGAAATCGGTATCCGAGAAAAGAGAAAACGATAGAAGCTCAAGGAAGAGAGAACTTAGTGATGATGATGAGAGGACAGGTGATCGGAACCGATGCAGATGCAGGCAGAATGGGCATGATAGTGGAAGGCAGAATGAAGAGAGACGATTTTTGCCATATCATCGACAGCCTAGCCGATTTAGAAATGAAAGAGAAAGAGGAAGTTACAGACAGAGGCCAATGTATCATGGAGCACCGATGAACAGGTACAATAATAGGGAGAATAGGAACAGACAGTATATACAGGAATTGAGAAAAGAAACTAGAGAAAAGAAAAGATGGGAAGAAGCGATCAGGGATCGAGATATCAACGGAGACATAGAGGGAGCCGAGAGTCTAGAGCTTCAGGAATACAAAAGAAAAGATAGAGAAGGGCAAAAACTGAATCCAGAAGCTCAATCGTATCAGACAGACTCTCAGAGTAAAAAAAACGCCAATTTCGATGTAGAGAGTAAGGAAGATGATATTTTGGAAAAATTGGGCAACAAAATTAAGAGTTGGTATGTACTACAAATTGAGGCTTGGGATATCGATCCGGATGAATTACTAGATGAGATACAAGAAATTCACAAAGAAAATAAATCGTACTTACCCATCATTACTGCACGAATAAATGGCCTGAAAACACATTGTTTGGTTGATTCAGGAGCAAGTATAAGTGTTATATCGAAGGCGTTATTTGATGAGGTAAATCAAGAAGGAAAGTTGCCAATTATACCAGTTGCACAAATGAAAATAAGAGGGATTATACCAGATAAATCTGTTGAATGTAAAATACAAACTTATTTAAATGTCAGGATTGGTAGATTTATATTTGAACACCCATTCATAATTATGAACAAAATTAAGTACAATGTGATTCTTGGGGTGGATTTTATAGTAACAACGGAGATGATAATAGACTTGAAAAATCAGGAAATAAGATTCCCAATCGTTAAGGAAAGTGGAAAAATAATCAAGGAAAGGATAGAGTTAGAGGGAAAGGCAGAAAACACGGAGCATATGAAATTTGAAGCTATTGAAACTGAAAAGTTAATGGAAGAGGAAATACCGTTAAATGAGACTGAGGAAATGGAAGAAATTATACATAGCTTGGAGAAGATATTGATAAAAGATGAAGAAAAAGAAGAGTCAGACATTTGGAGAAAGATCGCAGAAACGAAATTGAGTCCTAAAGAGAAACAGAAATTATATTCGATAATAGAAAAGTATTCAGGAATATTTAAGGATAAACCGGGAAAGATTCCGAATTTTAAATATAAGATCATCGTAAATGACTGGACACCATACAAAGGAAGGTTATATGACGTACCTGAAAAATATTTCCAGGAAGTAAGAAAGATCATCCAAGAGATGGTAGCTGATGGTATAATCATAAAGACTATTACACCTTATTTGAATCCATTAGTAATTGTAAAGAAAAGTAACGGAAAACTAAGAATTTGCCTTGATTGTAGAAAGTTAAATGAGAAATTAATACCAGAATATAATCAGGTTCCAAAAATTAAGGAGATAATAAAGAAATTTAAGGGCAAGAAGTATTTTTCGAGTTTAGACTTTACATCTTCGTTTCATCATATAGTTTTAGAAGAAAAATCTAGACTTCTAACCGGATTCATGTTTGACAGTCAAACATATGCTTATTGCAGGTTGCCTTTCGGATTAAAGAACAGTTGTGCCGTATTAATAAGAGCATTAGATAGGAACCTGTTACCTGACGTGAAAGAATATGTGACATGCTATGTGGATGACATGGTTTTTGCAACAGAGACATTTGACGAACATTGTAGTAAGCTAAAGCAATTATTAGATAATTTGGAAACTACAGGATTCAAAATTAACCTGGCCAAATCAAAATTTTGTCAAAATGAGATATTATTTGTCGGACATGTAATTGACGGAAACGGGGTGAAACCTAATCCGGTTAAATTCAATCAATTTGCGAATTTCCTAGACCAACGCGCATAAAGCAAGTTAGGCAATTTTTGGGAATGACCCAATTCTTTGCAAATCACTGTAAAGGGTATACAGAAATCGCAGCGCCATTGCAGGATTTGTTAAAATTAAACAACAAATGGAAATGGAATACTCAAACAGAAGAAGCTTTCCTGGCAATGAAAAGATTAATGGCAAATAGTATCAAGTTAGGATATCCGGATCATACTAAAGAATTTATCATACAAACGGATGCATCAAATGTCGGTATAGGAGCATACTTATACCAAGAGGCACCAGAAAATGATGAGGATCGAGTATACTTGGCATTTGCAAGCCGCAAGTTACGCAGCCATGAAGTAAACTATACAACAACTGAGCAGGAGTTACTAGCAATTATTTATGCTCTGCAACAGTGGAAAAAGATTGTATATGGATTTCCAGTTACTATCCGTACAGACCACAAAGCTTTGGAATTCGGTCTTAAGGCAGCGATGCTAAGTGAAAGAGTCACACGATGGATTTTATTCGCCCAACAGTTTAATATCAGAATTGAGCATTGTAGTGGGAAGGACAATATCCTCGCGGATGCATTAAGCAGAAATCCTGTGGAAAAAGAAGAAACTATAAATCAGATCGAATTAGTAAGACAGGATGAAGAAATTTTAGAAAAACTAAGGGATATATCAGCATGGCAAAGAGCAGATGAGAAATTAATGTTAGAAATAACAAGGATTGAACAAAGTGATTTCGATGACGACAGGGAAAATAATAGAGATGATAAATATATAATGGAACATGGAATATTGAAGCAGTATGTCGGCAAGGATTCGAGAAGGACCAAAATAGTAGTACCCAGATCTTTGCAAAAAGGGATAATTTGGCATTCCCATAGGATAATTGGACATGGGGGAATAGAAAAGGTGGTGAGGACGATAATGGAAAGATTTACATGGACAGGAATGAGACAAACAATTAGAGATGTAATCAAGACCTGTGATACATGCTAAAGGACAAAATATACCCCTTTCCTTACCAAGCAGGAACCAATTGCAATAATACCAACAGCTCCTCGTGAGATCTTTGCAACAGATTTATATGGAAGGTTACCAACAGCTGTTAAAGGAAATAAGTACATAGTTGTCACAATGGACATTTTTTCAAAATTCACAGTCCTACAGCCTATACAGAGAGCAACAACAAAACAAATATTGAGAGTTATAAACAAAAACGTTATACCTCAGATGGGAAAACCGAAAAGAATCTTAACTGATAGAGGAACACAGTTTACATCGGGTGAATTCCAGGATGCAATGCAAATTTTAGGAATTAAACATGTCTATTGTTCAGTAAGACACCCGTCAGCCAATCCAGTGGAGCGATGCATGCGAGAAATTTCTAAATATTGTAGGATATATTGCTCCCAAAGTCATTGGAAATGGATTGAAGTGATAAAAATAATCGAGGCATGTATGAACGACACTGTCCATGAATCAACGAGCCAGATACCGAGACTCGTACATTTGAACGAACGACCAGCTCGACCATGGGATGAGATTATAGGAAAAGATGAAGAACCAAAACCCACTTGCGAAGAGATTAATCAAATAGTAAGTGCCAAATTAGAAGAACAGGCAAACAAACGCCGAAGAAGAGTCCGAAATAAGAAATTCCACCCACCATTCCGGGTTGATGACTTGGTAATGATAAAGAAAGTACCAATCTCTAACGTTTCAGAAAGAATATTCGCCAAATTCGTTCATTTATATGATGGTCCATATGTGGTAAAGAAGGTTTATGGAAACAACGCCTATATGATAGAAAGTCTGGATGGGACATATCAAAACGTATACAACGCAACAAACATGAAACCATATTATAAAGAAGATCAAGAATAGAGTACTAACTAAAATCTGAAACACATGATATAAATGGGCGAAGTCAGGCCGATGAAAAGCTACATCAGTTTAGAATAACAAAAATTGAAATAAATATACTGCGAGCAGCATATTTATTTATCTATGGCAGGAGGATAAATGTACCGTTTTCATCGTCCTAATGTCGGAATGAAGGTCGTCATACGAAGTTATAAGTTTGCCATGCACGGTAATGATCGCGAATATTACGTAATTGGGCCATACGTCACAAAGGAATGCATATATTAAGTAAATTAGGCCGTGATTTCGAAGTGTATACATTTTACGAGCGTGTATATATTCAAGAAGGCCGTGCACGTGACGGCAAAGATATTTATTTGATGAATTAAAGATGCCTAGCTCACGGACCGAGACGGAAAATTGTCAAGGATCCATGCGGCCGTGATAAAATAATAGAAGGTTTTTCAATATTGTTAAAACAAGAACAAGAAGCTGAACAAAGAAAAATCCGCAACGTAAAATCGAAATAAATTTATCCTCAAGAAATATAGCCAGTCTTCGTGTGAATAGAAAGGAGATATTATACAAGTTACCGAGTGGAGAACTCGCGAAGTGAGAGAACAAATTGGAAAACAGACATTCACAACGGAATATCGTGAAGAGAGTTAGGAAATACCCTAACAGTAGTCGAAGTGGATATTCAAGTCCGTACAAGCAACCAAGTTAAATATTACGAAGTATAAATTGATTAGCCGAACAGAAAAGAGAATATTTACAGAAATAACTTGCAATAATTTAATTGTCAAATTGCCACTAAAGATTAATATTGAAGTATTGTTTTAAAAACCTGACATTAATTACAAGCCTGATATTTATTCCTGAGAGTATGGATATGAAACTAATTCATGGTTTGGAAATGTTTCTTTCTGTTATGATTGACGGCAACATCATGATGCAAGGCTAAACTGGATATGGAGCCGGATGTCTGACGGATACCGCCCAGCTGTAATTGCTATTCCGAGTCCCGAGTCACAACTTGATGGTGACGTAGCAGAGGATGAAGCTGTACGACGCAATCCCTAGATGACAACATCCAGTCCGAAGCCGACCATCTAACGTCAGTGATCACAAGATAAGTTCCAAAGAGATGTTTTATTTTCTTGAAATTGATATGTAGTAAATTTGTAATGATATTATAGTGTATATTTGGTACGTTGTTTAACCTAGTTCTTCGTGATAAAATCACAGACGTGGTTATCTTCGAAATGAAATTGTCCATGTTGAGCTATTATTA
Source organism: Anabrus simplex (assembly GCF_040414725.1). Taxonomy (NCBI): domain Eukaryota; kingdom Metazoa; phylum Arthropoda; class Insecta; order Orthoptera; family Tettigoniidae; genus Anabrus; species Anabrus simplex. The sequence goes on from NC_090269.1 coordinate 331,069,933, forward strand.
CTAACAGGGGAATAGGTACTTCTTCCAGATTCTACAATCTATGCCATAATATAGGAATGCGTAAAACTAAACCAGGAGAGTTTTGAAATGTAATTTCTAACCAGTATGGGATAAAAACTTCGTATTTAAAGTGACGTAACCTTAAATATATTCTTGAAGAAGATAGTTGGTTTACGAATAACCTGAATGTGTTTACCGATACGACGCAATGAAATGTAAGTAGATATTAACTTATTTGATTTATATATGCATTTCATTTTTAAGCTAGCGTGTTTACGCGTATGATATATGAATTTTAACCCAAAAGAGTACCATTGTAGTAATGTAATGCGATGTTGGAATGATTTGCCGTCATGTTGGTGATGATATATGTTTACAGAGAGAATTTATGATTTGAATGGCATGTTTATGTGCAAATGTGAATAATTATTCGTCGCGATATGTTTATGAGATTGAATTATATGATATGATGGTAATTAATCGTAGTAGACGGAGAGATAGATATATTTATGAGTAATTTTGGCGGTAAATACGACGTAATATGGGCCGATGGTGATGATTACCATTTGCGGCAGAATAATAAAATGGTTATGAGTGGTATATAGGGTTAATGGTACACGCGTACGATGTAATACACCGCATATTTCGTATATTTAGGTTACCATACACTGTCTTCGGAAGGAATATCCAAATAGGAAATAAATGAAGGGAAACTTGTCGTCTTCATAGTTAATTTATACCAACGTTGTACTAAATATTACTGGAAGTTTGTTGGCAAGAATGAATTTGATTCAAATAATAATCCCATAATTTAAAATCTTTACCGCAATTACATATAAGAGTTAACCAAATGCATTCCTACGGAATCAGTGATACCTGATTAATTAATGCTAAACCCTAAAACATGTTTGGTACAATTTCTATTAGAAATACAATGAGAATGAAACTTTGAACGATACCTACATTTATTTAAGATGTTATTTGAATATTTTAATCTAATGATACTTTCGAGGAGACCAATATTTTTCAATTTAAGAACAAAATATATTTGAAATAGCCATTTTTGGGCCAAAATAATTTGGAACTTACTTGTGATTACTAACGTTAAGACGCCGAAAAGAGTGAATAATGAAATAATGTTGAAATGAAAATGACGAAAATAAGCATTTTTTTTAAAATCATTTTTCTTTATTATTTTTTAATTACCAGTTGATTATGTATAAAAGTAACAAGAACTGTTGGACTTAAACTAAATAGTGTAATTAAGAAATTTAATTAGGATTAGGGACTCAGACTTATTTTTCAACCAAAAGATTTCTTTATTATAGAAGAAGAAGAAGATAATTGATAATGATAAATATTATTTTCTTTTGTGATTCCGAAATCAAGAAATAAAATATAGATTTTCTAATTTAGAGGTTATTATTTTAGGAGATAGGCTGATATTATTAAGATTTAGGTAATTTTTGAATTAATCTATTAAAAATATTTTATTTATTTTTTTTCACTTATATTCGGATGACTGGACTTGGAAAACATAATAATGATTTTGGATGATGAATGGTACCGAGAATAATTTGTTGATATGGAAATGTGGTGCTTCAGTTGACCTCACGTTAAAATAGTATTTTTCGAAAAAGTAATTTAATTATCCCTGAGAGGTGTCACGAGGCAAAGTAAGGATTACCACATCATATATTCTGATGGGAGAATTCTAAGTTACGATTTCGCTAGAATTTTATGAGGCGATAACTGCGTATTTGATGAATATTTAAAGCGAACTTAGCCAACGACACTTTGCATCAAATTTATTATGCATTCATCCATTAAATGAACTATAAGAGTGATGGGAGATTGAGGGGAAAATAGCCGGAGCAATCGTTACCCAAGTTAATGTTCATATTAAAAATGATCGTCCAATATGGTGCAAGGATGAAACTACCCCTCAGGATGGTGCACATTATTTATTTAATTGTGGTAGAGATTCAAATTATGAAGTCGCTTTATCCATAAAATATATCCTTAAGACCAAACATCAAATAACATGCATTACAACGTTGACATATTCTCCATGAAGACAACAAGTTTACCCTTATTTATTCCTTATTTCGGAAATTTAATCTGAAGACAATTTACGGTAACCAACATACGAATTCTGCGACGTATTTCATTGTATACATGTATCATTAACCCAATATATCTTGCATTACTATTTTAAAGTCATGCCGCATACGTTAAATAACATTATTGGTTAGTAACACATCGTATTTACCACCAAAAATTCATAAGTATATTTATCTCTCCATATACCAATATTAAATATTATAATACCGCGTCATTCATTACCATAAATATATCTCAACGAATAATTATACGTATAACCATATCAACAAGTCGCTCAAATCCTTACTTCCCTACATAAACATTAATCATTCCCATCTAGGCGGCAAATCATCTTAACATATCGTTAATATACTACAGCGGTGCATTTCTGGGTTAAGTTTCACTTGTAATACACAAGATCACGTTATTCTGTAAAGGAAACACATGTATAAACAAAATAAGTTAATATTTACTCACATGTAGTCGCGTCGTAATAGTAACCAAGTCTAAGCAACTCAGAAATTAATTATCTTCTTTAAAACATTACGTCTGGAATATATCACATTGCGAACGTCGTTTCATTTCCATATTAGTTGAAAACATCATTTGAAATCTCTCCTTGTTTAACTTAAAGCATTCCTATATCATGACATTGATTATATACACTCGAAGAATACCTACTCCCATAATGATAAATCAACTAGGATAACTTCATTGCAAAGATAGTATCGATTGAGATTTCATCACGAAGAACTTCATAACAAGCTGCATACCAATGTTTACTGCAAATATTTATATATACTACGTCTACCACACATAAATTTCAAGATTATAAAATAATTCTTTGGAACTTAACTTGCAACTGCCGATGTTAGATGACTGGGTTAGGCTCCGATGTTGTCATCTTAGGGCTGCATAGATAGTCTCCAACATCCGTTACGTCATCAGGCGGTAGTCTCAAGAGTCGGGCTAGCAGGAACAGCTGGGCGGTCTACGTCGGAAAGTCGGCCCCATCTCCGATTTAGCCTCTCATGTTGTAGCCGTTAGTCATATGTGAAAGAAACATTTCCACCATCGTAATTAATGTCATGACCATAGCCTTCAAAATGTACTACAAAGAAGCTAGATTATAGTTTTGTATCAGGTTATTAAAGAAGAAATTCAATGTCAATTTCCCGTAACAGACTTTAACAAGTAAATAATCGAATTAGCTCTTAATTTTTCATTCAGACAATCGGCATACGAGAATTTGTTTTGGTATTTCGCGACGACCTTCAGTTTGTATTCCGACTACTGTCCAAATATTATTTAATTTCTTCTGCCTTTCCGCCTCATATTAGGTCAGATATCGGCGTAACTTTAAAAATTCTTCAATGTGCTGGATCTTTAGCTCTTGCTCTTTTATATATCTCCCTTCTTCTTCCCGCAAGGACTATTTTCTTCGTGGATGAACTTGCTTCGAAGTCTTGCGTACATTTTTTATTGTTCACTCACTTCTATTTTTAACAATTTTAAAAAGCTTTCTATTATTTTTTTATCACGGCTGCATGGATCCTTTATATCTTTATGTCTAATTTCGTGACCTAGGCATACTTGATTCGCCAAATGAACATCTTTGCCGTCACATTCATGGCCTCCTTGATTTTATGCGTCCGATATGTATATATTCTGAAATCACGGCCTATTTAACTTAATACATTCGTTTTTTTAGATGTATGGCTCATTTACATAATCTCCGTGATCTCACTACCGTGCATGGCAAATTTTAACGCCGTATGACATCATTCATTCCGTTATTAGGACGATGAAAACGGTACAACATTAAAAATGTAACTAGGAACTTAAATGCACGTGAAACCTGGAATGAACTTCGTGCTATGGGAGTTGGAAAATGCAAAGAGCCACATGTGCCAACTATATCTCTTGATACACTTAACTCTCACTTTGTAACTAACCCAATAAAGGAATCTCAACTTCAAAATCATATCAATCTAAATAAAAGAAACAGTGACCCTACAGAAAACGAACATAATTTATCTTTTCACTCTGTCAGTGTAAATGATGTAAAGCGTATTTCGAATTCAGTTAAGTCACAAGCTAAAGGAACAGATGACATCCAAAACATTATTGGCGCGGTCCTATCAATTATTACCCACATTGTATACCACTGTCTCACCACAGGGACGTTTCCAACTGCATGGAAGGGTGCTCTAGTAACCCCTATATTAAAGCATACTGGTACCACTGCAAATGCGCCATCTGATTACCGGCCTATTTCGATTCTTCCCCCTCTCTCGAAAGTTCTTGAACGAGTTGTACATGAGCAGCTAGTAAAATTCTTAACCAGACATTCTCTTTTTGACCCATTGCAATCTGGCTTCAGAAAAGGATATAGTACTACGACTGCACTTCTTCGGGTAACAGATGACATAAGACTAGCAATGGACAAATGGCAGGTGACGATAATGACACTCCTTGACTTTAGTAGTGCGTTTGACACGGTAAATATAGACATACTACTATCCAAGCTACGCTCTCTGCATATTGGCGCGATAGCCCAAAATATTTTTAAGTCGTAACTTACAAATCGTCGCCAGTGCGTTGTGGTAAACAATCAAAGATCCCAATGGGCTGTAAAATCATCCAGTGTCCGTCAAGGGTCTGTTCTAGGACCCTAACTGTTCGTCTTGCATATTAATGACATATCTTCCACACTTCAGTATTGCAACTACCACTTATATGCTGATGATCTGCAGATATACAAACATACTACTACAAACAATTTACATGAAACAGTTCTGCATATTAATTCGGATATTGAAAGGCTTACCGCCTTGCTAAAAACAACCACTTAATCCTAAATCCTCGTTAACACAGAGTATTATCATAGGAAACTCTAAATTATTACATGTAATAAGCAACATCAATCCTGCTCCAATCATAATCAATGACATTGCTGTACGGTACCTTTAAAATGTAACTAATCTTGGAATCTCCATCAATGAGAAACTGACCTGGAATGAACATGTAACAAATGTATTTATAAAGGTTCATGCAGCTCTATAACCCCTGAAATGTCACAAGAATTCTTTTCCTCATAAACTTAAATTAAAATTAATTCAAGCACTACTATTCCCAATTCTATACTACTGTAATACGGGACTAGTCAATCTAAATGCTGAACAAGCTTTGAGACTTCAGAGAGCACAAAACTCATGCATATGATATGCCTTCCAACTGCGACATGATGCTCATGTCACACCATATTGCAAAACATTGGGATGGCTACGCATAAATGAACAAAGGAATTTTCACCTAATGACACTTGTTTACCAAGTACCAAGTGCTCTCGACGAACACTCCTACCTACCTCTCTTCTATTTTCGTTTCCTTTCCTCATTCCACAAACTTAGTACCCGTTCTGGTTCCCTACTTGAAATTCCACTAAGTTGAACAAATTCCTGTATTGCTGTACTGATATGTAGGACTAACTTAGTCTTAGAATTATCTGTCCATAGTATTATGTCCTTTTAGAATTTCTATGTCTTACTTTTATGTTTACATTTTTAAATTTTATTGTTTATAGGTTAAGTGTAAGAGAGGGCCGTGAGCCCTAACTTCGCCACAAATATAAGTCAGGAATAAATAAATATGTGTGATATGAATGCTGCATCATTGTCCAGCCTGCCTACTAGCCACGGATAGAACTCTATTCAAGTTTCAAAATCCCGCTCATGGAGCTCTTGGTGTAGTTCAAGATGGTATGGGTGAAATTTATGTTCATGCAGTCTTCGCCAGACTGACGGCCCGCTGGTGTTCACCTTACATGTTATAATTCTCATATTAATTGTGGTTGATTTTTTTTTTTTATAAATTAAGAACAATCAGGATCCTGATTTTTTTTATCTTTCAGATTGAGATTTAGGCTGAAGATGCCCTTAAATAAAGGGTGAAACATGTCCCTATAATTTAAAATAACTTTTTATGCATTGAATAGGTGGAATAAATAAACATTAATATTTCTTTGACTTTATGGTGTTCACCTGTCGTGCAATCGCCCTTGAACTGATGTATGGATTATTATGAGCTGCCTCCAGAACGGCCTCTTCTGTTTCACCCGATGTAACGGGCCTATTGAGGACTGGTGGCTGGTTGGAAATCACGCCTGTTGTCCTTCGGCGTCTTTCAACACAGAGGAATGTTGTAGCAGCCGGGGGTCACCTGTCAGAATACCGTTCCTGGTACAGACGTAGAGCCTGGCATGCATTTTGTCTTGCTTCCCCATACATGAGGAGCATGTCAACGTATTCCCCTGTAGAAAACAAGCCGAATGACAGCAGAGATTACAGTACATTCAGGCCCTAAACAGCGAAGTATGCGCAGGGCACAAGTGAATAACAGCGTCATTCTACTGTTTAAGGTGGCAAACGTGGGCGTGTGTTTACGTATTGAAACATCATACTGATGCAAAAATACTTTAACAATGAGGAATTCGAACCGCTGCTGGCACATTCCATCGATTGCTACGCGAACGCCTAACCACATCTGCTATGCTACACTGCTGGAAAAATGCTGGTAGAACGACGAGAGCAGAGTATATACGCCATCCGGTTCGGTGTTTAAGACATTAATTAGTGCACTGTTACCTATTTTTATGGAGTGATTGCCCACTTCATTACACCCGGTCATGAGGCACGACACACTAACATAGTTACGTTGTAAAAGGATGTTACTACATGATTTCAAGGCGTCATGTTTTGCGAACGAATGATATAACATTTTGCTAGGGTTCAGAATCGTGTGCAAAATGTGCTCACTGAACATTAAAACCATACAGTATGCCTGCAGTTGAATAGCACCCCTATAACCATATGTACGTTTGTTGGGCTGCAGCAAACGATATTGGAAGGGGCTGCTGAATCACACTGTATATATATATATATATATATATATATATATATCAACAAATACACTACCCAAGGCAGAGAGGCTGGCTCGACAGAAAGAGAAATTAAATTTGAGAGGGTTAGGTTAGAAGAGGAAGAAACGAAAAAAAGACAGCACAGAAAATAGAAACCTCCGAGGCAACTCGGGGGCACCTTGTTGGTGCGACTCTACTCTGAGGCCAATCCAGCATGGGCGACCCTGAGCTAGCACAGTCCTTGGCTTCAACAAGCACACCAGCCTCCACACCAAGTTCAAGATCATGGAGTCCCTAGAGGGGAAGTAGAGCAACCTTGAACGGTAATGCTTGTATGTGAATCTAGTAAATAGATTGTATTATGTAGATAATAATAGTTTCATCTCTTTTAACTAGACAGTAAAATGACTATGAATCAGTACTTGATGGGATGTTTAAAATTTCTCACAAATGCAATCTGGTTCACAGAAGCTGTAATTTTTTTCTGTGTTAGTTAACGTATTTCTGGGCTTTATTTCTATCAATGAAAAAAAGCCTAAGTCGACCATCTAATATAGAATAAGTTCACAAAATCATATGCACAAGTGTTTAATTACTGATTCTTATATACAGGACTTGCAATTACAGCTACTTGCAACTTTGCTCATTGTTAATACATTGTCACAGAACATTTAGCAACAAAGGTTTGTTCCTATACACAATACATATACTGTGAAACATTCAGGAAATGGATACACTACTTATATTCTCCTTGATCATTTTAGTACCAAGTCTGGCTTCCTCTTTTTGCATATTCACATTAATGAAAACAAAAAAATCCATGCGAAAGAATTTATAATGTACTTTTGACAGGTTCACAGTCAGAGCTACGGAGTTTCAAAGAAGATGCCTTTAAAATTTCAGACAGGCTACTCAAGCTGCATTTATTTTATTCCGTTCCTATTTTGCTAGTTAACTAAAAAGTCACAAGTTGCTAAAATTCACAAGTTTACAGTTACTTACAAAGATCATCACTACTCATGACAACACTACAATAATTATGATAATATAACAATCATTATAATTTAAGAAAACAGTATCCATTACAGATTATACAAACTCTATAAAATTCTGAACAAAGTCACATCAGTACCACCTATTTTAAAGTCTTAAAAATAGGTGCAATTTCTGTGGTAATATTTTGTAATACTCTCTGAACCTGAAGAGGTATTTTCTTTTCCAAATGTGATAGAAGTTTCCGAAGTTTTCTCAGCATGTGGCCATACATTTTGCTATGCATCTGCAACTTGATTCTAACTGCTTGGTAGAAGAGCCACAATCCTATCATAGCATACTTCTGTGAGTCAGCTAGAAAAAAGAAACAAGAATCTGATATTGAGGGTTGTATTAACCAAATGAGCAGCTCTCCAATGTCATAAAACTAACATTCATACAGTTTTTCTTAAAAAAGCACCACATTAAAAAAGCAAATTTTACATGCTCCTCATCACCTATGAACAATTTCAACATCAGAATCAGATGGTATTTTCTCTTAATTTTATTTATCTGCATGAAATGAAATGTGACTGCAATGATCCAGAACATTATAACAAATTCATGAATTGCCATAATAGCCAGCAGCAAATATTATTAAAAACTCAATTAGCATCTTAAATCACCAGCTCTTATCACTCGTAGGTCACTGTATTTTACAGATCACAATCTACTTTATGTTGCACTGACACAGATAGGTCTTATGGCGATGATGGGATAACTAAGAGATATAAATTTCATTGTGAATAGTCCATATTGAACTGTGATTACAATTAAAATTAACAGTACAATAAAATACACCTTTTCAATACAAATTCAAGTAATGTTTGCTACTTTACAGAAGAAATATTTATTAGGTACTAGTTTCAACCCATTATCAGGGTCATCATCAGCAAAAAACACGAGTTGCACAATGCACAGTATCAAATATTCCATAGAGATTGTAAAAAAAGTTGTAAAAACAGTGGATTTGACACTATAAAGAGGAAGGAGAAAAAAGTCATAATTGTGATAAAAGTGTCGGATAATGCATAAAATGCTGTTGTTGAAGGAAGAACTCAAGATGATCAATTTGGATGTCGAAGAATCTTGAGACTTGTAATTCTTTTGTTATGAAGTTGTGAGAGCTTGCGCTGCGATGTGTTGGACGTATTGCATAACTGATATGATGGGAAGGTCGCAATGGTGATAAAAGTTTCAGATTGTGGATAAAATGCATAAATTATGCATTTAGTTGCCGTAGAAGGATCAATTTAACATGATCAGTCCGGATATTGAAGAATCTTTAGAGTTGTGTATCACTCGTTATGAAGTTCTAACAGCTGTATGTCATCAAAGGTAGCAGTGGTGTTAATAAAACAATTTACGCACACATAGTGAACAATGTAGAAAGAAGGTACATAGATGTCATTCAAAGAGATTAAAGACCTTAAAAACTGAAGGTGAAAGTAACGCTTGAAAGTCAAAATATTTCTGTCATTAGGTGGAGAAGATTCGCAGTTCAATTCAGAAATTAGTGAAATAAATAATATTGTTAGTAATAAAAGCCAAATTAGTAAAGGGGGTAATGAAAAAAGTGGAAAAAAGAAATAGAAAAATTAATAAAAATATTTAATGTGTAATATGTGACGCACCTTGCACAGCGATGTGTTGGACATATTGCATAACTTATGTGACAGGAAGCATGAGTAAGGAAGATACGGAGGGGAGGGGAAAAAATGGATAGGACGGATAGGAGAGAAAAGGGGAAGGGAGGAGGAAGAGGGAAGGGGCTAATTTTTTTTTGCTAGTTGTTTTACGTCGCACCGACACAGATAGGTCTTACGGCGACGATGGGACAGGAAAGGGCTAGGAGTGGGAAGGAAGCGGCCGTGGCCTGGTGTGAAAATGGGAAACCACGGAAAACCATTTTCAGGGCTGCCGACAGTGGGGTTCGAACCTACTATCTCCCGAATACTGGATACTGGCCGCACTTAAGCGACTGCAGCTATAGAGCTCAGTAGGGGCTAATTTAAGGTGGGGCTGAGGTGTGAGGGAATAGGAGTAATTGCTGAGGAAAGGTGCCATGAATTGAATGAAAAAAAAAAAAATCAATTTTAAATTAGTTAAATTGTCTTCATGCCATCGTAGAAGTTTATGATATGCCGATTAAGTTTGACGGCAAGACCGGCCGCTGCCGCCGATACCCAGGCGAGGTCCCCCGGACCCCCCAAGTACCCTCAGATATAGCTCTCCCGCTACTATGAGAGGGGTAGTCATGGTGATAGTCGCCGCAGAACAGATGTTGAAGTGCAGTCCCCCGAAGGGTTGCCGGTAGTATTACCGCACCTCAGCCCTTGCCGGAAAGATAGAGCTCCTGCACGCCGTTCAGAAGGAGGCACTACTAGAGAGGAGTGGGCCCATTCCCCACTCCGGTATCGCTCGCCAGATGTTGAGACACGGCCACCGATGGCTGAGAGGGTATTGAAACAATAATATCTGGGCGACAGAGATTGTTTCTCTGGAGTTTGAGAGTACTATATTTATTTGCAGGAGGCAGAGGGGCGGGCGGCTTTGATTGTGAGTGTGTGTGCGACAGCAAAGCATGGATGATGGAGACGGGGGCTAGGCAATGGCCACCAGGAAATGGACTATGGGAGTTTTTGAGGGAAAGGTTTTACAGCAGGAATCACACTACATACTTATTATAATAGGGGCAGAAGGCCTCCCCATTGCCATTACATGAATTTTAAGCAGTACAATGCTTCTAAAAGAAACATAACCTTCGACTCCTGTTAATGTGGCGAATGTAGACAACCATGAATTTACACTGGTTTCACCTGAGAGAGGTGAACCCTAAATATCCTCTCCGTGGCTGGGTTACTGACCAATAATGTAACCGATGTTAGAAAATCTAAAATGATGCACGGCCCCTAGAATCTGGGGGCAAGCTTGCCCGCAGGAACGAAATTTTTAACCATGACCTGATCTCCGACCTTTAAATTGATGGACCTCTGTCAACGATCATATCTTTCTCTAACCTTTTCATGGGAAGCTTTTTTTAGGTTGCGTTTAGAATTCTTCAAAAGATCTCTAATATTATCGGGATCTATTTTCTCTGGTAATATGTCATTACGTGACCAAAGATTAGAGAGCGGTGTGTTAGGAACAAACTTAAACATGAGAGATGCTGGAGTGAACTTGTGTGACTCATGAACCGCCAAATTTGGAGCAAAAGCTAACCAATGCAGGGAAGAATCCCACCTGGAATGCTCTTCATGATGAAATGCAATTAAAGCCGATCGGAGATTACGATTGACCCGCTCAGCCAGAGACGGTTGAGGGTATTAAGCTGAAGTGGTTACATGTGAGATAGAGAGGTCAAAACAGAATTTGCATAATAAGTTAGATGTGAATGCCTTAGCATTGTATGTATGTTGGGTAATCAGCCCGAAGGCTGGTTTGATCCTCTGCAGCTTCGCCAACAGCTGTCATAAATAGCCTAGGCGTCACTGAAGAGGCGTACTAGGGAAACGAGGAGTGAGGTAGTTTCCCGTTGCTTTCCTCACCGAGCCAGCAGTTGCTCTTACATATCAGTCTGCCAAGCCCACTGAAATGTATGCACCAACTGACCCTATGAGCGATATTTTCACACCATTCATAACAGGGACTGGCTGCATAAGGAATGGTATTACTAGCATCACTCATACCTCAGTCACTTTCATATTGTCAAAGCCAAGGATGAGACTGTGACAGGTCAATGAAAGTAACAAATTTGATATAGCCCATACCAGAAGACATAGTGCACTGTAAACACTACATCTCGCCAGCAAAGGCATAATCAGAAACTATGTATTGACATGAACTAAAAGAAGCAAAAATAATATTTAAACAAGATATTGTAGACTGAGCGGTTGCCAGCTTAGTCGGAAATAACCAAGAAAATCTAGTGAAGCCGTCTACATACACCAGAATAAATTTATTTCTGTTCACCTTGGATTGTGAGAAAGGTCTGACGTAGTCTATATATAGGCGTTCCATGGGGCAAGACGTTTGATGCAATGACAGAAGCCCTAGCTTAGTGGACAAGGTGGACTTACTAAGCCAGCAAGATTTACAAGCTTTTACCAATTCCCTAATTTCACCGTCCATACCTTTCCAAATAAACATCTCTTGGATCTTTTTCCGAGTTTTGAAGATGCCGAAATCCCCCCCTAATGGGGTCTCACGATAGTATTTGAAGATCATAGGCACAAGCACAGCTGGAACCACTACTTTCGTCTTTCGAACGTGCCTCGAAGGGCAACACATAAGGGACGACATGTTCCTCAGAAGAAAGAGTTTCCATTATAGGAGCCAGTACTGGATCTTCACATTGATATTTTTCAATATCCCGAAATAACATAGGGGCATCAGTTAGAATAGCATTAATACCTGAAGGGAAGAGAAGAACTATCTTCCTGTTCGGTCGTCTCCACTTCATGAGAAAACATGCGGCTTAGTCCATCCGCAACTACATTTTCCGATCCTCTAATATGCCTCACATCAAATTCGAAAGCAGAAATTCTGATGGCCCAGCGGGCTAAATGACCAGTACGACGAGGCCTAGCTAATATCCAACTTAAGGCTTGGTTATCCGTTTTTAGGTCAAATTTGACATGTTCCAGACATAGGCGGAACCTCTGTAGTGCAAACAAAAATGCCAAACCCTCAAGTTCATAGAGGGAATATTTGGCTTCTAGAGCCGATAAGGTCCTAGAAGAAAATACAGCAGACACAATACGTCACACTCGGCAAGATATCGAGGGACAGCTATTAGAGCTCTCTCTAGCGGATTGACCTGAGAACTACTGATTCTGTCATAAGAGCACGTGTATTTGAGTGTGAAGTGTGAAGTGTGAAGTTTTTTCAGTGAGTTGACATAATTAAATAGTAGCGTGTGTCATTCCTTGATATCTCCTCTCAACATGAGGGGAAAGGTATGTGCTGTGTTTGGCTGCAGTAACTATGAAGTAGAGAAGAATGCGCGGTCTTTCTTCCGTTTCCCTTGTGACAAGAAAATGTAAGTAATATTGTGTTTGCATATATATTCTTCCAGTGACAAAGAGAATTTTATAGTACTTCATAATCTTCTGACCTGCTTGACCATATTTTAACTGGCTTAAAATATAATACGCATATTTTATTGTATAGCGCCGCAGTTGACCTTCAATACCAATGTGTTGTAGGTGTGATCTGTGGGAATGATTTAATTCAGGAAAATACATATGCATATGAGTGTGGCTGGTTGTGTTCCAAGTTACCCCATTTGGAATGCCGTAATGCAATGTCAAGCACTGAAGAAAATTTAAGAAATGTACATATTTTGTTGAAACAATATAATGATGTAAATTTCCTTTACCCTAATATAATGGCAGGTATTGCTTATAGGGAAAGTTTGAATGTTTTTGAGGCTAAATTTATAGATTTTTTTCTGTAAGTAGGCTTCAAGTTAAAAGGAAAATTGTCCAGCTCTTAAATGTAAATTCACTGAATCATGTGTCTAAGGAATGTGCCGATATTTTTGTTGACAAATGTTTTAATATGATGATACAATGCTTTTAAATGAGAAAAAAGAAAAATCTAGCAATAAACGTTCAGGCAGGAATTCTAAAGTTAAAAAAGTAATGCATAAATGAAAGATCAAGCCCTTTCACAGCAGTCCATTTCACATCTTGATTATATGGCTAATTTCAGTCTTTAAATAATAACCTGTTAAATAATTCTTCCTTAATTTATCCAGAATTGCTTTAACAAACTTGAAGTTAATATCTTAGTAACACTTTCTTTCTAGACATAATTTATTTATCCATTTGCGTATATACATTTCCATTGATATTTGAATTTAGCGCGAATTTTCAGGTCAAGCTACTAGGAGCGCCACTTGAGACTTGTCTCCCATTTTAACAAGGCTAAATCCGGAAGTGTCACCTATTGTCTCTACTGTATTTGCTAGAAGCATGGGTCGCCTTACTAATTCCGTTTCCTGAAGAAGGAGAGCGGCAACCACCTATGACAAGGCATCTGTTTGAACAATTAATTTCTTAGAGAAATCCTGCATGGCTAATACAGGGGCGTTACAAAGAGCTAGTTTCAGATCTTTAAAAGTGGCTTGCTGAGATGGCCCCCATTCAAATATGTCGCCTTTCCTACGGAGTAAGTTCAAGGGCGCTGCTCTGTTAGCGAAGTTAGGAATAAATTTTCTGAAGAAATTCACCATGCCGATAAACCTGGCAATGCCTTTGATGCCCTAGGAGGCTTGAAATCACGGATAGCCTGTGTTCGGGAATGATCGATGGAAACACCATATGCCCTAAGAACGACGTGGAAGGTTTAGCAAAAGCTACCTTAGACAACTCCACAGTCAACCCAGCCTTATGAAGGTGATTGAGTACTTCCTTTAGATGATCTAGGTGTTCTTCAAAGGTCTCGAAAATACGACATCACTGAGGTAGTGGTACAGATATTCAAATTTGATGTCCGAGAAAACCCTATCTAGCAGTCTAGTAAGAACAGCTGCACCCGTGGGGAGCAAGAAAGGCACATGGTTGTACTCATACAAGTTCCAATCCGTGGCAAAAGCTGTTAAATGTTTTGATTCTGCAGCTAGAGGGATCTGATTGTACGCCTGATTAAGATCAAGGATGGTAAAGAACTTGGCTTTCCAAAACCATGAAAAACAAGAGTGAAGATCAGGAAGGGGCACAGATTGTAACACCACCTTACAGTTCAAAGCCCTGTAATCAATCACAGGCCTGAAGCCACCTTGCGGTTTTGGCATAAGTGTGGTTAAGTGTAGGAGAGGGCCGTGTGCCCTAACTTCGCCATATGAAAGAAGCCATAATAAATAAATAAATAAATAAATAAATAAATAAATAAATAAATAAATAAATAAATAAATAAATAAATAAATAAGAAAAATGGGTGAAGAATACGCCAACTTAGAAGGTCGAATTATACCATCCTTCAACGTTTGATCGATGATTTCCTTAAGAGCCTTCATTTTAGGTGAGGACAGACTATAAGGTGGAAACCTAACTGGAATCGAATCCATAACCTCAATCTTATATTCGATAAGGTCAGTAACACCAAGAGTATCAGAAAATACATCAGGAAAGGACTGACACAACTTTCTAATACTTTCAGCGTGCTCCTCAGGTAGATGTCTAAGATCTAACAACATCTCACCCTGGGTAGGCGAAAGAGATGAACATGATGCAGAATTACATTTTAAAAGAGGAATGTTACGATTACTAGCAAATTTGAAGGTGCACGACTTGCTCTGAATGTCGAGCACAAGACCAGTAGAATTCATGAAATCAGCCCCCAATATTACAGGGCAAGACAAGTGTTTAGCCGCAAATAACTTCACTTTCCAGGTTAACTTTGAAATACGAATTTTAGCAAAAATGAAACTTAAAATTTCTAATGGAGACGAGTTAGCCAAAATGCATTTAAAAGAAGAGGAACTATACTCCGGAAACTTACAAACCGTTTTTAATTTAGATTACCATTCTTCCAAAATTATGGAACACACACTCCCTGAGTCTAATAGAGCGGTGACGGGTTCATTATTTACTTCAATTCTAAGGAATGGCACAAATGTAGGGGTCTCTGCCCCAATTCTGAGGCATCTCAGGGGCCTTCAAACGATAAATTAGAAGAACCTTCACCCTTACCGGAACCTTTACTGGGTTTACCAGGGGCTGAGCCTCGGGAGGGTGAACATACTGACTCAGTCGATGACACTAGTCATTTACTATTATCCGGTTTAGCGGAAGTAGCACCAGAAGTGGAGCAGGAGGGGTTGCTATTGACATTAGTGCAATTCTTGATGAGGTGGGTAAATGAGCCACATTAAAAGCAACCTTGAGATGTACCCACTCCATTCTTCGTCCCACTCGATTTTATCAATGGGCATTTATTTCGAAGATGTTCCGTTGAACTACAAGCATAACATTTGCAGGTGGTGAAAGTTTGGCAAGATGGAGGCCGAGAACTGTTAGAAGACGGAGGGGGCTCCTTTCGCAACTCGTAAGGTGTCGGCACACCTTACTCGTTCGGCTGATACAGCCATAGCCTCTAACTCTGAAACGGTTTGAAGACAAGACGCAAAACATAGATAAGATCTATAGGGTGGAGAGATACCTTCAACAAATATTTTGCACTGTTTGGTCTTCAGAGAAATGAAGGGCGAACACCCTGGTGTAAAATTTAATGTCTTGGATGAAGTCTGCACGATTTTTGTCCAACCACTGTATCCTAAAATAGAACTTTTGGATCAATGATGACATGGCTCTGGCCAGAATGAAATTTGCCACGAGGTGGGCATGGAAGTCTTCTATGGATGATCTATCAGCTATAGATTTAACTATTTTGTCCGAAAGGACACTTACGGAATATGGATACATGATTTGAAGTATTTGAGAATGAGATAGGCAGAACACTAACGCATGGTCTTGAAATTCTACCAAGAACCTTAGGAAAGAAATAACTTCATTAGTTGAGTTGACTGAAAATTTAGAAATGCCCTTCAGTAACATACCCAATGGATGAAGCAAACTACTGAACCCAGGTGACATAATAGGTGATGCATAGGAGACTGAGAAGTCTCAAGCACAGCATTATTCAAAAAGAAAGGCGGAATTTGTCTAGGATGACCAGACTCAGTTTCTGATGGGGCAGATGTTTGCTGAATTGCCACAGATTTCCTACTTTCAACAGACTTAGGATCTTCCTCAGTAGCCAAGTTTATTAAAGGGACTTGGTCGGTTTTGGGAGCAGCTGCCCCAGTCAACAACTGACTAACTTTATTTGACATTTCCAACAGATGTTCGACCAAATTGCTAGCCTCCTTAGCGTGATCCTCTTAATTTGAGAGACAATAGGTCCCTAACCCTGTCATAGAAATGAAACAGTTTAGCCTGTACTCTTTTAAGCTGGTTAGCAGATGGATCGCTCACTTCAAAAAAAACTAACTACAGACGCTAGCTCGGTGATATTGTCTGTGATAGTGGATAGAGCCTCATCAATTTCTTTTTCCCCAAAGACTGGGATGGAAATAGGAAATTCCAATGATTCTTTGAGCTTGGCAATATCTGCCACAACCGTGCCTCCAGATTGGACCCTTCTAATGAGAAACTCGTAAAAAAATTCCTCCTTGCACAAGTACCCGGGAGCGAGGACTTCGTGTGGACCAGACATGTTGACAGAAAAGTTAATAATTTGGAAAATTCCCAGCAACCGAGAAAATTCTTAGAGTTCAGAACTGATCCACGTTTAGCCATCAAAAAGGGCTTAATTTAGACCCACTCAACCATGACTTGTTATGCAGCTTCCGTGGAAGAAGGTGAAAGAAGGTGAAAGAAGGTGAAAGAAGGTGCCGGTTGGAATGGGTCTATCTACAATATCAAAGATTAACTTAAAACTTTAAAAAATAAAGGTTATATTTCTTTTCAAATCTCAAACTTAACAAACTTTTCACTTAGTGAAATAACAAGGTTATAGGTACAAATAGCATTTTGATACAAGAAGGAAAACCCAAGGGTTGGAAATTACAAGTGCTGAGCTTCCAGCTCCAAATTTACAAGTTTACAACATCGCAAATATTGTGTTTAGTTAGATGAAGAGAGAAATCTCCCAATTCAAGAGCACTTTGCTCCAAAGGTTCCAAATACGGCTTTACAAAGGCCCCACTCAAAATTACACAAAAACCAGAAAGAGTTTACAAGCTCTTCGAATTCAACTAAGGAGACTGGCTCCCAATCTTTTTATAGCCTACTCAAGGCAACATTACACAAAACCTTACAATCTCTGGCCTCTCTACGCACAACCTACAACCTACAGGGGTTTATATTACCCTAACTACTGGGCCTTCGTGGAAAGAAAAACAGGTTAAATTACTGGCCCAAACACAAAATGGATGGAAGCGTACACTTGCGCTCCTAGAAAACCAAATATAAAACCCTAATTGGGCTCGCGGCCCGATGATACAGAGGCTAATCCCAAGCTACTGAGGTCGCTAGAATGAAGGTTAATTTAATGCATTACAGGAAAAGAAACAGTTACAAGGTTGTAGTCACCTCAAGATAAATTGAAGGGGAACTCGAGAGGGTAACGCACTCTCTATCCCCGATTTACAGTTTAAGACTTTATGAAATTTTACGTTAGCAATAAGTAATTTACATTTTAGAAATCAAACTGTTACATAGTTAAAGTTTAAAACCTTCCCCTTGCATAAGCTGGCGGAGATAGCTACCGAGATAGAAAACTGGTGCCCATTACCTGGGCTGCTACCACACTCAGTAATTCGGCGATCAATAAGACAGGGTAGCTTGAAAAGCCGCAGCTTATATGTTGTAACCAAGGTTGAAGTTTACAAAACACAACTTTTATTGCTTCACTTTATGATATTTACACAAATAACTGAAATTTATTTTGAAGCAAAAAGGAATATTGAATCTTGAGAAAAGTTTGTCTTTATACAATATGTACAGGTTTGCAGTCTTTATATACACTTCTATCTTGAAAAGATAGTCTTTGTGAATTGACACGTTGATAGTCGAGAACTATCTGGCACACTAACATAAATGTTCATGAGAGTCCTTGTTTGTTGAAGTGCCTGAATTCCTAAAAAGCAAGTTCAATTGATTGAAGAAATTCCACCTAGCGAAACTAAGGGAGCTTGCATAAGTTAGGGAATGAAAATGGCTTGTAAAAGAATTACGGGACATAGGCAGCGGAAACAGGTAAGGGAGCGGTGACCAGAGGTGAAACCTCGTACTGCCAGAAATTCAGTCCACCTGGTCGAAGCACATTTTCAAGAGGAGTAGCCTCCGTGCTCGACGTAGGGTGTATTCTGGAGCTGGACACCGGGGCAAGTGGGCAAGTGAGCAGGCCGGGAGCTCCTATTTATAGTACACTCGATGGTCAGGCACGCGCACTGAGGGCTGCGCGTCGAAGCTAGCAGAATGATACACAGGCGCGCGTGCAGCTGGCTGGCGGAGCGAGAAGAGAGCGCCGGACATACAACATTATATACCCGAGGAGACGGTTCGAGAAGGCTCTAGACTAAATCCGGACACACACTCTCATTTTTGTTGGATAGTTTTAAAAGTTACAAGAAGCCTGTGATAGGCTGAAAAATAAATACAAAATTTTCTAATTGGCCAGATTCAAAAGCTGGCAGGATGAGAAGGATGTGTTGCAAACCTTGAAATAACAAAATAAATGAACATTAATTTAGTTGAGAAAACATAAGAACACAAAACTTCTTTAAATCACTAGTTCTTCCACCGTGCACCAGAGTGCATGACCATAGTTTTTGTATGGAGAAAAGTTTGAACTTCTTGCTGTACACCAAAACAAAATAAATAAATCCAGTCAGTTTAGGCAACTTCAAAATAACACATTACTCTGTTATTTATGAGTGACATCTTCTAGTCAATGTCCCAACTTCATGCAGTAGCTGTTTCACATTTTGTTTGATAGATAGATCCTTAAGGTGCTTCTTTTAAATGTGCGGGGTTGAAGTGTACCTCCCGGTACAATATACATAATAATGCGAATTTACAGGGTTTTCCTTCTTATAAAGGTTTTTCCACCGCCAGAATAGACCATCATGCCCATCACAGTCTTACAAAGTCAACTTGTTCTTCCATTCTATCAACTCAACTGATGCGCCTGCGTCATTCTACTTAAGAAGCTGGTCGTAACAGTCTTATTGTTTTTCTCTCTGTGTTCTATTATGACTAGTATTATGCCCAAGGTGAGCGTTAGTGCAAAGGAAAGGGCTCTTGAATTTAAAAATGACAGATTATATGCATTCAATTCAAAAACCACAAACTTTCTTCAGCTTGTCCCAGTTATTTCTGGGGTCGCTACGCTACTCAGCTAATCACAGCTCCATTCAGTTCAAAAAGCATAATGTGTCAATACTGTAATATGATATGCTGGGATAGAAAAGATTTATGTACTGAGCATGTGCGAAGTAAGAAACACTGAATAGTGGAGAGATCATCTACAGCCAGTACATCCTCTTGTCGTAAGAGGCAACCGAGTATTGTACAGTGCAATTTTACTGCAAACAAAAGAGTTATTGCAAGGGATAATTTTGCCAAGAGGACTACGGAGTCTTCTTGAAGCGAATATACCACTAGAGAAATTGGAGCACCCTACTATGAATGAATTCATTGCAGGAATGTTGAGTAGATTACTGCCACAATTATATTATTATTAGTCAACTTTACAAAGGTAAAATTAAGAGTATCCTCCTAATTCAATACATCATATG
Organism: Anabrus simplex; assembly: GCF_040414725.1. Taxonomy (NCBI): domain Eukaryota; kingdom Metazoa; phylum Arthropoda; class Insecta; order Orthoptera; family Tettigoniidae; genus Anabrus; species Anabrus simplex. The sequence continues at coordinate 331,090,299 of NC_090269.1, forward strand.
ATGTATTGAATGTATTGGATTAGGAGGATACACTTAATTTTACCTTTGTAAAGTGAAAACTGTCAATACGGAATTATTCTAATATCTTGTAATAATTATTAGTCAATTCAGGAACGGAACTTTATAACATTAATTCCTAACATATTTTTTAACAGATGCTAGAAATCTGTCACAAGTTAGATTGTTAAGAGAGAAGTATGTTCCACTACCGAGAGATGAAAGAGATCAACAAGTGAAAGAAGCAGTCTATGGCCAGAAGGTTATGTTACTATGTTAGAAAACGACAGATCGGTTAGGTCGATGTGTATTTGTCGTGTTAATTCGCCCTTTTGAACCCAAAATAGAGTAGGAGTTGTATATTGCTGATGTACATATTCTGGAAGCAGCTGATCCCAAACCATGCAGCAGGGCAATACTTAATTCAGTACAGAAGTAGTCTATTAACTACGGCAATATCTTGGGACTGGTACGCGACAGTGCAAGATACATGTCAAAGTGCTTCAATACCCTGAGTGCCTTCCTCAGAGAGGATGCAGTTCACATTCAGTGTTGGACACACCAGCTAAATTTAGTGGGATGCATATTCACGAAAGTACTGATGAAACGTAATGCAGCGATGGATAAGGTTAAAGCTGTGTTTTTCAATATGGGAAAGAGAAAGTTTGATTTCCAAAGAAAAGTATCCGTCCTAGAATCCTAAACCATTTCCACTACCAGTGTTGTCAAGATGGAATATTTGGTTCGAGGCCGTTTTCTACGGTGAGAAGCATCTTTGTGAGCTTGTGCAGTTAAAAAGATCTGGACTCTATCAGCAATGCTGGTATCGACTTTATGAAATCAGTGACGATTGATGAAGTAAGTATAATTTCAGCAGAGGCAACATTCGTCAAGGAACATAACAATGATTTAGTGGAATACGTCACTGAACTAACGGATCTTCATATCCAACAAGTCCTACACTTTATGGAGAACTCAGGAAAATATTGCAAAATATCAAAACAGTAAAAGAAGAGAATTTTTACAGCGTCAGCGGGTAGGGTCTGACACATCCCACTCTGATGAGTCTGACTAAGACGAAACGCTGGTTAATAGAGCAAACGCCTGAAAAGCCTTACATCTAATCTGTTTTTTGACATGCTCTATTGGTATAAAAATATCTAATTCCCTTCTTGGGAACTTAGAATTTCCATAAGGCCTACAACAGTGTGCATAGGGAGATAATCTGGGAATGCCTAGAAGGTACAGGTGTACCAAACTTCCTGACTGATAAAGTAAAGATGCTCTATCAAAAGTGCTTAAGCTGTGTTCAAGGAGGGGATGGAAGATCAGATTGAGCTTTTAAGAAGACGCAGGCTACAATGGTATGGACATCTTATGAGGATGAACAGAACGAGAACAGCAAGGAATTACTTTGACAGAGAAGTAAAAGGGAAGAGGCCAGTAGGGAGGCCAAGAAATCGATGGATATACACAGTAAAATTGGAGGTCAGCAAGAGGAGTGTCAAGTGGGAGGATATAGAGTAACAAAACTATACTCTGATAGGAAGAAGTGGCAAGCGCTTGTACACCACACCCAGGAAAATGGAGCTGGAAAATTATGATGATGATTCTTCATCACAGTCACAAGAATGCAAAACAAACAATGAGAAGCAAAGAGACGAAGATCTTACTCTTTGCAGATGACAAAGTATTAAGGAGAGAAGAAGAACAAGTTACTGAATGGAATCAGAAGATAGAGAAATATGGAATTAAAATAAGTGTGGAGAAGAGTAGGATAGTAGTGATGATGAGACCTAATATAGAAATAAGAATGAATGTTGAAGTAAATGGAAGACCTTCAGAGGTTGCAAAAAGCTTCAAATATTGGGGGAGTATAATCGCAGAAGACCGAAGTGAGAATGCTCCGATGGAGCCTTCGACTCGCACAAAAAACGCTGATGTCCGACGAGTGGGAGTTGTATCAATTGTAGATAAATTATAGGAAGATGGTATGGACACATCATTTGCAGCAAAGAGAGCTCTGTAGTGAGGGCAACCATGCACCTGGAGCCTGAAGGCCAGCAACCATGTAGACAACCGAAAAAAGGGTGGATGGATCGCATCAAGGACGACGCCACCCCAGAAGATGCCTTGGAATGGTCTAAATGGAGAGAGATGTACCGACAAGCGGACCTTACCACTGAGCAGGAATACTGCTAGAAAGATGACGATGAATCTCAGAAGATGGAAAAATGAACAAAGAACAAGAATCCAGCAGCAAGCTAACTGGTTTTATCAGTCTGTCAGAGGTATAGTGTTGAACCTGGAAGTCCCAGAGAATTGCAAGGAAATTCTGTACGCCACGTATTACACGTATGCTTTGACATAAGCAGTGGACATGTGGACAGCAACAAAATGTGATAAAAGCAGAATTCAAGCAACCGAGATGAACTTCCTTAGAGGAATGACTGGAAAGAAAGGGATAGATAAGATAAGAATTGTAGCAATCATGGACAGAACTGGATTCTCAAAACTGCAAGACAAGATGAGAATGGAAGATGATAAAGTTCCACGAAACTCAATAGCTGCAGTTGCTTAATTGCAGCCAGTGTCCAGTACCTATTTGGGAGATAGAGGGTTTGAACCCCACTGTCTGCATCCCTGAAGATGGTTTTCATTGGTTTCCCATTTTCACACCAGGCAAATGCTGGAGCTGTACCTTAATTAAGTTCACGGTCGCTTCCTTCCCACTCCTATCCCTTTCCTGTCCCATCGTCGGCATAAGACCTATCTGTGTCGGTGCGACGTAAAGCAACTTGTAAGAAAGATGATAAAGTTCCAAAGTCAGTATTTACAGAGAAAAATAATAGGAAGAAGACAACGGGACAGACCCAAAAGAGGTGGACATGGTATGTTGCGGTGAAGGAGAGTATAGAGAAAAGATGAGTAAAAGTGGAATAAATATTAAAGATGAGTAAAAGTGGAATAAATATTGGGGAAAAGAAGGGAGTGGTGGAGAAATAGACAACTGAAGAACACTGATTCAAACCCAACCCAGAAGACTGAAAATGGGAAATGAAGAATAAGAATAAGAAGCAAACCCTACGGTCGACAGCCGTAAAGATGGTTTCCCATTATCACACCAAGCAAATGCTGGGGCTGTACCTTAATTAATGCCACAGCTACTTCCTTCCTACTCCTAGCCCTTCCCCATCCCACCGTCACCATAAGTCCTACCTGTGTCGGTGTGACATCGAGCCAATTGCAAAAAAAAAAGTAGATTTTTCTGTTTGTTTATTTTTCTAAACATTCCTGCTGAAGTTGCCCATTATTTAATTTCCACAATGGAATAATGGAACTCACTAATGCTAAACACAAGTCTAATGTAACACTTGAATCAAACTGTTCACATACACCACTGGTAATTAGTTGCTGATTTAACTTATGTTGTGTTATATTAATATGCTGTACAATGGCAAAGTTTTTCTTTTCAGAAACATTTTTTTCAAACACCAAACAAAATACGACTTTACCATCCTCACTGAAAAAATGACTGCCAAACTCAATTAGGTATTTGCATAACAATGCTGACTGAGAGGTTTTTGTAGGTGGCATTCCTTAACTACAGTACCGATCACACATACCTTACAAAAAGCCGTGTGATGCACAACTAACACACTGCAGACTTGTGGTATTAGGTTTGTGAGGTATATGAAGTCTTTCATTTTTGTGCCCTTTACGGTCCTTTCCTTTTTCCCTCTGACTAGTGATAAGAAAGAATAGTTGCCCAGTTTTACTTCCTCTTAAATCAACATCACCAGCAGCAGCAAAAAACTCTTAGATTAAACAATTATAGACAATGAGATCCAGAAAAGCCAATAGTTTCAACATAAGACAAACATATTTTACTTTCTTTCATCATCTCTTTCAATTTCTGACCACAATGTGATTCCTTTAAGTAACAAGCTACACCTCTGAACAGTCATTTGTCAGTCTTTCTTGAACAACATGATCAATTATAGATTTGTTGGTCTTCTATTCCATTTGTTGTTAGATGAATGCTAAACCATCACCAACAAAAAATTGTTGAAAAGACGATACAAAACTACATCAAAAATTACTTTAGTACACAAGACAATAGTGTTCCACGAGTAGGTATCATCTCGCATAGGACTAACTGGAAATGAAACAGCTGACCTGGTGGTAAAGAAAAGGGCCAAACTTCAGACCACAAATACACCCCCAAACTTTGAGACCGTCAAGAGACTTGCATCAATACCAAACCATGAGAATAATTCAACCAGGACACCACTGTCTCAGTACCAACTTGCAAGATTTACCTTCAGCTTCCATACTATTATTATTATTTAGTAAAACTTTAACACTGAGGAGAAAACTTGTTTAAATTATCTGTAGGGTACGGAATAGCCAATAATTTAATTTACACACATCTTCCACAATGTTCTTCTTTAGGTTACAGGTTTAATCCAAGCGCTCTACAGGGATTTAAGGTACTCGTGCACACAACACTAAAATGAAAAGGGTAGAAATTCAGAAACTATTCTGATTAATCTAAACTTGGATTTCTTATTTGCTAATAGCAATAAAATGAAATGGCATTTAAATATCAAAAAGTATCTACGGAAGGTGGAAAATAACTAACCTGTTCTATGGCTTCGGGTTATTAGCCATAACCAAGAATTTATTTTCTTGCCAGTACAACAGACACACGCCATAAGAAACTGTTGATTTAACTGATGTTTGCTGAGCACACGCACTCTTAAACAATGCAGTCTAAAAGCCAATAAGAGACATGCTTGGAAGACATTCTTCACCACAGTATGAAATGAGTTGATCCTCCTGTCCACCAGGAGAGAGTTAAGTTTCAACAAAGCCAACTGCTGCAGTCGCTTCTTGACAAATCTGGAGCAAAGAAAATGTTGGCGATTATTTAAGTTATAATGGTTGTTAATATGAATTGGACCCCAATATATAGGTCTTTGGCACTGTGTGCTCATCTGTGATTAACTTCTTGGGAACAGGTGTTATTGTTAGAGTATGTGGATTATAGTATTCATAATAAATGTTATATATTAGAATTACTTCAAGTCTGCAACATAAATTGGGGGTAACAGTTTAAAAGAAAGTAGTCCCATACACACAACAGTGCTACACTGCCACACTATTTTAAATATAATATGAAACCTTACAATTTAATAACATGGATAATCACACTCTTTACTACAAATTGCTTTACATCGCACCGACACAGATAGGTCTTATGGCACTGATGGAATAAGAAAGAGCTAGGAGTGGGAAGGAAGAGGCCTTGGCTTTAATTAAGGTATAGACCCCCAATCACACTGTTCATTATTTACATTATTTACATTTTTACACATATTTCCTTATACTCAATTTATTACACCACACCTGCTCTATTCTACAAACGTTTTCCTGACAGTTTATTTCAAATCTGTGGGAGGGAGAAGGATGGATAGAAGCTTTGTCTAGGGTGAGAGACAATTCCAAAGTTGAGCAGAACATTTGTAAAACCCGGAGAAAAATGAATTTGATTAGGCGAAGGGACAGACAAGGATTACTTCCAAGTCCTGACGTGTGGAACGAAGAGAGAGTGAAAGTTGGACAGTAGCTATGAAGGACTTTAAAAGGAAGTCAAGGTCTATTTCTTTCATAAAAGTTGATGAGGGAGGTGATGGCTGAAACAGGAACAATCAGTCATTCTGCTCTATTCTGAATTCTTTCCAGTTTCTGGATGTTTATAGCAGACACAGGGTGCCAGGCAGGTAGACCGCACAACAGTATAAATATTGCAAGAAAAAGGTATGCCACTTGTAAAGCATTTCACCTCCACTTCTGCAGGGTTAAAAAAAAAAAAAAATAGGAAACTAAGAATTCTGCTGGCCTTACCTCTAACCTCTTCCGTCTGCATATTCCATTTGAGGTCTGAAGAGCTGCCCCTAATATTGTCAAATATTTAACAAAACACAGGGCACTGTTGTTGAAATTGTAGTTAGCATCTGGGGTTATGAAATCTTGTTACCCAGATATGTTTATATTTTTTAATATTTAACTTCATTTTGCTAACTGAACACCATATTTCAGGTGACTGCAAGTCGTCCTCAAATGCCTGTGTCTCACTATGATTTTTAATAGGCCTGTATATTAAACAGCCATCCACACATATTACGCAATGGATGGTCACACTACTTGTAAGGTTGAGCATATACATTAGAGTCCAAAAGCTGAGCATAAGTTACGAGTAAGCAGGGCAACAGGAAATAGACAGCAAATCGCACCTACCAACCTTACGTGTTCACTCTGTAGAGAAAAGGAGTGTTCCCTGCTTTGACTAGCGGCTTAACCGCAAAGTAAATACACCCAGTGCCTGCAGCCCATATTCCCTCAGTCGTGTTTGTTCTGTTATACTGTGTGCAGTGTAGCCTCATGTGATACAAATTCTTACAATTTTGTTTAACACCTATTCAATACAATAAAAACGTAATAAAAACTTACATATTTATTAAGTTGTTGATATGGTACATGTTTCGCTCCTTTTTTGTGAGCATCATCAGCCAATTATTATTTACTTAAGGTTATATTAGATCATGCATCTATTCTATTGGATTAAGATTATGCTTGTAAACCTGACTGACAAACCTTATAATATTTTACAAGTCATATATCAATAAAATTATGTCTTTAAGTTAAAACATATTTGTCTAAAATCTATCTAAGTCTAACATTTTATTGACAAAACTCATCTGGTGGACATCCTTTAAAAGTATTTTAGAAAACTTTTTGAGATCTGGCTAATTGTATTGATTTAATGTTGCTTGGCTTGTATGATTGTCGTTGAAACTTCGTTAACTATATTAACAATTTTCTACAGTTAACAATTGCCTATGTTATGAACATTTAACTTATTCTCGATGTTGCTGGAGTAACATGTGTACAAAATGTATTGGCATTAATTTTATGTTGTCAATACAAGAATATTGTTCATGAACAAACTTGTTGGTGAATAAACACTTTCTAATGTGATGTAGAATTTGAATTGTTCTCGTATGTTCCAAACTGGGCTTGTTGGTACATTTTTCTTTCTGCTGCATAATTGTCCAGTGTTATTACTAGCCTCTTGATTCACTTGTGATAAGATAGGAGTCATCTTACAGCATTACAGTATAATGGAATATAGGCCACCATGGAATACACACACTGTGCCTTCAGCACTACCCGTTCACTCCCTTCCCCTTGTTTTGGTACTGGAGTGGCCTTCAACACCACCCCTTCGCTCTCTCCCTACTTTTCAGTACTGGAGTGGGGCAGTGTTGATTGTTTATGTCGGGACACTATTTATGTGCATGTGTGTACTAATGGAGAATAGACGACCTTGTAACTACCGCAAGCTATTGTAATACTGAACAGATAAACGTTGACTCAAATAAGTGTAAATAACAAGGATAATGGGCGCCACCTGCCAAACAATTGCAGGAATATTTAATTATGTAGAGCAACGAGCCACTCCCTCTCCCAAGGCGACGGTCATCAGGCTGACGAGGCTCCAGACTTGCTTTATAACCTTACCTGTTGCTATATAACCCCTGAAATTAAATTTGGGTAACATGCCAGGTTCAGCCTTACTCCACTGACAAAAGACTCACTTAAAGTTTGATTCTATGACTTTACTCCCAGAATAAGAACTATTATGTGACAAACACCAACAAAAATAAACACTTATGCAACCCACTTAGTGCTTGCTGTTTACATAGAGCTAATATACACAATACTACCCTACAAAATCATCTCTTCACGAGATTTATTCGTTTGCCGTCTACAAAGGCAAATTACACATCATTAAACTCACCAATAAAAATAGAACATCGAATAAGAACTAATATGTGACAAACACCAACAAAAATAAACACTTATGCAATCCACTTAGTGCTTGCTGTTTACATAGAGCTAATATACACAATACTACCCAACAAAATCATCTCTTCACGAGATTTACTCATTTGCCGTCTACAAAGGCAAATTACACATCATTAAAATCATCACTAAAATAGAACATCATTATACTTTTAACATACCTCCAGGTAAGAGCCCCACTGCACTCCACTGTTACCGTGAATCCTAATCTGGTAGAGAAAAGTACGACGACTATTTCTCTACATATGGATGCAACCTTCTTTACTAACAGCATCCCTAACCTTGTTTACCCTTCTTCGTCGTCTTGAATTCTTTCCAATTGCTGGCTGGACAGAAAGCGTTACATGTCCGGAGGGAAGCAAACAGCAAAATTCTCCATCAACTGAAGCTGCATACTCGGGTGACAAGTTCCAAACAAATACTTTCTTTTACAGAAAGTCCACTGCAAAGCCGGTCAGTCGTTGAGATTATACCATGTTCACTCCGTATCAGATACTCACGAACAATAGCAGATCGTATAGCAAACTGCGCAAATACGTCGCTCCCGCAGACCAGTACAAATGAGAAACACACAGTATCAGCATCAGAGTCAGAAACAGAATGAGAATCAGAATCAGAGTAACTCACCGCACACGCGTACACACTTATATATGCTTGCTACACGTGGTTATAGCGTCCTGAAAAGTTCACTGGTAGCAACGCTCACACCGGCACTTCTTCCCGCGTCACTCTGTCAACCCAAACCTCGCTCAAAACAAAGCCCTCGCATTGGCTATCGAGTATATGATGTGACATAGACCGTCCACTCATGTATGTCCACATTGATTCACTCCAATTCTACAACCGATACAACCTGCCGTACCCCGTGTTTTCAAGCCACTTGTTGCAACACATCCAACTGACTTCAACCGTCCTTCCCGATATAGTCGCAGTTTCCCGGTTGCACAATCCTTACGGCTAGGCCATATTTACAGACTCTTACCCAAATGGAAATTTATACAAAATATAATGATGAACATATGCAATATTCCCTAACTATACATTCTTCTTATAATATTACGTTTTTTTACATGGTAAATAAACAAAATTACATGATTTTAACCTAACAAACTATATACGAAAATTTCCTAACCTAAAAACTCGGGGGTCATACATACGTACGGTTACAACCTGTCATATTTTAACACAGAATAGAATAGTGGTGTTCTTGTATTTGTACGAGTTGTTTCATGATGCAATGGAAATGAGTAGAATCATCTCAAAAACTTTGAGCGGAAGAACTGAAAATAATAGTTCAAAGATTTATTTAGCATAAATCCCAGGTTAACAGGATGATCAGTTCATGACGAAGAGTGCATGTACTTTTGTTGCATGTTTTACTGTCCATTAGTTGGTCTTGCGCACCATGCACTCTCATTCCTTATGCTGTGTGTCCACTGTCACTTCGTTCAGCGGGGATAAACTTCGTATTAGTAGTTCAGTCTGGTGTAGTGCTGTTATCCCCAAATTTATTCAGACTTAATTACTTCACTTTAAATTAAATTGTGCCACGCCATACTTCTACACCTCGCAATACTGATTCTCAAAGTGACAGTGAGCCAAATAATTACAAGTCATAAGAAGTTTCAAGGTGTTGAAAGAATTATAATCCTTGAATAAATTACAAGTTGTCCATTTCATGACCGTATCAATGTTTAATCAAGAAGTAAGTATAAATAACCACCTAATCGATACTTTATTATTGCCTCAGGTAAAATTGAATATAATTAAAACTTACAGGACATGTTTTGACCACTTAGTGGTCCTCTTCAGCTGTATAAATAAAGAATTGAGAAGAAAAAACATTATGACAATAAGCACAAATAAAAGTTCTTTGGAGACTTCTTTGATAAAAATGGAGGTCATCAGAATAGGACATCTTGCCTCTCGTTCTTATTTGGAAAAGATGTTTATTCTGCGATGTCTAGAGGGTCTGTCTTTGAGCGCGACCTGGTGAAGTAACGATGTGATACAGTCTGACAGTTCATGGTAAGCTCTGGTGAGAAGGGAAGAAGAATTTTATCGTCATCTAAAATAACATGTGAGGAGGGAGATTGGGCTTCTGCGATGTCGTGTTTGATTATATCTCTTGTTCGTCTAGTCTGTTTCATGTCTACCCATTCTAAGTATTTGCTAATATTCTCGTATAAGATATTAACTTCTTGAAAGAGTGCTTAAAAAGTGGATTAGTACCTAAATTTCTAAAACACTTACAAAGAAAAAACATTCCCTTTTCAAAAATCAACTATACTCAACAAAAGATTAACGAAATCTGGTTAAAGAGTGAGATCAAGTCTCTTTATAAAAAGAAATCACTTCTGAACCTACAACTATACAAAACTCATCTTGAAGTCTCCCAAAGCATGCCCCCATTAGAATGAAATTCATATCTAAGATTCGAGAACAACAAAGTGTTGGATGTTTTAAACAAAAAGCAAGAAACACTAGACAAAAAAATAGCTACTTTAAAAGACACTAAGCAGAAATCAACCAAACCTCCCAAAAAAACGAACACACATACTTCGCTACTAGGCAACACCCCTACAACTATAAACTTATCAAAAACTCGCTTCTCAGACAAAGAATTGGATCTTCTTAACAAGGGCATGAAATTCAACTGGCCTAACCCCAACAAAGTTGACGACCTTATCACCACAGCTGCCAAAATCGAATCTAACATTAACAAACTCCCTACTGACAAACGCAATGACGTTAGATTTGAAATTAAAAAGAAACTTCCCTATTTAGTCAATGAATTAAATAATAACCCACAACCGGGTCTCAAGAAACAAATAATCGATTTAAAAACAAAATTAGGAAAAACGATATAATCATTACGAAAGCTGATAAAGGATCCACCACTGTTCTATTAAACAAGGTCGACTACGTCAACAAAACAAAACTTTTCTTTTCCGACAATACCTACACTAGAGTGAGCAAAGACCCCACACCAAAAATTCAGCGTGACTTAAAGGTTTTGTTGAAAAATTTATCATTCCTTCTGCAAGAGCAAGAATATAAAAAATTTACTATCATGAACCCTAAACTACCAACCGCAAAAGCATTACCCAAAATCCGTAAAAAAAAGAACCCGTGCGCCCTATTATAAACAGCAGAAACAGTCCCACATATAAAGTCTCAAGATTTTTACACTATTTTCTCAACAAACACTTTAAATTCAACAATGAAGCATACGTAAAAAGTTCCATTGACTTCTGTAAAAAATTAACACAATTTAAACTACAACCCAACCATATAATGGTCTCATATGACATCACTAATATGTACTCAAGCATCCCTATTAATGATACTATAAATATTATCAAAATGAACCTTACCAAACACAGTAAATTAAGCAAATTTGAAATAAATGACTTTATCACATTGTTGAGCTTTGTTTTGAACAACAACTACTTCACTTTCAACAACAAAATCTACCATCAAAAAGGACTGGCAATGGGAGATCCCATTTCGGACATTTTAGCTAACATTTTCATGGATAATCTAGAGGCTAACAAAATTGTAAACAAAATCAACGGTCTCCACCTATGGATAAGATTTGTTGATGACATGTTTGCCATCATTGATAAACGACAAAACAACAGCAACAACATTTTAGAATTTTTTAATGGACTCAATAACAACATTACCTTCACGAAAGAAGATGAAACTAACAACTCTTTAAATTTTCTAGATGTAACCATAAATAGAACCCATAATAAATTCAAAATCCAAATCTATAGAAAACCCACTTTTACCCCTCTGACTATAAAAAAAGAATCTATGCACCCACATTCCCATAAATTAGCAACCTTCTACAGCTTAATCTATAGAGCGTTCAAAATTCCTCTTTCCAACGATAACCGAAAAAAAGAACTACAGTATATTAAAGACCCAGCGTAACTTAACGGCTACAAACCAAACACAGTTAATAAAATTATAAACAAAATCAAATTAAAAACTGCTACTAACCTAACCCCTGAAAGACCTAAAAAAAAAAAAAAAAAAAAAAAAAAATTTGCTGCCTTCACCTACACAAATCCGGCTCTTTACCAAATCATTAACCCAATAAAGAATCAGGACATCAATATTGTATTCAAAACCCGCAATACGAACAGAAATATATTCTTTAACTCCCATACAGTAAATTCATCACACGACCGATACTTCAATTCAGGAGTTTATAGACTCAAATGCGCCCAATGTGAATTTTCTTATGTTGGGCAAACTGGGCGCAGCTTTCATACAAGATATTTAGAACATTACAACGCATCTAAGCACAAAAAACACTCCGCTATGAGTATCCATATGAAAGAGACGGGACATAACTTCACCACGATAGACCAGGACCTCCAAATCTTAAAGATCACCAATAAAGGTAGTCTAACGAATGAATTTGAAAACACCTACATCCTTTTAGACCAACAATTCAATAAAAACAAAAATCTAAATGACACCGTAGAAACAAAGAGCCCGGTCACGGAACAAATTCCTAATTTATTGTCATCTCTTAACATAAACAGTAATTTTTTTTTTAATCTTCAACTATAAATCCAACAATAACCCAACTCACTCCCTGCCAATGATGACACATACCTACAATACGAGAAGCAGAGATAAAGCAACTGTTCAGACCACCTCACACAAGCAACACAACAGGACCTCCTCCTAACGTCTAAAGGGTAAGTTTCAAGAACATTAAATCTACTAACTAATAAATCATCCTAATATAGCACTCGCACACTTTTTTGTTTTATTCCACAGACTTCAACACACCCACCAGCCACACACTACATCCAGAATCCAGTGAACTGCTCTTCAACCTTACTCTGAATAACCTCAAAAAAGCTCCACAACAAAACAACATACAATAAGTTTATAATATACGAGTTTTATTGCAGCCAATGGCCATATATAAAATGTTCTACTCTTTACTATATTCATGTAAGGTCTTTTCTCTTTTGCTACACTTACTGAAGTGGTATCGTTCACATATTTTCCCACATAATTTGCACACGCATTAGTCGCTTGGTTCGTGATATATCTCTTTTACACATAGCTTATGATGAAATCCGTGTACAGCCAGCCTGTTGATAGCAATGCGCATGTTCTTATTTGGGCCCATCCAGTCTCTGCTTGTCATAGCATCCGTTACGTAGAACTCCGGCCAGATTTCTTCTCTTTTGCTTAACCTCAGATTTAGGTGAGCAGTGGCTTGAGGTGTCGATGGTACAGAAAGATATCTAAGGTCCTCGATAAGGAAAGACTCCTGAGCTAATTCATAAGCTAGTCTAGATGGAGATGTCTTAGAAATATCTAATATTCTTTTCAGAAAGGTAGCTTTCACTTTTTCAAGGGTAGTTAGGTCTGATGTTGATAATTTGTCCCAGATTAAATCTATGCCATATGTCAGAATGGGTAGTATCTTTGCATGAAAAAGTTTCATTGCCGAGCCTATTGATATTTTGGTTGGGTCTTGTATATCGTAAATTCCTCTTATTGCCGCTGCTGCTCTTTCTCTCACATGTATTTTGAACAAAGATCCTGACATTTGTAGAGTGATGCCGAGGTATCGAAATTTATTTACTGTAGTCAAATCTACCCCTGCATATGAAATTCTATCTGTCGCTGCTATTCTTCCTCCTTTTCTGAAAACCATACAGACCGTCTTGTTCTTGTTAACCTGGAAGTCGTTTGTTTCGGCCCATTCCTGTAATCTATCTACTGCGATCTAAAGGTCTTCTCTGTTTCTTGATCCTATTATCATGTCATCTGCATAGGCATAAAGCACTGTCGACAGATTATCTGTTATTCTTGTGATGTCTGTTGTAGCTATGTTAAAGAGCGTAGGGCTAATGGGGTCTCCTTGTAACACACCGTTTATTTGAGTGATGGGGGAAGAGAGTGATACCCCATCATCTATTCTCACACTATTGTAGGCTAGAAGATTATTTATTACAACCTTAAGTTCATTGTCTGCTCCAATCATACCGTCTAATTTTTCCATTAATTTTGATCTGTTGAGCAAGTCAAAGGCCTTGCTAAAGTCAATTAATACAGCAAAAAAAATTTCCTTTTTGATGCCTAAGTGCTTCTTGCACGTCATCTAGTAAATTAGCGACAGCTTGTAGAGTTCCTCTGCCTTTCCTGAACCCGAATTGTTCTTCTGGGAGATGATCATCTATTAATTCGTTAAGTTTTTGATTAATGATTTTTGTATATACTTTCATGATATTGTTCTCTAACACTATCCCTCTATACGAGTTTTCATCATCAAGCTCTCCTTTTCCCTTATATAACATTTTTATGTGGGACGTCGTCCAGCCCTCCGGGATTCTATCTGTTTCTAAACATTTATTGAATAGCTTGGTCCAATAAGGTGCTAGCAATTGTAGAGTGTCTTTTAGATTCTCGTTGTAAAATCCATCCGGACCGGCTGCTTTGTATTTTCTATGTCTTGAATTGTTCTCGTCACTTCATCTATTGTTATTTCTAGATTTTTTGTCGAACTACATTTTGAGACATCTAGTGCTAATGTTCGTCCTCCTGTATTTAATACATTATTAAAGTGGTTTTCCCATTTATTCATATTTATTTGATTCGATGGATTCACTCTTTTCCTCTTTAAAGCCACAAAGGGATCTCTTAGAGCTTCTTGAGCTTTCTGTTGTGCCTGCATTTCGGTGTAGTTGTTCCTTTTCGTTTTCAATAATTGTTTATAACTTCTTCGTTGTATCGCGTAAGCTTGTAAGGTGGTTACAGTTTTAAGTCTTCAGGCTATATGTAGTAAGTTAAGCGTTTTTCTTCTTTCTATGTAGCAATCTACATCAAACCATTCTTTGGACTTCCGAGGTTTCTTGTGGAACAAAGAATCCCTTATTATTCCATTGATGACACCTAGAGCTGTTTCGAGATTACCTTCCTCAATGAGCTGATGAGTCTCTTCTATCCTTTGGCTGTTTTCCCTGAGTTTGTTTTCATCTATACTTCTTGATCTTATGTGTATATTCTCTGTTTCATGTGGGACCTCTTGTCTGATTAAGAAATTTGCCAATACTGGAAGATGTTTCCTTTGTGCGGCAATACATGATTTCTCATAATCTGATGTCCTATCAATTTAATATTTCTTCTTCGGTAGAAGATTAAATCAATGGTACTGGAACCGTTTGGCGCCCAGTGACCTCACTTTTATTGATTAGACGGTATCCTTCCGTGAGCAGTATTTCTAATACGATATCTGTTTTGCTATTCTGTTTATCCAGGCAACAGTTAAAATCTCCAGCTAGTATTACATTTTCGTCCTTGTCAGTAAATGCTAGAATTTTGGCTATTTGCTCGACAGTGTCTTCCACTTTTTTCAACGGACTAATATATGTTCCTACTATAGTAATTTCTTCTGCTTTCAAGATTACTAACTTTTCATCTATTATTGTATCTCTAAGTCTTCCCATTTTGTTGTTGTTGTACATGCACGTCACTCCTCCTTCTGGCCTTCCTCGATCCTTCTGAATTGATAATGCGTGTTTGCTGTAGTAACCTGGCGTATCCATGTGGACACGTATGTAATATCATCCTAATTCTTCATTGGTAATTTTTGTCTTTAACAATCTGGGTTGGTAACAATTCAAACTGGAAAGGGAAAGTTTAATCTATCTAATAGCTGCCTCTGTGGATCCGTGGTAGAGTGTCGGCCTCCGAATCCCATAGCGGGTTCAAACCCGGCAGAGGTAGTCGGATTTTTGAAGGGCGGAAAAAAGTCCATTCGACACTCCATGTCGTACGATGTCGGCATGTAAAAGATCTCTGGTGATACATTTGGTATTTACCCGACAAAATTAATTAAATCTCAGCCTTAGACGCCCAAGAGAGATCCGGTTTACTCTGTCTGCCATCTAGCGGACCAAGAGTAAAACGGAACGTCGAAATTGACGAGCAGACAACCAGATGGCATCAAATCGAAATGTCTGCACACGGTAGCTGAGGTCATACGATTATTATTATTATTATTATTATTATTATTATTATTATTATTATCTATCTAATGTTTTATTTTCTCTTGCTGGTTCATTGTTGAGTGGCAGTTATGAGCTTCTGAGTTGGGAGTTTAACACTGCAGTGGTCGTGCCTCATATCGTTACGTGAATGGTCGTGCGTTCTACTATTGTAGAACACAGGTTAATTTCTTTTTACACTTGTTAATATAACATTATCAATTATTTTGGACTTGGGTGTATAAAATATGATATAAAACCCATGTTATGAATTAAAACTTTTTATTTTTATAAACACATAATTAAACAAAATTACACGATAAGTGTTTTTGTAAGAGTCATATCAGCATTATTTTTACTTAATACAACTGAAAAATGTCCAAAGATATACAAAATTTTAAAAAATGAACCTTTCTTTGTAATGCCACTTTGAGGAACAATGATTTGCTACAGAAAGTGTCTATTCGTAGCAGTCATCACATACAAATTTCTGGTGGTCCGGGCACACCCATCTCTGGCATGTTTCACAAGTCTTCCTCATTGATTTATTGCGACGCCTGCTGCATTTTCCTACTGTACCAGCTTGCACTCTTGGCGCTGCAGCTTCTTCAGGGATATGAAACAAAAGTTTTCCTCTTCGTCGTATCTCTTTTGGCAAGGTTTCCATGGCGACGTGGCATCTTATTGCGGGTTCCATCAGTTCAAAAGCCAAATCCTTCAGAAATTGCCTACGACTGATATTTGCATCATTCTTGTTGGCTTTGTAAATGTTGATAGCGTTCACACCCGCAACATTCATAACATGAAAGAAGATTGTTAGCGGCTACCTGCGGGAATTCCTGGACACATGAAAATATCTACTTATTTTATCTGAAATGTCCACTCCATGCTAAACATAGATGTTGCATCTGTATGTGTTGCTCTAACAAGAGGCTGTATCGGTACAGGTTCCTCCTCTTCTTCTTCTTCTACTGTTGGTACTGGTGTGTCCTCAGCATTACTGTGTTCTGCAGTTTCTTCTACAAAATCCTCCTCTAGTTCGTCTTCATCCTCAACGCCGAGCACACTTTCATTATCACTTTCTGCCTCCTCCAACCACATTCGCACGTGCTCCTTGTCACATTCCTACATTTCCAATTGTATATAATCACTTAATTGTCGAAAAGGACATGGAGAGAAAAAAATACACGTGAGAGTTACGAAACACAAATGGTATGTCAGTGGTCGCGCGATCTACAATAGTAGAACACTACATCGTACTTCAGCTTAAGCTGAGTACGTGACAGCTAGACGCGTGAAACTGCACTGGGGTACATGGAAGGGTGTGGGGGGAAGGTACATTGACCATCAAGGCCACAGGTGTTGCCAACCGCTCAGGGCTGGAAAAGATATTGAGCTGTTCTACAATAGTAGAACACGCGACCACTCCAGTGTTAAACTTTGATGTGGAAATGATGGACATTGACACAGAGTAAGTAGCTTTCTTAGTTCATATTTGTTCAAGTTTCTTATTTAGTTGTTTGTGGCAGTATAAAACATTGTAGTTATTACAGGCTATGTGCCTAAATGGCAAATTATCAATTAGTCTAGTGTTCAGGACCTTGTTTATCCTACCGTGTCCATATGGTGGGCAGATGTAGAGTCACAAATTCTATTCATTGCAGTTGTGTTATATGCATAATATGTATTGTCATAAATATATCATCATCATCATCATCATCATCATCATCATCATCATAGGTTGTTCTGCCATTCGGCAGGTCCAATCATGGCTGTGACCTCCATATATCTCGATCTTGTGCCCTTTTCTTCACTTTTGCATAATCTCCCTTTCTTTTTCTAATGCTGTCTAATAACTGATATCGTCTCCTTCCTCTTCCTCATTTTCCTTTTATCATCCCTTCAATTGCTACTCATAGTAAGGTGTTGTGTCTTAGATTATGCCCTATCCAGTTTTTCTTCCTATTTTGGATTACGGTCAGCATGCTCCTCACTTCTCCCACTCTCTTCAGAACTTCCTCATTTGATATTTTATCTTCCCACTTTACACCTACAATTCTTCGCCAAATCCACATCTCAAATGCCTCTATTCTTCTCTGTTCTTCCTTCCTTAATGTCCATGTTTCAGTGCCATATAGAGCTATACTCCATATGTAACACCTTGCAAGCCTCTTCCTCAGATCTTTCTCTAGCGGGCCACAAAACAGCTTTTTCTTCTTGTTGAAGCTTTCCTTGGCTAAGACAATTCGAGCTTTTATGTCTGTTATAGAATGAAGGTCTTCACTCACAATACTTCCAAGATACTTAAACTTATTCACATGTTCAATAATTTCTCCCCCTATCTTGATTGTCACTTTTTCACCTTTACCTCCAAGTATCATGAATTTGGTTTTCTTTTTGTTTATGCTCATTCCATACTCTTCACACTTTTTGTTTAATTCTCTCAGCATTTTTCAGAGGTCCTTCACATTTTCAGCTATCACTGCCATATCATCAGCAAATCTTATACATTCAATTCTCTTACCCCCAACATTGACACCTCTTTTACCATCCAAGCATTCACAAATAATTTCCTCCAGTAAATATTAAACAAAGTTGGTGATAAGCAGCAACCCTGTCTAACACCTCTCCCCAGTCTGATTTCTTCTGTTAATTCTCCTCTTATTCTCACTCTTGCTGTTTGGTTGGAATATAATTCCTTGATCAGTCTTCTCTCTCTCCATTCCACTCCATGTTTTTTAAGTATCTCCAAGAGTTTATCCCACCTCACTTTGTCAAATGCCTTCTCTAAGTCTACAAAGACTGTGTATACTTTTCTATTCTTCTCTATGTACCTTTCTCCTATGACTTTCAGTAAACCAATGGCATCCCTAGTGCCTACTCCATGCCTAAATCCATATAGTTCTTCACCAATATAATTCTCCATTCGTCTGTAAATCCTTCTGTTTATTGCTCTTAATAGTATTTTAACTGCATGAGAAATTAAACTTTGTGTCCTGTGTTCTTCACATTTCTTACTATTTTTCCTTTTTTCTATATTTTCCAGAAAATATTTTGGCCAATACCCTTTTAAGTATATTTCTTGACAAAGTTTTACAAATATATCCTTTCCTTTCCCCTGAAGTACTCGGAGTAGTTCAACTGGTATTTCATCTACACCAACTGCCTTGCCATTCTTCATTTCCCTAATAGTTGCCTCTATTTCCTCTTCTAATATACTGAAGCCAATCTGATCTTCAATTATTTAATTTTCCTTCTCCAAATTTATACTACTCTCGTCTAGTCTGCTGTTCCAATCATATAGCCATTCTATATACTCTTTCCATCGTTCCTTAACTCTTTCAGGCTTACTTACTAACTGTCCATCCAATGTTTTAATCTCAGTCATTCCACTTCCATTCCTTTTATCCTTGAAAGTTAATTCCATAGATTCTTTGTACATCATGTCATATTTACCTTTACTTTCCAACCATTCTATTTTGCTGCAGGTTTCTCTGATCCACTTTTCTTTAGCATGTTCAGTCTCCCTTCTTAATTTATTATTTAATTTCCTATACATCTTTCTTCCTTCCTGAGTGTTTACACTTTTCCATTTTCTCCAACATTTCTTCAGTTACCCATTCCTTGTTTATTTTTCTCCTCCGTTTTGTTCCCAGAACTTCTTTTGCTGTCTCTTTAAGATTGTTTCTAAATCTCTCCCATTTTTTATTAACACAGTTAGCCTCATTTTCAGTTTGTAACCTTTCAACAAGCCTCTCTTCCAACTCTACTACATTTTGGTTTTCTTTCAAATTTTCCAGGCATATCACTTCATTGCTCTTACTTAACGCAACTCTTTTTAAATTAATGCACAGTTCTGCAATAACTAGGTTGTGATCAGAACATATGTCTGCTCCTGGATAACATTTTGCATTTTTTAAGCCATTCCTATATCTTTGCTGTATCATAATATAGTCTATTTGGTACCTTTCATTATTAATACTAGATGTCCAAGTATACCTCCGCCTTTTACGGTTTTCAAACAATGTATTGCCAATAACAATGTTGTTTCTTTTACAGAAGTCAACTAACATCTGGCCTCTGTCATTTCTAACTCCGAGCCCATATTTCCCAAATATTTTGTCTTCACGTCCTTCTCCAACAACGGCACTGCAATCTCCCATTATCACCACACATGCATTCTTAATTTCTCTTCCACTAATCTCTTCTATTTGGACGTAACATTCCTCTACCTCCTCTTCTGGGTGTTGACTGGTTGGTATATAAACTTGAAGTATTACTAAATCTTTCATCGCCTTTCAATCTTAGCATAATTATTCTCTCATTTACATATTCTATCTTCAACACTTTAGGATTTATATCTTTCTTAATTAGTATTCCTATTCCATGTTGTCCACTACACTCAGCACCTGAGTAATATAGTGTATATCCTCCACTATCCAGTTCTCCACTATCTTCCCATCTCACTTCACTCATGCCTGGTATGTAAAGTTTGTTTCTAGCCATTTCTTGTTTAGCATTTTCCAATTTTCCTTGTTGTAATAAAGTTAGTACATTCCAAGTACCTATCCTCAAAATCTGTTTACTTTTTTCTAGGCCTTTTACTCATCCTTCCTTCATCTTTATTAGAAAACCTCGATGTATTCCCCTCCCGGAGATCCAATTGAGGGGAAGTTTTACCTCCAGATTTCAGTGGCGGTTTCCCGTTGCCTCCCACTGACCTCCAAAACCTGTCTGCTCACCGACTCAGTTTCCCGCTGGGGTTGGTTACCCAACCTTCCACTGAGTTGCTCGGCTTAACAGGGCCACCACGTGTAGGTAGGAAGTTGGGGAATTGAGGTGACAGAGGCTAAGAGAACTCTCTTGCTGAGTTCTTATAATCGCATATCACCCCCATTTTTTGCCAAAGTCTCAAGGTGTTTGCAGAGACTCCACAACACATATAATAATATAAATTTTATTATTACTATTATCATGAACATGACAGAGTACTACTGAAGTACTGTACTACTGTTCTATTATCTCCGTAGGTCGCTGTCAAGGATATTAAATTCTGATCTAACAGTTTAGGAGGCTCTCGACATTCTCTTCAAAGAAGATGACAGTACCCCCAGAAACAGATAGTGTTCATAGCCCCTCCTGATCCAGCAATTTTGATGGATGAAGATTCAGGGGATGAGGATGGAAGTATACCTGACAACCTAAATTCTCGGCAACTTCGTTCTCAAGCAGAAGTGAGACTAGTTGATAAGGAAGTGGAAATTGAACCACGAAACCTTGATTACTTGACCAAACACAGGCAAAAACAGTGGGTAGGTGGTGATTTAGAGTGTAATCTTAGGACATTTCCTGATCCCGACTTTAGTATTTATTGTGCAAAAACCCCAGTTCAGATTTTTGAAGAATTCTTCGATGATGCCATTATTAAATTATTGGTTGAAGAGTCAAACAACTATGCTGTTTTCATAAACTGTCCAAATCCGTTGATAACTTATGAAGAAATGTGTTGCTTGCTTGCTTGCTATCCTTATTTCAAGTGGTTACAACCCTCTTCCTAGTAAAAGATTATATTGGGATGATACAAGAAACGAGCTTGTAACGAAGGCTATGAGAAGAAACCGATTTGAACAAATCCTTCGGTTTCTCCACTGTATAGACAGCAACAAAATTGATCTAAATGACAAGCTGTGGAAACTTCGACCTCTCCTTGACAAAATACAACTAAAATGCTGAGAACACTTTGTGCCTGAATAGCAGCTGTCTTACGATGAGTCGATGATAAAATATTTTGGGAGACATTCTCTCAAACAATTTATTAGGGGCAAACCAATCCGGTTTGGCTACAAGGAATGGTGTTTATGCACAACGTCTGGATACTTGGTTAATTTTTCTATCTATCACGGAAAGTGTCGCCATCCCAATACCGAATATGAGACCTACTTTGGAAAGGCAGCCATGCGGTTGATTCAAAGGATCGATGACTTCAGTATTGAAATGAAAAGGTTGCCCTTCCTGTTTTTCTGTGATAACCTGTTTACAGGTTTTGACCTGTTGTCATTTCTACGTGAAGAAGGATATGGTGGAACAGGTACAATTAGGGAAAACAGGATTCCCAAAACCTGTCCTTTACCTCCCAATAAAAGTATGATCAAGAAAGAGAGGGGACATTTTGAACAGTCTCTGTGTAAGGACGACGGGGTTCTGGTAGTAAAATAGGTGGATAACTCTGTTGTGGCTGTGGCATCAACCTGCGCTGGTGTACATCCATTGTCTTCAGTAAAGAGATATTCGGTAAAAGATAAACAGTTCATCTGCACTGAACGTCCTGATATGGTTGGAGGATACAACAAGTTTATGGGTGGTGTGGACGAATGGATCAGAATACTGGCATGTACAGGATAAACATTAGAAATATGAAATGGTACTGGCCGATTCTGTCCTGGCTCATTGATGTATTGGTCCATAATGCTTGGCAGTTGAAAAGACAAGGAGGAGTCAGACTAAACCAACTAGATTTCAGGCAAGAAATTGTACTAACGTACTTGAATCGATACAAGAATCCCATCAGTGCAACAGGAAGGCCATTACTGGCTTAGGTTCCACATCTAAGAAGCGAGTTCCAAGCGACATAGGTACGATGGCTACAAACACTACATTGTGAAGATTGAAAAGAAGAGAAGGTGTGTAGGAGCATGCTGTGCAAAAAAATCATCGGCTGTATGCACCAAATGCGGTAAATGTAATGTTGGACTCTGTGTGGAATGTTTCGCGCCAATGAACTGACTGTATATATGACAGATCTTCAATGCAGGCAGCAAGAAGTTAACTAATATCTTCTATCAATGTTTATTTGATTTTAAAATGATAAGGAACTCTCAGAATACAGATAAAATTGATTGTTTCTACCAACAATGTCTCTCTGGTTCATTATTTTCGCAATCTAGTGTGATAAATTTATACCGGGAAATCTGTATGATACTTAGAATCAATCCAGGGTAACTCATAATTAACATGATATAGTGACTAAGTCCCCAGTGTGTTCATATGGACACGTTCAATTTCATCAATTCTGTGCAATAAATTTTTTAAATAACTTATTTTTAAGTTGTTTTAGATGCATTTGAAGTTACTTATCCCAAAACATTACAGAAAACTTCAAATAAAATAATCTGGGCAGTTAAGGGTTAAGGAACTGTCAGAGTTGAAAAGTTTAAAAATTAAACTGACACTGGCTTTCCTCCATTTCAGAAAGTTAAAGAATTGATACTGGGCATTCTTGGAAAGACATGTTCTTGACCTATCTGCACTGTTATTCCCAAATTCTATTGTCATGAGTTGGAACTCTTGATTTCAGTCTCTGATAGTACCCCTCCCACACGAACCTACTATGCTGGCGTAGCAGGGGGAGAGGTGATACTCCCACGTGGCGCGTCCCAGGTAGCGGATAGGGGAGTCCTAACCGGCTTGCCAGCAGACTTGAGGGAAATAAAATACCTCTCACGGACCAAACACACAACCCCTTGTGGGTGGGGGACGCAGATGAAGAATACACCCACAGTATCCCCTGCCTGTCGTAACGGGGCGACCAAGGGATGATCAAATTAGAAACATGAGACTACTTGTATTTAGTACCATCACACAGGGAACACCATGGGTCGCATTTACTTGCATGTAGTACCACTATGTTAGGTACACAATAGGTTTGTGATTAGCAGCGACAGTGTGCGAATCAGGATGTGGGTCTTACAGTACCTGTGATTCGTACTCCTATATGAGCGACACCATGGGAGTAGCGACACCATGGTTCTGCCTTACCTATGCTCAGTTCCCACTATGTGGGAAATACCACAGGATAGTATGAGTCCCTACGGTTGGCCCACTTATTTGAGGAACACCATAGGTTTGCGTTGCCTGTAAATATCGCCGAAAAAGTATGTGGACGACAGAGTCAAATAAGAAAACCTAAAGAAACTGCTTGGTGGAATGATGATATTAAAAAGGCTATCAATGACAGAAACCGTGCGAGAAGATCCTTATATCAAGCAAGAACGCGGGGAGATCAACATGAAATAGAGGAGAAGCTGTCACTTTACAGAAATAAAAAATTACAGGTCAAACAGTTGGTTGTAGCTAAAAAGCAGAAATGCAAGAAAGATCTGGCTACCAAAATAACGCAGGATGGAAATAAAAAAATGTTATACAGTATTGTTAAGAATAGAAGAACTCAAAATGAATCTATCCAATCTGTAGAACTTCCTAATGGTGAGGTGACTAGGGATAAGACCAAAATATTACAGGAGTTCCAAAGGCACTTTGAAAGTTTGCTGAACTGTTATGAAAATGTCACTCCATTAGATGTATAATATAACTATTTAAAATAGTTTATTTGAGTCCGGCTCGATCAATACACTCATTAAATCATGGTTAAGTTTATGAACTCCATTAGATGATGAATCTTATGATTTTGGCAGCACAAATACCACTAGTCTGACATGGTTGGAAGTAGAGACAGCAATATCTAAGATGAAGAACAACACATCAACTGGATCAGATGAATTAAGTGTTGAGATGATCAAAGCACTAGGAGAGGTAGGACAACAGTGGATATACAGGGTATTAAATAGAATATGGAAAGAGAATGTAATACCCAATGACTGGAAGCAAGGAGTCATCATTCCATTGTTGAAAAAAGGTGATAGAAAGAAATGTACCAACTACAGAGGTATAACTCTGCTGTCACATGGCCTCAAAATCTACAAATCCATCCTTGAGAACAGGATTAGAAAATATGTTGAACCTACACTTGAGGAGGAACAACATGGATTTAGACCTCATAGATCAAATATAGACATCATTTCTGCCACCAGAATGCTCTATGAGAAGTATTGGGGGAAAGGTAAAACACTTATAACTGATTTTCTGGACATCGAGAAAGCATATGACCATGTACCACGCAGGCATATATGGGAATGTTTGAAACATAAGAAAGTGCCCGACGACATCATAGCACGAATACAACGATTATATGATGAAACCAAGTGTTGTGTCCATGTCCAGAATGGAAGGTCAGATTGGTTTGAAACAAAGAGTGGAATCCAGCAAGGAAGTTGTCTTTCACCACTTCTCTTCATAATCATAATGGATAAAGTTTTAAAAGCAGTTAAGATAAAGGATCCAACAACTAATGCCCTGGTTTTTGCTGATGATGTAATGGTATGGGGTGAGACAGAAGCGGAAGTACAAACTAGACTAGATCTCTGGCTTTTACAATCTTAGGTCTCAAAATCAGCAAAACAAAGACAGTTGGCTCGGTTTATGAGTAGAAACTCTCCAACTGTTCGTCTAAGAATTGGAGATGAGGAGATGGATATTGTAGACAACTTCCAGTATTTAGGTAGTGTTCTGTCATCAGACAATACCATACATCAAGAGAAAGCTTCCAAATTCTATCACGCTGTACGTCAAATACTTTGGGATGAAACATTTCCGTTAGTTTCCAAGATCAGCTTATACAAAATATATCTAGTACCTATATTGAGATATGGCCTGGAAGCAGCAACACAGAGTCGCCTTCCGGTAACAGAAATGAAGTTCCTCCATTCTTGTCTGCAAAAAAACAAAAATGGATAAAATAAGGAATGTGGATTTCCGACAATAGTTTGGATTGGAAAGAAGCT
This sequence comes from Anabrus simplex, assembly GCF_040414725.1. Classification (NCBI taxonomy): domain Eukaryota; kingdom Metazoa; phylum Arthropoda; class Insecta; order Orthoptera; family Tettigoniidae; genus Anabrus; species Anabrus simplex. The sequence continues at coordinate 331,115,935 of NC_090269.1, forward strand.
TGCTGGAGACTCAAGAAGTGAAGAGATTGCAATGGTACACATGAAAAGAATGAACCCTCACAGGACTTCTCGAACATACTTTGACCACAATGTTCCTGGGAAGAGACCAGAAACAGATAATGAAGGACCTTGAAATTAGAGATGTGAACTGGTGTCACGTATATGAGCAGCATCTGTGGATGGATAGAACAAACTGGAGGAGGCTCGTACACAACCGCACCCGGCTTGCTGGAGCGAAGAAATGACGATGACGACGACGACGATGATAATAATGACTGTCAGCGTAGAAAGAGCTAGGTGATGAGTTGCCATGTTTACTTGTAAAGAATTTCCACATCTTATTTCCACTTATTTGAAGGGCATAATTGTTATAAGATTTTTGAATGAGTTTCTTCGTGTCATTCCTCACTTTCTTGCACCTCTCCAACATAAGGTTGGTGGTGCAACTTTTCCATCTTTTTATACAGACTATTTCTTATCATGATCATTTCTACAATGTTTCTAGTGATCCACGGAGAAACATTGTATCTATATAAAATAAGAGTTTGTTTTTATAATGTTTCTAGTGATCCATGGAGAAACATTATATCTATATAAAATAAGAGTTTTGTGTGTACATTGCTGAGAATTTAAAAAGTATAGTATTTCTATATTGGTCCACAGAAAGAAGGAAATGCACCTTTTAATTTTCCTTCATGTTTGTCTACCTATCTTTATGTATAGAATGGGATATCTACCTTGAACCGAACATGCATAGAGGGAAAGGTAGCTGCCCGCAAACCCCCGGCTTGACTATGACAACACTCTAGAGAGGGGAATGAGGGGAGGAACCACACATGCCCTGGCTGTTCCGGTAAGATCTGGAGAATACAAGGTTCTGTGATTGGGCCTCTCCTCTTTACTGTGTTCTCGACCTCCCGGATTTTCTCTCATCTTTAATGGCCCAATATGCCTTGACAACACTGTGCTGTACAGGTGTATAAGAAATATGAAAGACACCCTTGCTCTACAATCTACTATGGAGAATCTGACGATGTGATGTGGTGTAAATAGCCTCCATATAAATGTAAATAAGTGTAAGTATATGAGAATGAGTAGGTCCAGAATTCCCATCACAAATAGTAATAAACTAGGGAAGCATATTCTGCAGTACACTAGGCATAACTACATGTGACAATTTAAAGTGGAATATACATTGTGAAGAGACAAGGTGCAAGGCAACAAAAATCCTGGGGTTCCTATATAGGAATTTAAGAGGGCTCAGTCCACGAGCAATAAAGTCAGGTTACCTTTACATGGTTCGGCCTGTACTGATGTAGGGTCTACCTGCTTGGCACCCCACAACAGCGGAGAACATGAGTAAGCTGCAGAGAGTACAGCACCTCATCAAAAGGCTAACTGTCTGTCACTCCACCCTCCCATCAAATAAGGTTACCTTCCACTGAGACAATAGCCAAACAAACTGACCTGATCTTTCTCCAGAAATCCCTCTTTGCCTCTATAGAATTTGATCCCTTCCAATGCCTATTGCTTGTTTATTGCTGAGCTCAGAGAGGCCAAGGAGTTACCCTTTGTCCACCTTTTGCCCGTACCTCTGCCTTTCAGAAGGGTTTCTACTGGCGTTCTACAAAGCTATGGAACTCACTGTCGGGGGATGTCAAGACACAAACTGACCTGATCTTTCTCCAGAAATCCCTCTTTGCCTCTATAGAATTTGATCCCTTCCAATGCCTATTGCTTGTTTATTGCTGAGCTCAGAGAGGCCAAGGAGTTACCCTTTGTCCACCTTTCGCCCGTACCTCTGCCTTTCAGAAGGGTTTCTACTGGCGTTCTACAAAGCTATGGAACTCACTGTCGGGGGATGTCAAGACACAAACTGACCTGATCTTTCTCCAGAAATCCCTCTTTGCCTCTATAGAATTTGATCCCTTCCAATGCCTATTGCTTGTTTATTGCTGAGCTCAGAGAGGCCAAGGAGTTACCCTTTGTCCACCTTTCGCCCGTACCTCTGCCTTTCAGAAGGGTTTCTACTGGCTTTCTACAAAGCTATGGAACTCACTGTCGGGGGATGTCAAGACCGTGCCTGTTTCAAAACTTCAGATGTATATAAAGAAAAATGTAATTTCATGGAACAGCTGCATGTGTCTGTGAGTGTGCAGGTGAATAAGTGAATGGCAGATTGGTAGAGTGAAAGGAAGTATGTGAGCAAAGGAATAAGTGAACAGCAGACTGGTAGAGTGAAAGGAAGTATGCAAGCATGGGAATGATTGAATGAATGAAAGAGTGAGTGATTAGCTAACTATTGATAAACAGAAAGAACAAGCAGTAAGAAATAAAATATATGCAAAGGTCGATCAAAAATAAACAGGATTTTTGTTCCTGAACATCAACAGTTGGTAGGACTAGCCCCACACTTCTGCTATGCTTAGGCTGGACCGTCAGGAGTGGGGAGAGCGTGCTGTTAGATATTTCCCACCGTTTTGTCAGTAACGCTCATGATGTCGGAGCAATAGGTGCAACCCTCCACTGTGCAACGCATAATTATAAAATTTCTTGCTTGTGAATCACCGCTAGATGGGGGCTTCATTAATTCTATTTTCATTTTCTTGCTTCTGATGGAGTTACAGCAGTGCAAATCAGAGATTGACTGCACAGTTCGGGGATCAAACATCGTCAAGGGCGCGTGTGTTTGCCTGGCATAAAAAGTTTAAGGAAGGACGAGAACGTGTGGAAAATCAGCAACACGATCGCCGTCCTCGGACCAGCATTACAGACGAAAACATTTGTGCGGTTACAGACATTATTGACGACGATCGACAGTATCAGAAATTGCAGAACAAGTTGGAATCAGTTATGGGGACTGTCAAGCAATCGTCACAAACGACCTACAGTTCCAAAAAGTATGTTCCAGATGGGTCCTTCACCTTTTGACCAAAAATCTGAAGTTGAGACGTTTGGAGGTCTGTCAGAGGACACCAAGGTTTGTGGAAGAAGGTGATGCACTTTTGAGTCAGATCATCACCTGCGATGAAACATGGGTCCACCAATACAATCCCGAATCCAAACAAGCCAGTAAAGAGTGGCAGAGGAAAGGGGAGGCAGCACCAGTAAAAGCCAAGACTCGACTGTCAGCTGGCAAGGTTCTTGAAACCGTTTTTCCGACCAGCAAGGCATTTTGCATGAGCGACGCACAATCAATGCTGCTTACTACTGCGAGCTGTTGAACAAGGTGAGGGCTGCATATCGCCACAAAAGACGAGACCAACCGATTCAACAGGTCATCTTCCTACACGACATTGTGCGGCCCCATACTGCAACTCTAACTGTCTCCAAGCTACAGGAAATGCACTGGACTTTACTTGATCATCCTTCTTACAGCCCAGACTTATCACCCTGTGATTTCCATTCGTTTGGACCGCTTAAAGCAGCTCTAGGAGGGCAACGGTTTGAAGATGATGAGAGTGTGGAAAACTTTGTGTGCAACTGGCTGGTGACACGACCTTGTTCTTTTTATGATGAGGGCAAAAAAAAGCTGCCCTTACGCTGGGAAAAATGCATTTCTAAAGCAGGAAACTATGTGGAAAAATAAAATGTAATTGCCTTGTGTTTTTCAACAAATGAATTTAAATCAAAAATAAAATTCCGTTTATATTTGATCCCGCCTCGTATGTGTACCTTACATAGTACTATTTAAGTATTTTGTAAACTATGTAAATATTGTAAATAATATCTCATCTTAACAAATTCATGCCCGTATCTGAGTTATTGCCTATAGCGCGTGAACATGCTGTGGACCGTATCCGAGTTAGCCCGGATAAGCGAAACCTTGAATTGGAGCCATTCCTACGGAGCTGGGATCTATTTTGGTCACAAATATGTGCAAGAGAGATGAAACTAATACCCTTATGAATGCTTCTACTCACCAAAAACCACATGTCCACGGCGATTTTCCCTCCCAATGCACTTTCTTTGTTTTGTTTCTGAAGGTAGCCTAGCGCTGGCACAACTAGCTGCGTAGTTAGTTTGTGATTCCACAAGCGTGTGTATAATCGCGTTCTGAAGCGTAACCATGGCGTGTAGGGACAATATAAATGATGCAAGTGATGCAAATTTACAAAGCACAGTTTTTCAGCTGCTTGAAAATTATCTTGCCCAGGGGTATACAGTTTATATGGACAATTATTACAAATAGCGTTGGACTCGCGAAACAATTACGGGAACAGAACACTGCCGTATGCGGAACAATACGGTCAAATAGGGGTGTACCAAAAGATCTAAAGGAACACCAGGAAATTCTCAAACGGGGAGAAAAAGTGAACCCGACATAAAAGTATAGTCACCTCTCTCCAAAATCTCAGCTCCATCTACTTCATCAGCTCCAAGTCAACGTCCCGCGAATTTGCCGCCAAAAAGGGCACCGGCCAAGGATCCATCATTTAGATTAGATGGGAAGAGAAAAGAGCATATTCTCTTGAAGTTTCCACCATCAAATATAGTCAAGTTCCCCTTAAGAAGATGCAAAGTGTGTTTCAAAAATAAAATTATTAGTGAAACACGCTATTTTTGTGGAAAGTGTGGTGTTCCCATTCACCCAGGAAAGTGTGAAATTACCTAACACACCCTACAGAGATACTAGAGGACTTCATTAAGGTATGTGCAAAATTTTGTTTCCATATCTTGTTTAGTTTAGAACTTATTGTGAAAGGAATTCATTGTTGTTGTTGTTTGCTCTGCCATTAACAGCTGGAATAGCTGGGCCAGCCCTTTAAATAGCCGCTCAGATGATGGGCGTGAATGTGTTAAGACAGATCTAGGGAACATTATAAATGTCCATGGGAACTCACTCCTTTTCTCTAGACCTTCCATATTTCTGAACAGAATCATGATAAATAAATAATACTAACCAGTTAGTAGATTTACTGAATATATTATCATTTCTTTCTACGAACAATTTTTTTTATGTAACTGCCAGGCTGAGTGGCTCAAACAGTAGAAGCACTGGCCATCTGAGCCCAAGTTGACAGGTTCGTCCCAGTACAGTCTAGTGGTATTTGAAGGTGCTCAAATACGTCTGCCCATATCATTAGATTTACTGACAAGAAAAAGAACTCCTTATCATCATCATCATCATCATCATCATCATCATCATTATTGATTTTCCACTTCAGCAGGCTGGGTGTGGGCTTGTTCTATTATTGATGAAAGCAATCCGTCTTCTGATGACGTGCTATGCCTAACATGACAAGGATTTTTCTGTCAGGGTGAACTCCACTACTTCATCTACGACTTCACCATAACCCTGGCAAGGGGCCCTCACAAGGTGCTACCAGCCGGGCCAGCTGAACCAAGGTTGTCTAAAGGGGTGTTCCTCCTGGCTTCCCATATACAGGGCCCAGGTTGACAGGGTACAAAGATCTCTAGCAGGACAAATAATAATAAATAATAATAATAATAATAATAATAATAATAATAATAATAATAATAATAATAATAATAATAATAATAATAATAATAATAATAAATAATAAACAATCAATTGTTGCCATAGTGAAGATCTCTGCCAGGGCAAAATTCCTGTACTATTTCAAAACATGTTCTAGGTTTATTCTGTCAACAAAATATCTCCAGCTGTTCTTTTAAGCTAGTACAGCCACTGTCAATATACTGTCAGCCGATCTCTTTTGCAAAGATGAACTTGATGATATATTGTCAGTTGGTCCTATAAGGTGTAAAATAATGGATATGGAAAAATCCCCAAGAGCAATAGCATACATCTTCCAGATTAACTTACTTTCCTGGCCTGGATGTAACATTGAGGCACATGGTGTATGCTATATCTTGACCTTTATAGCATGAGTAGTCACTTTCCACTTCCAATGTTTTGGTGTCAAGCACGTATCCATGGTAAGATATCTTGTTACAACCATTATATAAATTTGTCTGAGTTTTCTCATTAATTTGACATCCATACTCTGGAATTCCTGTCTTCATTGTGTTCAGAAACCTAAAAATAAGACATTTAGTGAAGCATTATATTCCAGAACAGAGTATAGAAAGCACCACATTACAAAAATGAGATAACAGTACTAATGAAATTACTTTAAAATTGACTCACCATTATTACCCTACTTATCATATGTTTTTGCACAATAACATAATTCCTACTGTCATTGCAAAGATTTCCTACACAAAAATATTATCAGAGAACTATAGAAGCCAATTTTGATGCTAAGATGATATGCAGCAGTCCATTATCTTTTATCACTGGCCTTTCCAAAGCCAAAAGGGTGGTAGAGGATACCATGTTGCCATTGTAGGTAGGGTGTAGCAGAAGTTTCCACCCCATTTTTCCACTTTCCTCCTCAGTGAACTGAGGAGAGAGAGAGAGAGAGAGAGAGAGAGAGAGTGTGTGTGCGCGCGTGCGCGTGTGTGCGTGCGCGCCGCGCGTGTGTGTATGTGTGCATTAATGTACTGAAAGATGATCTTCACAGGAGTACATTGTGTAATGCACTATGGAGCAAAACTGTGAGCACATTTCCCCCCACACATTTAAGAAATTAAACCAGAATGCACTATGGCCTACAGCAAGTTTTGCTGTGAATGTAGTTCTATTTTATTCAACATCTATTTTTTTTTACACCGACCCAGACAGGTCTTATGGCAATGATGGGATAGGACAAGGCTAGGACTGGGAAGGAAGCAACTACGGCCTTAATTAAGGTACAGCCCCAGCATATGCCTGATGTAAGAATGGGAAAACTATGAAACACCATCAAAACATTGCAAAGATGTACTTGATTATACCATAGCGATGGATTCTGAGTTTTCTGCTCATTAATTTCTGTATGACCTTCATATTACACACTATCAATGGTATGGATTTAACAATTATTTCGTTGTTATTTAGCTGCTGACTATGGGGTTTGAACACACCATCTCTCAAATGAAAACACATAGCTACTCTTTACAATTTGCATTCACTGGAAGGGGCCACAAACACATCTCCATTTGCATGTTGCTGTGGTGAATTTCAACACAAAGAAATTCCTTTTGAAGGAATTCAAAGACAGCACATAGTCAAAACAAAAACACCAGAGTCAACCACTTTGTAACAACTACTTGTGCTCACATGATTGAAACTGATGATGCCACAATACCTCAATGTTTAAATTTAAGAATTTAATCTTATATCCACATTGAACTGAGAACCTAAGGAAGGTAACTTAAAGGGTCCACCTTTTCAATACAAAAAGAATGTTATAATGGTTAAATTACAACATTTTACTCGGGACTAGTTTCAACACTGTTGTGCGTCATCTTCAGCCAAAATATGAGAACAGGCAAGGGTTCATATATACATATATATATTTTACACAAAATATTATAACATTATGCTTAAATGGGATGTAAAAATAGGGAATATAATGAAATAGTAAACTGATTTCAATCACAAGTTCAGAACTCGACAGTCATTATCGGAACAACACATGAAATGGAAAGTGAATTAAAATAACAATTTGATTATACTGCGAACTTCTTAAAGACCTTGGTTCATAACATGGTCGCCACCTCACATGTTATGTTAAAATATTACACCACAGCCACGATGTAACACAGACTTCAAAGTTTTCACAGGAACATCTTATGCATATTGAATATTGCACTACCGAGCTCGATAGCTGCAGTCGCTTAAGTGCGGCCAGTATCCAGTATTCGGGAGATAGTAGGTTCGAACCCCACTGTCGGCAGCCCTGAAAATGGTTTTCCGTGGTTTCCCATTTTCACACTAGGCAAATGCTGGGGCTGTACCTTAATTAAGGCCACGGCCGCTTCCTTCCCACTCCTAGCCCTTTCCTGTCCCATCGTCGCCATAAGACCTATCTGTGTCGATGCGACGTAAAGAAAAAAAAAAAGAATATTGCACTTATGGTTAAAAAGTGACAAAACTCTTTATTCAATGAAATATTCACTATACTTCTAGTCAAAACGTGATTTTATTTAATGAAAATTCTGACACAAAAGTCGAACCCTAGACTACCAAATTCAACTTGGACTTATAAGCAAATAAAGTTTTAAAGTGTTATATGTGTTGTTACAAATTATGATTGTTAAGTTCTTAACTCATGATTAATGGGAAACCACGGAAAAACATCTTCAGGGCTGCCGACAGTGGGATTCAAACCCCACTATCTCCCGGATGCAAGCTCACATTACATGTAACTAATCTCATGATTAGACCGTATTGAAATTTGCTATAATATGCTTACAATATTGTGATTTTTTATTCCACCTTTTCAATACAATTGGTTTTATGTTATTAGATCATAATGCTACAACATTATTTTATAGGGACATGTTTCGCTTGAATTTCAAGCATCCTCAGCCTATATAATCATCTCAAGGTTAAGACCTGTCATATTTGATTTGCTTTGAAATTTGTGCTTAATTATAATTCTAAAATAAAATAATAAAATATATAAACATAGGAATTTATGAACACATTAATAGTTTAACAATATAAATGACTATACTATACTATACTATATTATACAATACAAGGAGTAGAACCACGACAGATAACAGTCACCGTAATGTAACAAATTCCACAAGGTTTTGTAGTAGCAGTCAAAGGGATGCACAATCATTAAAATATTATGAAAGAAACAAATCAACTACTCAAGATTTTGGATTGACATCCCTTTTGACTAAAACCCTCATAAATACAAACTACTACCAACAGAAAATCTGATCGTCAAAATAAGACTAGTTCGACAAAACTACCTAATTCAACATTTTACTGTTCAAAACTAATAAATTACAGTAGCAAGCCTCAAAATTAAAATGTGAAGCTGAATTCCAACGTATCCAAGATTTTAATCTTCAGACACCAATAAGTTTTAACAATAATTCCAACTCAAATTTTAACATAGATGTCAAATTACAATTGCTTTTAATAAACTAGAACTTTGAGAAAACAATTTTAGCCAAATTTTCAACATTTGAAGATACTGTGTTTTGGACGTCAATGTCTTTAGAATTAACGGTTATTCCAATTTTAGTATAGTCATTTATATGGTTAAACTATTAATGTGTTCATAAATTCCTATGTTTATATATTTTATTATTTAATTTTAGAATTATAATTAAGCACAAATTTCAAAGCAAAACAAAAATGACAGGTCTTAACCTTGAGATGGTTATATAGGCTGAGGATGCTTGAAATTCAAGCGAAACATGTCCCTATAAAATAATGTTGTAGCATTATGATCTAACAACATAAAACCAATTGTATTGAAAAGGTGGAATAAAAAATCACAATATTGTAAGCATATTATATGCAAGCTCACAGCCGCGTGCCCCTAACTGCACGGCCAACTCATCCGATACTGTATTAACTAGGATTACAACCAGCATAGATATACTTCTCAAAGAATGATTAGGGCTAACAGTTTTTAACTGCTCAGAGGAAGTACATGTTATGTCTCCAGCTGAAGCAATTTAGTGAAACAAATTATCTGCATCTCACCTACCACTAACAGCTATGGCAGCTAATATGTGAATATGTCATTGCAACTGGCAGATGATATTATGTAACCCCGAATATCACTGTTATAGAATGTAAGGCAATGACTTGTAATCCAAGGTAAAGAATTAGTATGGAACAAAGATATGCCAAAGAAAGCTACAGAAATAATGTACATTACCTCTCAGAAAAACAGCTTACACCTGACCCGTAATAGAGGAGGATGAAAATTAAATACAGCTAAAAGAAATTGTATATCTGATGAGCATTTTACAGGATACAAAGAGGGTGAGAAATAAAGGCATTAAAGAGAGATATAAATATGGAAAAGATAAATGATATGATGGAGAAAAATACATTAAAGCTGTTTGCATACAACAAATGGATGAATAATTTATTCAATCTGCTGCCTTATAAATGAAGTAGGATACTACTAAAGGCTTTTTTTTGCTATTTGCTTTACGTCGCACTGACACAGATAGGTCTTATGGCGACGATGGGATAGGAAAGGCCTAGGAGTTGGGAGGAAGCGGCCGTGGCCTTAATTATGGTACAGCCCCGGAATTTGCCTGGTGTGAAAATGGGAAACCACGGAAAACCATCTTCAAGGCTGCCGACAGTGGGACTCGAACCCACGATCTCCCGATTACTGGATACTGGCCGCACTTAAGTGACTGCAGCTATCAAGCTCGGTCTACTAAAGGCTAAGGAGATCAGCTTGACAGAAGAACACTCAACTGTGTTAGTCCTAACAAGCAAACAAAAGGGTAAAATGAGGGATTGCTTTCAACAGTAATATAACAAGCCACTAATCATTAAAGGAGGTTAGTTCATTCTGCTGGCCTGCTGGAATAGAGATTATTATTTATTCAGCTTATGGCTTTCAGTGCTGGGGAGTGTTCAAGGACATGTTCATCTCACCTGGTGAGGTCTTTCTATTCAACCCCCGTAGATGACCTGCATGTCTGGACATGAGATGATAATAAGGTAGGGAGAAAGTGAAACCAGGTGTCAGCACATAGCCTACTATGGTCAAACAACGCCAAAGGGTCTGCTCAAGGCTTGATGGATGAATTGCTATGAACAGCATCATATGCCCTCACTCCATATGAACAATGGAGAGAGGATTTGGAATTGAATCCAGGCTTTTGGCATGCAATCTAGTAATTAGAAATTGTATATCAGCATCTCTCCTAACCTGATGGCCAACATTCTGATGGTGACATTTTTTCTGACTTACAGGACTCGAATGGGCTAGCCCCGATGTCAGACCATATGGACTTGATGCCTTAATGATCATGGCCACCAGGTGGATGATGATGATGATGAAATAGATTAATGAGAAAAAATGTGAAAATAAACTATGGAATTACAAATGAAAGGAGAGAGAAGCCAAAGGAGAGTGAAATTACAGTGGTGGTGGTGGTGGTGGTGGTGGTGGTGGTGGTAGTAGTTGTTAGAAACTTAAGTCCATATAATAATTTGATGTATCCTGCTGCCTTATTCTGTGCAAATCTCATCTGTACATAACTACTACAACTACTCAGATTGGTTTCTCATAATCATATCTTTGCCTTCCACTACCATTGCTATTCCCCCACCTACATTTTCCTAACACCCACCTGAAAAAATTCTGGATGTCTCAAGATGCATTCTGTCAGTCTCTCTCTCTTCTTATGCTCAAACTTTATCAAATTGTTCTCCTCTCACCAATTTGGTTCAGTATTCCTTCATTTGTTATCTGATCTATCTCATGTTAAACTTTCTCCAAGTAACATCACATTTCAAAGGCTTCTATTCTCTTTCCTTCTAAAACATTTACTGTCCACGTTTCACATCCAGTGCTGAGGCCATGTTATTATTATTGATATTGCTCCCATAGAATTCAACGCTACACACAAACATTTTCAGAGATATCTTCTTAATTTCATACGGGAGGCCTACTTGCTTGGGCTGGACTTATCTGCCATCATTAGTTATTTTATTACTCAAACAGCAATATTGATCTGCATCCTTGACAACTTTATTTCCCAATCTAATGTGTCCTGTATCACATCATTCAACTGCATTACATTAATATGTTTAAAATTTATTTGTTTTAAACTTGTACTTCTTCTCCATGGCAGTATCCATACAATGTAACAATATCTTCAGGTCCTCTTTTTACTCCCCTCCCACAATGCTTGCAAGGGCCTGCACATCAGTTTGCAGCCACCAGCAGGAATAGACAGTCCAGTCACACATAATTGCGGCTAGGCGGAGGTAAGATTACTACGTCGTGTTTCAGTGGATATCAATAAATCATTTTATTAATTTTTGCTTGTAGATTGTGAGGGGCAACCTGGCTGATTAGTAATAATAGAAAAATAAATAAGGATCCTCCTTAGACATATATAGGATAAACAGAAGCGTGTAAGTGGAAGAACCTCTTACTTGGACTGGTCATAAGAGTTTTTAAAAAAGGGGGGCAGTGGAACAACATCAAGTGATAGATGAACTAAAAGAAGTATGGCACACTTTTAAACTATGACAACTGTTTTAATGACAAGCATAATCCTTCAATGAGAATCCATGTAATATTTTAATAACACAGCCAGGGTTTTAGATATTTTAAGTGGAATGTAGTAATATAGAGTGAAATGGTTCTTTGATATGTTGGTATTGTATAATTGGCTGATGAAGGGATTGGAAAAGTCCCAAAACATGTACCTAAAATAAGTATGTGAATAATAATTAATTGTTACATATGTGAGTACTGATAAGGCGGACCATTATAATATTAACAAGAAGGTTCGAGGCACATCCGACTACTTATAGATTTTCATTTCCATTTTAGGCCCACCTTTTCAACTCTTGGCACAACCTGGCATCCTTCTTGTGGATTTCAAATAAAAATTTCCATCTGTTCATTGCCCTGCATCAGGGCGAACAAATGATTTGTACTAATCTTTTGTGTCTGATACATGAAGAATTTGTCCAATAGCCAGATGTTCAATGAAACTTTTGTGTGCTACTGACATTTATACCAACATTTTCAGCTTAATAGGCTGTGCTATTATCGTGGATCTACAATTTTAATGTTCCCTTTGACATTTCTTTCAACATGTATTTTATATTGATGCATTCAGAACCCAAAACATATTTTCATTCTTAATGTGTTTCTAATGTCCTTGTAAAATTTTTAATTTATCTTGTGTAAAATCGGCTGAAGATGTCCACAATAACGGACGAAACATGTCCCGATAATTATCAATGTTGACTTGAAGAATAAAAACAAAATATCAATATTGTAAAGGTAGAGTTTCTGATTGAGAATCTCACAAGATTTTACTACCGACAATATGGGCTTTAAGGCGAAATTTATTTCATGCAAAGAAAAAGGTGAGAAATGTAACTTCACAGGGTTATAAATTTTTAGAAATATCTGTATTAGTATGTATCTACGTAAGCAAAGCAAAGCCACCTTCGTACAGGCCATGAAGGCCCTTGGAGGAGTGAAAGGTAAAAGCTTCTACCATTGTTAACCTTGGCACGTGATGGGGTAGAGTGGTTGGCTCTGCGCCCGGCCGCCTTTGCCCCCAGGAACTAACCTGCTACTCATTTCTGGTGTAGGCTGAGTGAACCTCAGGGCCATATGCACCTCTGGAAGTGGAAATCTCATTTCTTAAATTTTACGACTTCCTGACCCACGTCCTTCTGGACGAACCGAGCACGCCTTTACCGCCTCGGCCAGGCAGCCCCTATGTATCTAGGTAGCATTATAAATTAAAGTAATGAAATCAACCCTGAAATTAATAACAGACTAAGTAAACGTACAACATTTTATCATCAAGTCAGAGAGCTTTCATGGAATGACAAAGTACCCATGAGAACAAAATTAACATTATATAAACAGTGTTTCATACCAATTGTAACATACGGACTAGAAATGATGGTACCGGGCGAGCTGGCCATGCGGCTGTGAGCTTGCATCCGGAAGATAGTGGGTTCGAATCCCACTGTCGGCAGATCTGAAGATGGTTTTCCATGGTTTCCCATTTTCACACCAGGCAAATGCTGGGGCTGTACCTTAATTAAGGCCACGGCCGCTTCCTTCCAACTCCTAGGCCTTTCAAATCGCATCGTCGCCATAAGACCTACCTGTGTCGGTGCGACGTGAAACCACTAGCAAAAAAAGAAATGATGGTAACTAATAGGAGACAAGATCCAAGAAGCAAAAATGAAATTTTTAAGAACTTTGTTTAAAAAGACAATAAGAGATAGAATTCAAAATATTGAAATCAGAGAAGAGCTAAATATAGAACTGTTAGTACAGAACATACAGAAAGCAAGACTGAGATGGTTTGGACATGTAAAAAGAATGGGAAAGGAATGGGTAGCAAGAAGGGAATTGGAATTAGAAGTTAAGGGAAAGAGACCAGTTAGAAGACCAAGAAGAAGGTGGATGGATCAGATTTGGAAGGACATTAGAGAAGTTGGATTGGATGTGATGGAAGTAATGGAGCAGGAAAAGTGGAAGGACAGAAAGGAGTGGAGGAGGCTTGTTAACCACACCCGGGTGACTGGAGTGGGACATTGATGATGATGATGATGATGATGATGTATTAGTACATCATGCTGGTAGAATTATCAATATTTTTGACATCCAAGATAATTTTATTAAAAATCATTTAACTTTTTCTGCATTTTACCTTTACTTCTACCATCAAAATTTCATACTTCCTTTTAACCCTTTGTTAGGCGCTTACAAGCTCTGAGATTGAAGGCGGAGTTTCCTCACTGCTGCGATTGCATGGTTAATGTTGTCTGCCTCTCCACTGCAAAATGCCTACTTCAGTGTGCGTGTGACATGACAGTTGAATGAGATCCCTCATCAGCTTAGCGTGTGCAGCATTATCTAAAATAAATCTGTGAGACTGACTGCACCCATTTCTGTTTGTATCCCACTTTCTCTGTTCTAGTTATGTGTAATAATAATAATAATAATAAACTGTGAAAAATACA